>NC_088201.1:181491508-181820794 GCF_037126465.1 Ornithodoros turicata
TTTGAGTGCGCCAACTTTAGGGTCGTCATGACCGTTCTTGGGCACCAATAAAACAACATTATTATTTATTTATTTATTTATTTATTTATTTATTCTACATTTACAGAGGGACACGGAATCTGTGTCGGGGCACAGAACTCCACAGTGGAAGTTAAGGGAAGGGAAAGAAAAGGGAACGGGAATTAAGGTTAAGGGAATTGCAACAGAACGAAGGCCGCCTATATTTCCAACAAATACTCGCTTCCGAAGAACAGTCTCTGTTTGAAATATAAACTCGGCCAAGGGCAGTGACGACTTGGTGGAAGGATACAAGTTGCTCAGGGACGCCGTCTTCCGCGAGGGACGTTAAATGTGGTGTGTCGTTTGTCGAGATTTCGGCGCACGTTATAGAACCCTTAGGTGGGCAAAATTAATCCACAGACCCAACCACTGTGGCGCCGTTCATGATCGTAGTTGTCTCGCGATGTAAAGTCACGCATCATCATCATCATCATCATTATTATCATCATCATCAGGGTCTCTCAGTACTCTCTCTGGTCAGGAAACTCCGGCGGAATACAATGGAGAAAGTTGCTTAGGGTCCGGAGGTGTCGCGCTGGGGCGCTAGTGTTGATCGGGGGGCGCCGTCCTCCGCTAGCAGACGACGAAGCCATAGGGATACACGTGTTCAGTAGGCAACTGGAATGTGATTCCGACAGCATCGACAGTTCTTTTTCTTCTTTCTTGATTTGTAATTGCGTACTAGCATGCCTAAAACATACTGTGTATCTGGTTGCGACGCCGGGAAACGGATTTTTCGTTTTCCAGCGGACCTCGTTGAAAGAGAACGTGTGGAGACCGAAAGTTTCGTTCGACTCCCAGACCACGAGGGTGTGCGTTCTGTATTTCAACGCCATGTACATATTTGCTGTTACATGTGCAAAGGCAATCAGTCAGCTGTGCTGTGATTATCCAAGATACCCTGACCGATCCAAGATTACCCGCCTAGTGTGGTAATCCGGTGCTGATCTTTGGGTATAGCAGGCTAGGAAATTTCAAGGTGGGGACGAAGGGCACAGCCAACAGAGACTATATAGTTCTGGGCATTCCTTGCTGCATTTTGAGATAGAACATAAAAGGAAATAGAAAAGGATGAAACACAATGTAATCCTTCATTTTTACACGACTGTAATCTGAAGCAGCGTAAGCCATATGTGACAAATTAAGCAAACGGCATATGTAAAAATGAAAAGTACATATCTTTCAGTCTGTTACTTCATTTCACCATGTAATCCAATCACACACTGTGAAAGTTTAATAATTGTCACCGAAGGAAACATTATAAAAATGCAATATAACCATGCATAGGGAGAAATGAAGTGACAATTGACCAAGTCATCGTGCTGCCTTTCGCAATGTCATAATGTCTGCGTGTCTTTGCATAGAAGCAGTAGTACTTTCTCAACATTTCATGTCTCTCAACAATTAATTTTCTTCATCAAACAAGCGTTTTTTTGTTTTGTTTTTTAAATACTGGGATTGTTTATTTCTTTTATCATGAACATACCGTAATGAGACGGGGGACGGGAGGTGACTGATTGGAAGCCTCGAATATCTTAATGATGTTTTCACCCACGCGCATGACTGCAGCACCTTACTAGTAAAATTATTCATGCAAGGAGCATGCGTATACATCTTGTGTATATATATCCCAAAAAGCTTTGGGGAGGGGGATATATTTATTCAGAAAACAGAAAAGAAGTAAACGAAAGAAAAAGAAAATAAGTACGACAGTTCTACCGGCACCGTCCTAGCGTGAGGCCACGGCCATCTGCCCGCTGGGACACTCTATCATCGCCGGTCACGACTCGTGTAGAGGAACACCACCCCCTCTGCATTTGGTGACCCGAACAACGAACACCATGTTCGGCGCAATTCGACCCAATACCATCCGAAATTTCTGCAAGCCCACCTCCGAAGCCATCTCCGAAGGTACGGTGCATCGTTCCTCCGAGGACTCGCTAGGCAGTGACGCTAACGCGCATTCAACGACCTGGCATATCACGACGCCACGACGCTCACTCACCGTACCACGTTCAACAAGCCATGGTCACTCTCACTGCGTCACGCTGCCTCACGCTTCGCGTCGGTCCTCCTCGGGCATTCACCAGCGGCGCGTTCCCGAGCCACACGCTCCTGTACCGGTCGCGGTACGCCGCTGCCGACCGCACCACCTGCATCTGCTGCGCTAGCGGTCCAAGAACCCTGTCAGCTTCGCCTTTCCACCAGGCTTCGATACAGGGTGCTGGCAGCCCATCCAATGGCACTCAAGAGGCACCGGGACCAACGTTCCACCGGGGACCTACACGGAGGCCATTGAGTTCTACTCCCGGTCTCCCTGTGCTTCGTGATGGTCCTCCCCGGCACTCTTCTTGGCGACAACATTAGGAGCTCACCGCTCACATATCGGTCGCGGTTCTGTCGCCGCCCTCTCTGCACCACATCGGCCTACCTGCCTACTATCCGCTTCGGCCCGCCCCTGGAACCCTCTCGGCCAGCCCTTGTCCGCACCATTCATCCCGCCACTTCTGCCAACTCAGCACCAGACGCAAGTCCAGCCGCCCCTGTTCCACGTGTCGCCCCTCTTTCTCCTCTTTACTTATCGACGCGAACCTCAACCACTCAACCGCAAGCGAGCTCCGCGTCTGAGGGGGGAAGTGAGGTGGCGACCCGTCGAAGACGATTAAGAGGTGCCTCTGCTGGCACGCGCTACGCTGCTGGTACGACAATTCTACTGGCACCGTCCTAGCGTGAGGCCACGACCGTCTGCCCGCTAGGACATTCCATCATCGCCGGTCAGGACCGGAAGTCAAGTTATTGACGACCGGCCCCAGTGCATGAGCTTGGCTCGTTGGCGCGTGGCTACGCCGGCTGTTTAAAAACAAAAATCGCGCTTCGCGCCAGTCAGTTCTACCGAAGCGTTGAAATAAACGTATCGACCCCAGCTCTGCCTGAGTCCACTTCACTGGTGACCCGAACAAAGGACCAACAACCGGACAGCTTCAGGAATGAACACCAGCGGGGACGCGAGCAACCCTCCTTCGGAGCCCCAGCGCCCACCATCGTGTGTCATGTTGCTGTCCGCCTTCCACCCTTTTGGCCTCACAACCCCTCACCACGTCGATCATGTCAGCAAGACTCGCTTTTTGGTCGACACTGGAGCAGAAGTCAGCGTTTTAGCCGCCACTGCTTCTGACAGACGTCGTGCTGCTATCTTTCACCTGACAGCGGTCAACCACACGTCCATTCCCGTTTACTGCCAGCAAGTGCTTGACCTCAACCTCGGCCTGTGGCGAAGTTTCCCTTTGCTCTTCCTGGTGGCCGGCGTCTCGCAAGCTATTCTCGGAGCGGATTCCCTCCAGCGTTTCAACTTCTCTGTGAACGTCTCCAGCAAGTTGCTCGTAGACACCGCCACCAGTCTCCGTGTATAAGTTGCATCTGCGCTTTCCCCATCAATCTCCGTTGCCGCTACGACCGTGCCCGCTATGACGTCTCCATTTGCCGACGTTCTCCGGGGGTTCCCCACTCTCACCCAGCCACCTGACTGGACCCGCCGAACCACCCGTTTTCGCGCGTGCTGGACGCTTAGCCCCTAAAAAACTGAAGATCGCTTGGGCGGAATACGAGCACATGATCACCATTGGCGTGGTCAGGCCTTCTTCCAGCGACTTCTGCTTTGCACATGGTGCCCAAGAAAACGGATGATTGGCCCCCCTGCGGCAACTACCGGGCCCTGAACCTGGCGACCACTCCTGCCCGCTAACCGTTACTCCGCCTCCAGGATTTTACAGTCAACCTCCATGGCGCCACCATATTCAGCAAGATTGACCTCATGAAGGCGTACCATCAGATTCCGGTCGCCTCTGAGGACGTCAAGAAGACCGCTATCACGGCGCCCTTTGGTCTGTTTGAGTTTCCGCGGATGCCATTTGGTCTACGGAACGCGGCTCAAACATTCCAGCGTTTCATCGACTCGATCACGCGGGGTCTTCCGTTCGTATTTGCCTACATTGTCGACTTGCTCGTGGCCAGTTCGACACCTGAGGAGCACGCCCAACATCTCCGTCTCCTGTTCTCCCGTTTGGCTAACCACGGCGTCGTGGTTACGGGCAGAAATGCTAGTTCGGCGTGAGCTCGACAGATTTTCTCGGTCACCGAGTCTCCAAAGATGGCGTTTCCCGTCTCGCCAGTAAAGTGGAGGCTATCTCAAGCTTTCCGCGGCCTCAATCCGTTCGGTAGCTCCGTCGCTTCCTAGGGCTGATCAATTTTTACCGCCGCTTTCTACCTCGCTGCGCCGCCAACCTTTGGTCTCAGGAGGCGCTTCTCTGCAAGTCATCTCGTAGAGCGCACACCTTGGCGTGACCTGACGAAGCTCAACCGGCTTTCGAGAAGATTAAGGGTGACCTCTCCGCCGCCGCTCTGGTTTATCATCCCAAGCATGACGCTCCTACAACCCTTATGGTTGATGCCTCGAACTTCGCTGTTGGGCCGTGCTCCAGCAACAGTTCGGCGACTCTTGACACCCCATCGTCTTCTTCTCGAAGAGTCTCAAACCCACGGAACAACGGTATAGCACCTTCGCCCGCGAGCTTCTCGGTGCCTTTCTCGCTGTTCGGCATTTCCGGCATTTTCTTGAAGGCCGCAAGTTTACCCTTTTTACGGACCATAAGCCATTGACCTACGCCTTTCGATCCGCCAGCGGCAAGTATTCTCCACGAGAGATCAGGCATCTTGCCTTCCTGGCAGAATTCGGCGCCGACATACAGTTCGTCAAGGGCTCGCAGAACTGCCCGGCCGACGCCCTGAGCCGTCCTTCGTTGCTATCTGCGCTCTCAGACGAAGTCTCGCCGGAGGCTCTGACTTTGCACAAGCACTTGACGACGACTTGCGCACCTTTCGAGAACGTCAGTCCTCCCCCCTTCAGCTGCAAGACGTTCCTCTTCCTGGCTGCACGCTGAAGCTTTGTTGCGACGTCTCCACTGGTCGCCCACGCCCGCTCGCTCCCCTGGCGTCCCGGCGTGCAGTCTTCTCTTCCCTGCACGATCTCGCTCATCCTGGAACCAAGGCTACCCAGCGACTCATCGCGGAGCGCTACGTGTGGCCTTCCATGCACCGCTATATCCGCGCCCGGGTACAAAGTTGCCTCGCTTGCCAGCGTTCCAAGGTCCACCAGCACACCTTCAGCCCTCTGGGCAAGTTCGACACCCCTGATGCCCGCTTCACCACGGTCCACCTTGCCATCGTCGGCCCGCTTCCGTCTTCATCAGTGTACCGCTACCTCTTGACCACTGTGGACTGGTACACCATGTGGCCCGAGGCTGCGCCCATGGAAGACATGTCTGCAGAGACCGTCGCCGCCACCTTTCTGGCCACATGGGTTTCCAGCTTTGGCGTGCCGTCCGGGATTATCACCGACCGTGAACGGCAGTTCGAGAGCTGCCTGTTTGCCTCCTTCCCCGCGCTCCTTGGCAACTCCAGGCTGCGAACCACCTCGTACCACCCCGTATCAAACGGCTTGGTCGAGCGGTTGCACCGACAGCTGAAGGCCTCTCTCACAGCCTGTGACGACCGCGCCAACTGGGTGACCAACCTCTCATGGTCCTTCTGGGCATTCGACCGGCCCTCAAGCATGAACTCGGTGGCAGCTTTGCCGAGCTTGTCTACGGCTGCGCCCCTCCGGCTTCCTGTTGAGTTCTTCGCCCCCAGTTCTCAAGCCCTGAAGCCGTCACAATTCCTCGAGCGCCTCCACCATGCTTTCGCGACTCTTCGACCGGTGCCCACACGTTCCTATGCAAGCCGCTGCCCTCACGCCCCGCAAGACCTCCACACGGCTTCCCACGGCTTACTCCGCACGGACGCCGTGAGGAAGACGCTCCTTCCGCCGTACTCCAGTCCGCACCCCGTCCTCCATCGGTCCGACAAGATCTTCAAGATCTCCATCGATGGCCGGGTTGACACTGTCACTGTCGACAGCCTGCCTACGTCGAGGCTCCCGTCGCCTCCTAAGGTGCTGATCCATCATTCCCGTGCCTGCATTCAACCATCAACTGCCCACCGGCCGCTCCCCCTATTGCGCCTTCCCCTACGCCCTGGAAGGCTGTCACCTGGGCTGACAGCTCCTCGCTGTCTTCTGCGGGGGGCCCTGTAGTGGCCGGAAGTGACAGAAGAAGTGGGCGGAAGTGAAGACATTGACGACCGGCCCCAGCGCCTGAGCTTGATTCGTTGGCGCGTGGCTACGCCGGCTGTTTAAAAAAAAGAAACTCGCTTCTACCGAACGTTGAAATAAACATATCGACCCCAGCTCTGCAGGAGTCCGCTTCACCGTAAATAGAATTTGTGACTGTTTTGCTAAAGGAACATGGAAGTGACATTTAACATGGCTCGAGACTCATCTGTGAAGCTGTCCAGCACGAGTCACAATGCCAAATATTTTCGCTCTGCGGTGTATCGTCACAGCGCAATAAAGTTACGAAAAGACACTTGAGAAAGCAGTCGCTAACCAGAAACACGAGCCTCCTCGCGTGACGTAGAGACTGCTCAATTACTTTTTTCTTTGTCTTCTCTTCTCGGCTCATGCGCCTCTTTTCCACGCTTGAGCTGGGCCGTTGGGCATGCTTAGTCATGTGCTGTAGCCCGTGATATGTCACGACGTCTTCTCGTTCGCTGATGCACTCTTTGCACGTGCTCAACAGAGTGGAACAGAGCCTTGCAGGTGTTCTGTAGGTCACTATCGTTCTTTCGCATTGTACAACAACATGTATTCTCCTCCAACCCCACTTCTCCGCCTCTCTTTCATTGCGCCCTTAGGGTCCTTACAGAAATTTCTTGCTTCGCAACAAATGCTTCTTGGAATGCTCTCTGTTTCAGGTTGTAGAGATGCAAGAAACACGAGACTATTGGAAGATTCCCACGTGAGAGAAAAGAACCGAATGCGAGAAAGCCTGTTCGGCGCAGGCGGTTGCGACGAATATTTGACGATTGCTTAGCTGACAAGAAAAGACTCAAAGAAATATGTAACTTTGATGTAGCTGGATGCCACCATCTCACCTGTTCGGCAATTTGCATTACTCAATATTTACTGCTTAGTGATCCTCTGTATAGATGTATTCAGTTCAATAGCAGTGCCCTAATTCTGTGTAATTCTTCTCGAACTGTGGATCAACTGCAAATACTTTCCACGAATATTTTTTGGGCGGAACAAAAGCGACTTATTGACAAGCATTTCTAAGGATGCTTGTAAGAAACGATATTCATACATTGTAATTGACTTGTCTCAAAATTGTTCAGACCACTATCGAGTGTGGAAACATCGACCACTCGAGCATCGCCTGCTGTAAGTGAAGCAATCACACGTGCTGCAAAGCGTGCCTGCTGAAACCTAACATGGAACCCATATTGAACCCTGAGCAGGAGGAACAGAAAGACTATTTTCAAGGTGAAACCATAGTGTCATACTTCCCTCCAAGACATCATAAAAAGGTATTAGCGACACTCATGCTAATAACAACTCTTCTAGCTTACGACGAGTACGGAAGAGTTATATGTTACGGGAAGGTAGTGCCACACTCGTCCATTGTCGAATTGTTGAAGTATGAATTTCACAACAGACAACCTTCCTGGATGAGGAGACGTCTCAGCTACAATAAATGATTATCTATCCCTTGACGCTCATCGAGTTCGCAGCAGGAGAAAGCACTAATGGCCGCCTATTACGACCCGGAACATGTCAGCAGTTGTTGTGGAGTGCACAGACTCGTTCAAGCCATCGGTGAAAAGAAGGACAAAGTTGCTAAATATCTGGAGACAAGTGATGTTTACAGCTTACATAAGGAGTACAAGCGACCCAAGACCTTGATGAAAATAATTGCACTCGGAAAGCAGGAAACATTTGAAGTCGACCTCGAAGATATGCAAAGTCTAAAAGGTTAAAATGATGGTTTTTGCTATTTGTTCTTCTGTACATGTGCTTTTCCCAGTCTCCTTGCTGTTGTACCCATTCACAATAAAAAATCTGAGATTCTTCAAGCATGTAAAGTTGCATTTAAGAGGATCGGTGCACCACGTCTGATACATAGTGATCGAGGAACAGAATTCACGAACAAGGTAGTGCAAGAGTGCTTGAAGAGAAAAGGTATACGTATGTATCACAGTAACTCACTTTACAAGTGCTGTGTTGTTGAGAGATTTCAAAGAAGTATCGTCTCTACGCTTTACCGTATCTTTAGGTATCAGGGTCATAAACGTTATGTGAAGATTCTACCTCAAGTAATCAAAGCGTACAATAATCGAGTGCACACGAGTCTCTCTGTGAGACCTGTGGATGTAACCAAAGAAAACGAGCACATTTTATGAGAAAGACTTTTGTCCCACTCCAACTGATGCCCCAAAGAAACCACGTTACAATGTTTGAGATCTTCTTAGGATTGCCAAATATAGACACCAGAAGATATATTTACAGTCATTTACGAAAGAAATTTCTCAGTGAGAGCAATCAAAATAGGTTATCCTAATACATACCTACTGCATGACCTTAACAATGAAGATATTATTAGGTAGCAAACCTAGACAGCTGTAGCCAATGGAGGTAGGTTTCTTTATTAGCAGCCGGAAAGAATGGAGGCCGAGGCCAGTATGAATTGGGCGCGGTCTCGCGCGATGGTCAGAGTGATGGGGATGATTGCCATCGGTGATCTTCCTCACAGCTTCCCCCGGCGGAGTAGGAGCCAGCCTGGCGATGGGGGGTGAGGGTGGAATATAAGGCTTCAAGCGGGAGGCGTGGACTGTTTCCGTAGAGCGGCAGCGACGGTCACTGGGTCGATCAACAGGGTCGACAACGTAGGATACATCGGGGAGACGTCGGGAAATAGTGTAGGGTCCGAGGTATCGGGATATCAGCTTCTCACAGAGGCCACGTGACCGCACTGGCGTCCACAGCCAAACCACGTCTCCAGGCACATAGCTGACCAGACGATGGATCTGGTCGTAGCGTATCTTGGAGGTTGCTTGGGTGTCAAAAGTTCGGTAGCGAGCCATCTGTCGACACTCTTCCGAGCGGGATGCGGCTTCCGCAAGGATGGGGTTATCTGCAGGCACCGGAATAAATGGGAAGATTGTGTCGATCGTGGAGGAGGGGTCACGGCCATAGTCAAGTCGAAATGGGCTGAAGCGTATAGTTGATTGGACCGCAGTGTTGTATGCGAACGTTACAAATGGCAGAAGGGAATCCCAGTTTTTGTGATCGGCTGATATACAGTAGGACAGCATGTCGGCCAAGGTACGGTTAAACCGTTCGGTGAGCCCCTTGGTTTATGGGTGGTAACTGGATGTCTGGGTGTGAGTAACAGAAGAGGCTGCAGGGACATGTTGTAGAAGCTTGGCGAGAAAGGGACGCCCACAGTCGCTGACCAATGATCGAGGTGCACCTCGACGGAGCAGGATGTTGGCAATGAAGAATTTTGCTATTTCTTCGGACGATCCGGTGGGGAGTGAAACCGTCTCGACATAGCGTGTGAGATGATCAATTGGCACAATTACCCATCGATTGTTGCGTGAAGTAAGAGGCAGGGGGCCGAAAAGGCCTATGCCGACGCGTTCGAACGGCGCAGCATGTGGTGGTATGGGGTGGAGCTCGCCGGATCAGGGTGGAGGAAACGGCTTCCGCCGCTGGCATGATTGGCATGAGTTGACGTATTTCAGGACAGATGTGTAGAGACGGACCCAGAAATATCGGTGACGCACTCGTTCATAGGTTTTGAAGAAGCCTAGGTAACCAGCAGTGAAGTCAGTTGAAAAAAAAAGACCAGTACAACATGGTCCGATTTTCAAACTCGGCCTGGCGATCCATGGTCCACTGACGACGAAACAGAGCAATGGGAAAAAGCAAAAGGTGAATGCGGCAAATATAATACGAGGTCTCACATATTTCAACAACATCTGGCATGTAATCAAAAACATACCTCTTGGAAGCAGCTATCAAATTGTGGGTTAACAACAGTCAAGAGGCCACCGTTATTGGAAGCTTTACATTGTGCTGTTTCGAGCTCTACCAAATATTCCTCCAAATCAAGTCATCTGGGATGTTGCAAAGGAAATGTATTACATGCTTCATACTGATGATTCTTTTTTAACAAGTTCATCCTTCGTTTTACTAACCGAATGGTCACGGCAAATGAGTGAAATATTTGACTATTCAACTCCTTTTGATGCCATGCAACTTGCTACAAAAAGTCTGTGTTTTATTGGTGTGGCCATAAAGCATAGATTCCATTCAACTGCCAAGTATATATCTTTATTTACTATGGATCTTTTGAAAAATCGACTTGTTGGTGAATGAGAAAAATGTAACATCAATAAGGAAATAAATTAATCCTCAATGCTAAGTATGTCTCACTTCATCACAAAAGAGCGAAATGGATAGGGTGTGTTTCGTATTTTGTCTTCTGTATCAGATATTCTTTCTCATCATAGTAACTCTCGAGTTGACGAAGTCATCATCTTCACTTCGACAGGGTAACTGTAGCAAAGAAGTTGAGCTGGAAGAATGCGTTTATGCGCATTCTTGCCCTCATAATTCATCTCTCCTCGCATTACGACTTTGGGACAAGACTGGTCTTCCAACACGCTATGGACTTAATCTCACACGCTATGAAACGCAACATCTACAGATGTGCTCGAGATTGGTGAACATCAGTTATAGCTTTTGCGATCAGGGACGCGTAGAAGTATGTTGCTTGTGTGAGGAGTGGGAGCTAAAAGTTCACCGCTGCCCAAAAAATGTATTACACACTCCGCCGAGTGCATGATCGACATCATTCTGGACATGAAATTACGCTGTCGAAGAGGGCAGTTATATTGTTGTTGAAGTATCTCAATAAAAAGATGTAATCAGAGAACCACTAGTTTATTTATTCGTTTTTTAGTGAATAGAAATATGTACATAATAATCAGTCACTTTGAAGACATTACTCTTTCGTTTCAACTTGTTTCCTTTTCTTCATTGCGCTGTCGTTTCGTGGTCGCCTCATTGAAACTGATGAAAAGCAGACGCAAGTCGATCTCTTCCTTTCAGTGAAAGCAGATTTCGGAAAGTGGTTCTCACACTCTCGTTTGCAAACAAAGTGTGATCAAGTCAGTGAAGAGTTTGCAGACAGTGATGAATGAGCATGTTGACTGCAACGATGTAACACGAAGACGTACGCGTGAAATGCTTCTGCCAACGATATAACACGATGACATATGCATGAAGTGATCACGTGGAACGAAAGAGAGTCTGCAAACGATGTAACACGATGTCGTATGCGCGAATGTGGTTGCGCGTAAAGTGAGATTAGGCTAGCGATGAGTTTGCGGTAAAGGTAATTAGCGTCTATGACGTCAATAACGCACGCTGTTGTCACGTGGAAGTTGTCAATAAAAAGCATGGGGAAAGAAAACCATAACATAAAGATGGCTGAAACATTTAACAGAGCTCCGAGCACAACGTCGAATCCAGAGGGAGGTAGTCATATGACCTTCTTGGCTTGCCCTGTCACCTCCTGATGTTGTCGCCGTCACTGCTGCAACAGAGCCCTCTCTGGTGTGTGTGTGTGTTTCCTCATAGCATGTGAGTTCGTTGTAGCAGTCATGGAACGCAGTGCGAACAGTCCACGATTGTCTCTGTCAGGTCCTCATACCACCTGGGTCACTGTAGAAACTTCAGCGGCTCATCGGCATGAACAATCATGCAGTGATGATAGGTCGGAGCGCTTCAACTGCAGACCACACCGCCTCTAGTGTGACGTCTGTGGTAGAGAACCCCCTCATTCGTTGGTAGAAAAAACTAAACTGTCTGCTACTAACATTGCGAGCAGCTTCTTGCTGGTTTCTATTCGCTATATGATTTATATCAAGTTTTCTGAAAACACAGCATGTATGCAGCCTGACAAAATAAGATTGCAATCACAAGAGTAATATCTGTGGATTCTGTGTAATCTTTCGTTGCGGACATATAACTGGGGAACGACGTACTGGGCGGTGCGACGCTCAAGGCGAGATTGCTTTCGTGGCGTTTGCTGTAGGGTGTCTTCCCGACGTATTCGCCAATTCCCAGTAACGGCAAAGTTTGTTTGATCTGTCGTGTAGCTACCTACATCAGCGAAGTGTGTGGCCGTATGGCTCACGAGCACGGAGTTCAGGGTTCTCTGAATAAGAAAGGCAACGCTTGACCATCGCTTGCACAAGGCCCCACCGAGTGAGCCAGGAAGACGCAAGACGCTCGATTTAATTCAACGTCAGGGTCAGTGTTACGGAGTTGCCACTCCGGAGTTGGAATGATTCCAGAATAATTCCCCATTTAGCAGAGCCCGGAATGGAATTGGAATGGAATGACCGAAACTGTCCTAGTAATGGGAATGGAATGGTCTGGGTGCCCCGGTGGCAGTTTGGGTTTCAACGTGCTGGCTTCTGCTCTCGCACCCTTTTCACCGCAGCTGCACACGATCAAGAGTGGAATAATCTTGTCTTTGTGTTTTTTCCGTGCTTGGTAATGTCAATCTCCTCTAGCACTGCTGGGGAGCTATTCTCGTCGAAAGTAATCGAGCTCCATTGCTTTACGTCACGAACTGTTGGGCAGAGCTATCGGAACACGCTCCGCCCATAGGCTCCGCCCTTATTTATCCCTAGCCGTCGTCCACCGGTGTCTTCTGCGCATGAACAGTAGGAAGGTCGTACTACGACATGGGGGCGCTATGTGCTATACTGAAATAAACGACAGGGGGAGAATGAGCGAAAAGCGTGGCGCATAGGTGTAAATGTGTATTGCAATTAATGTGATGTGGTCATATTCCCTTCACTGTGGAGTAACCTTCATGTGCATAGATTGCGAAACATTGCGCATTTCGTCACGTTGGGAGCCAAGTGGCGCCACACTGTAGGCTACGCACTCTACGCGCACATATCGCATGTCGGCACAAATTTCTCTTTCACGATACAACCTTCCGCTTCCGGCGAGAACACGCGGAAGGGCGGCCTCGCTGTGATATGGGCACTCCGATAAAGCGCAAAGATTGCAAGATCAAGGGCTCGGTTATTGGTTGAGGACTCGTGAGTGAGGAATAGGTACCCTGTACTTGCCAGTATGGTTACCTGTCCTTTTCTTTTATTGAGGAAATTAACCGAATGGAATTGGGTTGCCAAGCTATTCCAGGAGTGGGAAGTGACCACACATTTTCATTCCGAGGAATTGAAAGGAATGGAATTATCGCAAATCTTCATTCCTCGGAATTGGAATGGAATGGGAGACCCATTCCGCAACCCTGGTCAGGGTACAAAGCCTGCTACAAACCTTCGAGTATGCAGCTTATACTTTAGCGAGAGCGATCATCAATCACCGCGGAGCGTTTCTGTCGTACGTCAGCTGTGGAACAGCAGCAGATACCCCCCCCCCCCCCGGTCGGCATGGCGATGCAGTTGCCACATGTCCACGCACGTCCCCACGAGTTGTCACGTCCCGATGACTTCCTGGTGCGACAGCGCAGTACACTGTACCAATGCCACATCAGGAAAATGCACTGGACGCACTCGCTGCGCATGAAGCTCACAGTAGCAGAAAGCAAACAATGAGGGCGCTATTGTGGCGCCACCTCTTAGCCACTGAACCAACTGTGTGGCGAAAATGGTTACCCAGGCTGTGCACTGTCGGGAAGCACTGGAGTATCGCTGTACAACACACAGATTCGTGCTGCACCACTCGTTGTTCTTGCGATGTCAGCGGTTCCAAAAAATGGAGGTCGTGTCGTTGACAGCCTTCAAATCCTCTGTTTCGAATATCACGCAGCAGAAAACACCTAGCATCTCCGAAGCGGTAGCAGACGCTCCAGCCTTCGCGGTGTTGCTCACCTCGATCATATGACCCCACACACTTGGAAATGAACGTCACCGCACAGCACGCTCGTAGCCAACCATGAACTCGAATCATGTCGTTATCTGCCCTGATCTTTTAAAAACGGGAGGCGTACGCCTTTTCTGTGACAATTATGAACAGCATATAAGTGTCACAAAAAAGGCGAACGCCTCCCAATTTCAACAAATCCGGGCAGATAACGATATCATTCGAGATGACGGTTGGCTAGGGGCGTGCTATGCAGTGAAGATCATTTTTAAGAGTGCAGGTCCAATCAGGATCGTCCGTACCACGCACGTGACATAGCGACGTGCGCGCCAGCGCTCGCCACGTCTCTGTCGTGTAGGCGAAGGAAAGTGTTTTGTGCAAGGGAGATTGGGGAGGGGGTACTGCAGGAGTCCCAATTTCGCTATGGTAGTAATAGTTACATTCCATACCGACCAAAAACACAAAGAAAGTTGTGTGCCTCTAAACTGCTCTTTTAAATAGTAACAAGATAAATAAGGTTTGCCGAGTCAATTTTGATGATTTGCAGTCTGCGTGGGGAAGCCATTCCATCATCTTTACCTCACATATTAAAGAGAGATGCAGTGTCTCAATGAGGTCTTCACATTTTTTTGAACCTCGGCATGATAACTTTCCATATGTGACACATCGTAGAACACATTTTTGGCACATTCTTTGGCAAAGTTTGTTTAACACGGTTTAACGATGGTGAATGACCTACCACATCACCTTCCCATTTATGTGTGTTTCACCCAGTTTCACCAACCCTCATTAACTTGTGAACCGATATCAGCAGTCCCTCAACTTGAATTGGAACCTTAACTCTGCTTACCCAAGGTAGTTTTAGTCGCTGAAACATTCATCATGTTACTAATTAACATAGCAAAACAATAACTGAATGTTCACTCCGGGTTTTAGGGACCCTCGATTTCGATTCCAGCATTGATGAAGCCGAGCCCATGAAGTTAAGTGCGACCACGTAAAATTTGTTGTCAGAAATATTTCATAGCGGCGAACCACATCGAGTTTTTTCGTAACGAAAGTTAAACTTAGTTACCAGCCACGGTGGCGCAACCACGGAGGGGATACCCCCTTGTCACAAGCAAATCGTGGAAATCCGACGTGAGAAAGGTATTACACATGTGGCGGGGGGGGGGGGGGGTATGACGATCTCGAAAGCTCTTGCAGTGCATGACGTCTATGTAAATCAAGCATATTCCATGATAGTTTTGAAGTTTCGACCTTGACATACCACTTCCAACGCGGCGTCTCCTGACATCCCAGGCAATATGTAACCGCATTTCATTAGTACAGCTTGGGACAAAAGTTTACGGAACACAGCACTTGCGTATTTCTTCATCACAGCGGTCCCGTGCTAGCTATCAAGGGGAGTTCACATAAGAAACGGGTGACCGGTTATTCTGTCCATCTCCTTGTATGTGTGTCCGCTCGTGTTGACTGCATGGGCGTCACCCCAATAGACAAATGCGAGACCCCGGTGTTCCGTAAACTTTTGTCCCGAGCTGTAACGTTCAAACATTATCAATTTTAATTCATTGTTATTATGGCTGCAAAGCTAGTGTTCGTCATACAGTCAGTCGCAAGGCTAGCGTGAGCATGTTGATTGCGCATTTCAAAGTGTGTTTTTCAACTTCAGAGCAGATAAACGTCGGCAATGAGAAGGAGACGCCGGCTTGAGTTCCACACTTTCCCTTGTAGCACTCTGGCCCCCGAATGCCGACTAATCTTTACAATTTCAACTAAATAAGGTGTCATTCTCCGCAGCAACGGTTCCTGTACACGGTAATCTGCAGTGCGTATTTTTCGACACCATTGGATTGTGCGCAGAGTACAAACATATCAGAGTGAGTATAGCTTTACACTTACTTTCTGCCATTGCAGTATATGGGAGACTAGGGAGAGTTGTCACACTCGCTTCTTAACGAAAACTAAGCAGAGCAGTTGAGCCATTCTCTCGCTGTTTGTTAGCGGCATGAGCAATCACTAACTAAAGAAACTTTCACTATGACAAGGAGCACACAGCACAGGACGTGTCTTTAGCCAGCAACACAGGATGCATAGCACACATCTGTTCACACGTGTTAATCTTGGCCTAGAGGTTCGAAAGGTGAACGTCGCTTCCTGTTTAATCCTAAAAGTGTACGAACTCCGCATTACAATGCACGGGTACACGGCACGGATAAAAGAATGCACGGACAAAGGAGCGTACTGCTACGCATGCTCAGTGGAGCAGGATACGGAAACGTACTCAGGTGGCAGATGATTTCGTATATGTGTGCTAGTGGTGCAACAGATGGCTTTTCCTATACTTGAATTATGAATAAACTATTACTTTATATAAGACCCATGCGCGCGTTGTAAATATTTTTTTGTGTACGACCGTACCTGTGCTACCAACACCCAGGACCGCTCGACTCATGGAGATGACAGTGTTGTCAGATTTGTTTTTTTTCCTCGCCTTCGCTACCTGGGTAAATTTACCTTGCGAAGTCTGCCGGCTCAGATTTTGCAAATCTGCACGCGCAGCTTCACTTTTATAACAAAAGACCTGGCCACACGTGACATCACAACCACGTGCACGTACGGCCCACTCCACGCTCCGACAAGGTGCACATGATTAAGTTATCTCAATTTGAGAGTGATGCCCGCGGCAGTACACAAAACACGATAACAGTGATCGCTTTGCAAATTAGATAACATTCGAGATAGTCTGTTTCCCACAGCTGTTAGCACATTTCTAGGTCTACAGGTGGAGAGAATCTTCCCATGTCTTGCCTCGTCTTCATTTATATCTTTCCTGGTCTGGGACGGGTTAGGAAGACGTGGGGAATTGAAAGGTACGAGGTATATAGTTTCATGCATACCATGCATGAACAGTACATGATCCATTGTCAACACCATCAATGTCCCACCCCCTTCCTCCCCAGGGGCAATGAACAACTTTCTCTGAAGGATGAGATATTTTCTTTCACAATTATCAGCTTTTCCTTGAAGCGGATGTGCTGTTCATTCGTCCGGTGGCCTTCAATAAAAGTCTGCAAACGGTTGACTGGAGAGGGAGATGCTAAATATGTTTATTCAAAAAAAAAAAAACAAGAACAGAGAGAGAGAGAGAGAATGGTAGGAAAGTTCAGCCAGGCGCAAAACCGGATTGCTTTTCTTAAAAAAAAACAAGAGTGACAATGAAAAGCTTGTTTCAATGAAAAAAGTTTTTTATTGTCATACTTGTTTTTTTTTGTTTTCCTCCTTTTGTTAGGATAATTATTCGCGTCATGTATATAATTTTTCATCTCAGCGCTAATCACGTTACGGCTGCTATAGAAAGAGAGGGGAAGGGATGAATACGCTTCTTCCTAGTGCATATTTGCTACTCTCACTACATATTGTGTCTTTCTGCGCTGGTTAACTCTATCTCTATCTTGCTTTTTGCATAAGCATTTGCTGTTTGTGATGTGTTTTAGTTGCTATAATGTGCAAATTAGTGGCCTTCAGCGTGCTCTTTATTTTCGGTTGTTGTTTTTTGAGCAGCGCGTGTTGTTCCGGAGGCAATTTTCTTGAATGAATTGTTACAGTCTCAACATATACCACACAATGTTGACCAACATCAAGTCAACCAAGAACTGAGGTGAGTCATGCTGTCCAAAACTTTGTCTGGGTTCGCAGTGTGATACACATAATTGCATTCTCATAAGAACAATTTGACTGAATCAAAACAGCCGAATTTCCTGTAACATTCTATGTAGTTCAGTGCATGTTAGTAAATTTACTCCGTTTGTTGTTCGTTGTGCATTTAGGAACAACATATGAATCCAAAGTTAAGATACTGATAATGTATCACCGTTTATCAGCATTTATCATTGCGAGCCATATATCATTTCTTAAAATTTGTTGGCGCATTCGTTGAAAAATAAAAGCAGAAGCCTGCATACTGAACTCATCTCCTTCAGGTGCTTACGGCGAATACATACAATTGTTGTTGTGCTTATGTGCCTTCGTGCGCCATACTAGGTGGCAAAAATATCTGATTACAATCAATATTTCTAGAGCCACTCGTTTAAATACATTTTGATCTCTATTGTTTTTCCTTCCAGTCATGCTTGACTACACGAAGGATTCCGAAAACACACACACATACAATGACTTATAGGATGTTGCTGTCCAGGGAGTCCTGACCGAAGAGGTGAGCTGTTAAGACTCCAAAAGCGTCATACGGTTCTGTTCAAAAATGAAAAAAATTACACTGGAAATACGGAAATACACCTTTCTAAGATTCCTCCACTGTTTTTTTAAGTAGAAATTACAAAAGGAAAGTCCTACATGTATTATTTCATGACTTGTAATATTTCATTGTTAACTTTCTGTATCACTATTTCATATCCACATGTTTCCATACGAGTAAATGAACTAATGAAACTCAATTCATTTTATGGTCATGCTCTGTGTTTCCTTGGTGGAAGTCACTTTATTAAGGCACGTCTTTATTTCTTTTTGTCAGGATGAAGATTTATGTTCGCATTGTATGAGATAAGGGACATATCTGTATCCATGCAGCTTGTGCACATTAAAACCAGCTGTGTAGAATCAAATGTGTCTTTTACAGCGTCAGCTGTATAGTGGAGAGTTTCCCGGGATCGCGGCGTCGGCGTGAGCATTCGCATGTCCGCACAAGAACGACGACAAGGAGAACATATTATCACAGGAGCGGCGTGAACGAAAACGAAGAACTCAGCGAGGGGGATATGTTTAATGCTGACAAAAAAGAAAGAACGGAAGGAGGGACAGTGGGGAAAGACACGCGAGTTATGTTATTTCGAAAATTTTTGAACCGTGACTCGTGGAAGAAGGTACGATGGAATGCAAAGCAAGGCAAACCGTACCGGCATACAAGCGCTATCGGTAGTATCACCGGATTTTTAGTAGGGGAACATCAAGTAGGATCAATGAAGATTTAGTAGGCAAGATCAGACAGAAAGGGTGTTGCTCCATATCGGGACCACTCGTCTTTCAAAGTCAGTGAAAGCGTTAGGAAAGTAAATATTGCATAGAAGTGGACGAAGGTCATATACTAAATCTAAAAATGTAAGAATGATAAAATTCTGCTGACTAGAAGTTTTTTATATCCATTTCAACAACCCCATCTGAAGCACTTCTAGCGCAGCGAAAGCAAGCTTAGCACGGGGAATTCTAAGCCTAACGTGTTCTGAACTTGCCGTCTTGCAAAAGGTAGGTTCATTGAATTGTGTTAAATCACCTCACATTAGTGAGGTTAGTCCAGGCTGGATGCGACAGATTGGGGGGGTCTGAGGGCGCTGCCCCCTCCAGGCACGCACTAGGTGGTGTGGGCGCCGAGACTGTGCCTCGAATTAGATCAGTAAAGTCCTGACTAAAGTGCTGACTAAAGATGGCGGATCGCCTCCAAGAAACGGGCGATAAAATTGAATTTTTATACGTTTCACGCAATGCACGAGGGGCATTTCTGACTAATGTCGTTACTAATTAGCTGCTCCTTTATGTAAAAACGTTTGATTTTTGTTTTTATTCTTTTTTCCTTAAAAAAGCCAGTGGTGCCGATGCGGAACTACATCCGACAGAAATTTGCAATTGTATATGGATTTTTGTCGTTGCGCTTTAAACTCCCAATCACCATTATCATGTATACTAAGTTTTTCAAATAGACTATCCATGGGCACATTCACAGAGGTCTAGAACTTCTGATCTGTAAAAGCCGGTTCTCAAAAAAACACAGAAGAAGAAACTAAAAAATGCAGATTTTCTCATCTTGCCCCAACCCTCAGGGCAAGACGAGACTACGAGTGGGGCAAGATGAGACATGCTGTGGTAATGAACTATACAAATTAGCTTTTGCAATTCAAGCACTTACACAGACCCCTTGAGGCAACCGCCTGCATGGTGTGCAATAAAACCACACAGAACCCATGCGCTATATCCCTCCACCGTCCTTTGCAAACAAGGCCTCGTCAGACTGATGTGTCGCTGCTCGCACGCTTTCGAGACCTTTCTGCTTTGCTGGAAATATCCTAGGGCACAGGGAAATTTGCTCGAAAATCCTAGGCAATATGCAAAAAAGAAAATATTTGAGGAACAAGCACACAGCCCCCTAATAGTTCCCTACTTCTCAGTTTCCAGATTATATTAAATTCAAATTGCATTACATTTAAATTACATTAACTTAAAACTTAACTTCTAATTACATTACACTTGCTCCATGCGTATAATCGGATGCATTAATTTTTCAGTGAAACACCACAACCATATAAGAGTGCCCGTATTTTGCATATATCTAGATGAATGAATAAAGAAATGCACTAACACTTAGAGAATAAATCTGCAACACGCTACTGCACAGTAGACAAGAAGAATATTTAAAAAATCGCGCCATTTTTGCAGGTCTTTACATTCCAGGCGGAAGTAACCGATTTTTTTTTCTTAAACCCAAACACCAATCCGGACAATTCTTACGTGCAATAAAGCGGACATGCAGAGCCACTTATAAGAAAAGCTTCAAGCGCATGGAGCAACGCGTCTCAGAGATGAGCTCCATCGAGTACAACATGTCACGTCTTGCCCCGTGCCTCATCTTGCCCCACCTTACCCTGTATAGCCGAAATTGTACACGATAAGAGCCCCAATACGCGAGAACGCATTCACGCACTTTACAGCCCTGTGTGCGTGTCTCCTGCCACCACTAGGAGAGATCGCCCCAAGAGTGTGAAAACATCCGAACAAATGGCCGCCGCGCTGGCCAAGCGCCGGGAGAGAGAGAGGGGGAGCGCAAACGGGGGGGGGGGGGGGGGGGCGTTACACGGCAGGAGTCACACTTCGCGCTGCGCCGGAACATATGCGAGCCTTTATCGTGTATGTACTCGCGCGATTACCGCAGGCGCAAGGTTCTCGTCGTCGGAGACTTCAACGTAGGCGTTTCGCTCTGCCAAGAACACCACTTTCCTAAGCGACCCACATAACCCACAACTAGAATCATGCCTCATGCACAGACTTGATGTTCCAGAACAGCCCCCTCCTTCAGGACACCACTGATCTCGCCAACCATTTCAGGGCCCGCAAATCAATACTCATCACGCTTAAATAAATTTGTCTGCACACTTTCGTCCGGCCTCATTCTCACCACACGAGCAGCTGACGCTGAATTTCAGATTATGCGAGTTCTCTATTTGTTATCTCTCGTTTGTTCTCTCGTTATCTGCTCTCTATTTTTCTTTTCTTTTTAAATATTGTAGCCTATTCACCGTTGCTCGTTGCTTCTTGCAGGTTTGCTTATTCCAGAAGGAAGTGTTGTACCGTTGCATGGCGAGTGGACATAAATTGACCTCGACTGAGATTGATTGAAAAAAACAGTATACTGGACAGACTGGAAACCAGTATCGAGCGTCAGACCGGATTATTGACCCAGTGTGGATACTGGTCTAACTGGATAACCCAGTGTCGGCACTGGTGTTATTGGACAGTCGAGTATGGGCAATGGCCTTACTGGACAGTCCAGTGTGGGCACTGGTCTTACTGGAGTGTACAGTAGGGACACTGGTTTTACTGGAGAGTCCAGTGTGGTCACATAGGTGTGCGCCCATCGGCTTTTTCTAGTCCTGTTCTACATGCAGTGTCGTAGCCTGAGAGCCGATTGCCTCAGACTGCACTGCTTATTTAAATAAGCAGTGCGGTCTGACTTTAATCTGCATGCATCGTGGTATGGACACTGAAGTGCGGAAGAACTCACTCACTATTCCCAGATTTGTTTTCTGTATTATGTCACTTTCGTGTTTTTATTTGGTTGCTTTGCCTTGCCGGGCAACAAATCCAAAACGAAATCTGCAAGGATTCGCTGACCAGTTTTACCTTTGCTTCTTTTGGAAGGTCAGTGAAAAGCTCAATGTAAAGTGGCATGCCATCTGAAAATAAAATGTTGGTGATGTTCAGTACATGCTGTATTATTTCAAGCAGACCAGCGTACTTCAGCCAAGATACAAACAAACAATGATTGTGTTTTGTTTCTATCTTATATTGCATTGTATGTTTGTTGTCCGCCACTCAGACATTCTGGCTGCGAATGTTGGAGTCCGGACAAACAGGGGAAATGAAGGCTCCACGATGGACGCTGTCAGCAAAGTGCCCAGTGTACGTCGTCTCTTTTACCTTCAGAAACTGAACGTGGATCGAGAGATAGTGATACGGTACGTTGCACTGATCTGTGCCCCTCTGTTGGTGAGGGCAGGACGGCAGGTACGGGCACTTCACATGATATTTCAGGTTCAAAATTAAGTTTTGGAGTCCACAGAACAATGCGAAATGCAAAAAAAAAAACTCATATGTGCCAGTTTGTTAATCAGTGGAGGTAATTATATAAATTGCACATGAGAGAAAAACACCTATAGCGAATAATCGTGGCACGGAGGACCATCTACAACAATTATGGTTATCTTTGTCACTTGGTATGGACAGACCATGGTTCATTCGTCGTGGAGAAGGCAGTCATATTTTGGGTACTTGTTTGCCTCTCTCCAGCAAGGCAAGTTTGAACTTTTTGCATAACCGGAGTCTTCCCTGAATCCAAGGTTGCCTGTTTACGGCGGTAACTGATTTTTACCCGTCAAACTGCCTTCATTGAGATATCTGTAGGAATGTACGCTAAATTGTTTGGCAGCAAATGCAGTTACATAACCATTTGTCGAAAATCAGTACAGTTGAACAAGAGAGAACTGATGTTCTGAGGCTGGAACAACATAGAAAGGACAAATACAGTTAGTTTGGGTGACTGACGAAAGATGGAAGTCATTGAAAAGGTTACCTAGCTGTAGGACTCGAACCCACATCTTCTGGATTGTCTCAGTCTCAGAACGTCAATTGTCTCTTGAGTAACTGAGCCGAATTTCTCCCCGAATTTAATATACAGCGTATTGGAAGATTTTCGACCCGAATTCACATGAATTTAGAACCAAGCGATTACTTAAATTGCTCAATATATGTAATTTCCAACACAAAGAGGTTATTTATGCATTCTGACCTTCTTGAGCCCTTGGTTGTCAATTAGCGAAGTTAGTTTAGTAATTGATGGTTCTCAGCAGCCAAAAGCAGCGCGATAAAAATTTGCGATAAACCAACATACACGGTGGACAGTAACTATTCTGAGGCTAGAACACACGACACAGACAAACTCAACAAAGATAGGCAAGCCTGAGCGATGGGAAAGACACGTAAAGAAACACAAACACGAAAGCTCAAAGCCTTCGTGTTTGTGTTTGTTTATGTCTTGCCCATCGCTCAGGCTTGCTTATCATGGGATTTCTCCACCAGCTAGCCTGCATTTACGCCATTCTGTCAACTCAACAAAGCCTGCCTGAATGCTTTAGAACATGACTTGTTCAAAATATAGCAGGCCGCTACCAGGCTCTTTTTTTTCTTTTTCGACGATTGCTTTGTTACTGCCCACCCATGTTACACATCCACATCCAGCACGTCCACCATTTGTGCACTGACGGTGAAACGACACAAAAACAGCAACTGACATAACATAATGACACAGAAGGATAACCTTCGAATTCCTGTTCCTACATAGACGACGCGAAACGCAATATTCATTGCACAGATATCACATTCAAGCAGGCAAAGCGCTGGAGCAAGCGAATCCTACACCCGCACAGGGAAAATACAACCACTGCATTGAAGATAGGTGGTAGAGTAAGCAAGAACCCAACACACGCAACTGTTAGTCTAACATGCATGAGCAACAGGAAACAACAGTACATTACCGGTAAGATGCAAGCTGGTCCGGCAAGTTGCACGGCTTGTCACGCATAAGGGCCGGGTTCCATAGCTTTATGCGAGCAGCAGCAGCAAAGCAGCAGCGGTTCGGCAGCAGCACCACGGCAACATGGCAGCAGAACAGTTTTCTGCTGCGGCTACTCTGCCGCTAGAGGCGTCCCATAGCTTCGTTTTGAATTAGAGGCAGCAGCGGCGTAGGAGGTCCAAAACGTGTTGGCAACTACGGCATTGTTTACGTTTCGAACATTCCGAAGGCGTGCGCAGTAGCTAAGCCTTTTAGTACACACACGTAGCAATGCAATTCTAGGTGAAGGCTGATATGAGTGGGATATATTATGGATCTGTAGATCACAAGTGGACTGTGAAATGATTGTGGTGGTGCTCTGAGCCTGATATTACCTAATTGACTCTTCGTTGATATGTAGGAAGTCTCGCGACATTCAACGTAGGTTCATCCTTTCGCACTGCTGTGCAGCATCTGCTGCGATTGTACGGAGACTCTTCTACAGGATTTTGTCGTATTAATATCGCCTCGTTACTAAGATTCGATATTTTGATTTATTGTGACTGTCAAATGCGTACGTTGCTCCCAGGCAAAAATCTGGACTGATTCCAGAATGGTTCCAGTTGAATCTGGACTGGTTCCAGTTGGATGAGGATGGTCCCGGAATGGTTCCAGTTGAATCTTGATGGTCCCAGCTGGATTCGCAAATGGTGTGGCAGGTTCCACATTGGTGAAATCAGTGGTACCACTCAGGCCTCAAATGGTTCCAGAACTTACAGTGGGAGCCTCACAAGTACCATTTTGTTCCCACAATGGTCAATTGAACCATTTGAGATTCCAAGCGCGGCAGCTTCCCCCTTTGAGATCCGTTAGGGGAAGAAGAGTACACTCTTGCCATATTCGTGCTCATATTCTCATCTAAAGGCAAATGTCATAAAAGGTACCAGCAAAATGCCAAAAGTCACAATCAAGAGATGACACACTCCGCCAAATAATTAGAAGAACTAAAAACAAAGAAGTAATTGCACGGGCTGACCCAAAGCAGATGCAATAATTATGAGGACGCCCCGGTGCGGCGGGAGGCTTTCAATTCAAATTCGAACGGCGGGCCGCGGGAGGGCGAGAGGGAGCAGAGAGAGAGCGTCAGGCGTCAGTTGCCCAGTAAACCATTCAACAACAACAACTTTATTTTCGACCTTGGAGAGTGGGGAGTTTCATCGCCACAGGCGATACTCTACCCCATTGCTGGATGGAATGGGGGGAAGAAAATAACGAGCCCCCTCACAATAACGATCGAAGTCCGATGGTGTCCAGAAATGTCAGAAGAGCTTTGAGCGCAGAGCGTTGCTGGGCTGGATTGGGCCAGGGACCAAGCAATTTCGATAGGGAGAAAGGGCGAGAGTCCAGCTGACGAAGAGACTCGGAGAGTGTGGTTCGGGAAGGTTCGTAGTGAGGGCAATGAAGAAGAATGTGCTCCAGATCCTCAAGAGCACCACAGTGGCAGCAGGTGGGAGAGTCAACTTGCCTCAAGCGGTAACGCCACTGAGCTGTAAAGGCCACATCGAGGCGCATTCGGTGGATTAATGCAGCATCTTGACGAGAGGTGTTTCGTGGCATGCGGAAAGCGAGCGTGGGATCAACTCTGTTCAACATAGAGGGGGGAAGAATGTCGGTTGTCCGTTGGCGGGAAGCCAGGGGTGTCACTAGGCGTCGCAGAATGGAACGGCGGTCTCCTCTCAGCAGAACAATACGGGTCCGTTTCCGACACGAGAGTGCTGCTTCTGCGGCGCTGTCGGCCTGCTCGTTCCCCACGACACCACAGTGGGCTGGAACCCACTGGAGAACTAGCCTGTGGCCTGCGGCGTAGATGGTGTGGTAAGCCATTAGCACGTCTGTGACTAGGGGTGCGGATGGGCCTCGTATGCCGGAATTTTCAATTGCTTGAAGGGCAGATTTGGAGTCTGTAAAGACTGCCCATTCCCGGGGTGGAAAATCAGCGATGTGTTGTAGAAAGAAAAGAATGGCATAGAGTTCCGCAGCTGTGGAGGAGGTTGGATGTGAGAGGCGTCTTCCGTGCACGACGCCTTCGGATGGAATGACGAAGGCTGAGGCGGACTTGTTGTTTCGGGATGCGCCATCAGTATATGCTGCAGTAAACGTAGAAAACTTCGCGTCTACCAGAGCATGAAAATGGGCTCGGAGGACTTGAGGGGGGACCTGATCTCTTCTTTCCAGAAGGTTTGGGAGGCGTACAAAAGTGGGCGGTACCGGTAGAGACCAGGGGGCTTCCGGCGGTATAGTGTCCTTAGTTATGAAGCCAGTGAGAGTCTGGCGTGTCCTCTTCGCTACTCGATAGAAGTCGCTTTCAGGGCGGTATCGAATTTTCCTGAGTAGCGGGTGGCGGGGAATGTGAGCACGCAAACGGAGGTAGTGCCGAGCCGTTTCCCGTTCACGGAGAACTTCAATCGGGAGCTCACCAGCTTCAGCCAGTACTTGCCGTGCTTCAGCCATTCTGGGAACTCCGAGGCATCGACGAAGGCTTCGAGCAAACAGGGACCGAAGTGTATTTAATGAAGTTGTTGATATCCTGTGCAGAATAGGAAGGCTGTAAAGCACAGTTGCCCTCACCAATGCCGCGTGAACCGCGAGCAGGGAACGCTGATCACAGCCCCATCCTGAGCCAGAAAGATGTTGAATTGCGGGGAGCCATCGCTGCACTTTAGTTTCAAGATGTTTAATGTGCCGAGCCCAGCGCAAGTCCGAGTCGATTACCACGCCAAGGAAGCGGTGAAAGCGTACCGGGTCAAGCTTCTTTAAGCCAAGCCAAAGAGGGAAATTGGCCATAGCTTTACGCGTGAAAGGGAGCTCGACACACTTTTCGGGTGAAAGGTCCATCACGAGGTGCGTGAGGTACGTATGGATATTGTTTAAAGCGAGCTGCAGGCGGCGCTGGAGAGCCGGGCGTGATTTTCCTACTGTCCAAAGGGCGACGTCATCTGCATACACGGAGAACGACACTTTGCGAGGAATTACTGATTGTAGGCCGGCCATCACCACGTTAAAGAGTGTCGGGCTGAGAATGCTTCCTTGGGGGACTCCTTGAGGAACAGGATGTTGAGGGCTTTGGCCTTGGGACGTACGGACAGCGACAGTTCGGTCCGTAAGGAAGTCTTGGAGCCAGATGAAGAGCCGACCGGATACTCCAAACGAGCGCAAGGCGTGCAGCACACAAATGTGCGAGACGGTATCATATGCGCGCTTGATGTCGAGGAAGACCGATCGGACGATCCGTCGATGGCCTCGAGCATGTTGAACTGTGGAGACTAGGTCGAGAACTGGATCCATGGAGCTTCGGTGGCGACGAAATCCAGCCATTTCGTGAGGGAACGCACGTTGTTTTTCAAGCCACCAGTCGAGGCGATGCAAAACCATTCTCTCCATCAGTTTCCCCATACAGCTTGTCAGGCTCACCAGGCGAAAGGAGGATAGGGAATTTGGGGGCTTGCCTGGTTTCAGGATGGGAACAACCAATGCCTCCTTCCATGTATGTGGTAAAGATCCTTGTTGCCAAGACGTATTATAGACATGAAGGAGAGCTTGGAGTGACCGCCCGTCAAGGTGTCGTAGGGCGGCATAGGTGATTTTATCGGGCCCAGGGGACGAGGCGGCGTTCACAAGCTTCAACGCTGCCTTTAGCTCGATTAGTGTTAAGTCGCGGTCCATAACTTCCGGGGGACGGGGCCAGTCTTGGTGAAGTTCAGCCGTCAAACTGTGGACAAAACTGCGGTGTAGGGGCGTGGTCGAGGCAGCCGCCGGAGTCGTTAGTACCACACAGAAGTCCGTCGCAAGCGTGTTTTCGTCTACACGCTGAACGATAGCCAAGGCCGCGAGAGGATTCTTTTGAGGGGGCGCCTCCTTCAGAGATCGGAGTCCGCCAGATCGTCGTGGCCGGATCAAACGGTGGTGGCAAAACGTACGCCAACGCTTCCTGTCCTCGTTTTTAAATTCTCGTGTTACTTGAGCTTTCATCCGGCGGTATTCCACAATGTCCGTAAGTTGCCCTGTCCGACGAGCCGTTCTTTCTGCTCGGCGACGTAATGCTCTAAGGTGATTAATGGCTGGGGAATGGCCGACATGGCCTGTTACCCTTTTAGACCTGACCACCGCGTCCTGAATACCGCGCGTAATTGCTTGAGAGAGAGCCTCCGGGGACATACCGGTGTGCACAGATGTTCTGAGGCCCGCACGAAAACGTCTCCAGTTTGTGAAAGAAATCAGTCCAGCAGTGGCTGAGAGGGGCAGTCTGTCGTGCGAAATATATAGAGGAAAATGATCGCTACCTCTGGTGTCGACGTCCGTAGCGCACGACAAGTGGCGAATTATGTCGCTTGAGCACCACGAGAGGTCCAATACATCAAGTGATGTTGGGGATCGCATGTAAGTGGGCTCGCGGTTGTTCAGCAGGCACATGTTATTATTCTCCATTGCCTCCAACAACCTCCTTCCCCTACTGTCCGTCCTTCGGCTTCCCCAGGCCGAGTGATGTGCATTGAAGTCCCCTAGCACAAGCGCCGGGGCTTCCAGAGAACCAAGTAAGCGTTCGAAGTCACTTCACGGAACCTGTACCGCGGGACGGATATAGATACTGACGACCGTTAGCAGCATGGGGCCAAGGCGGATCCTGCAGGTGACGTAATCATAAGAGCGATGACAAACTGAGCCGATGGGTGCAGCAACGAGGTCATTGCGAACGTATAGCGCTGCTCTGCTCTCAGGGGAATCGTGAGAGCGATATATTCTGTATCCATTAACACGATGTGTACAATCCATGCCGTGTTCGCATATAGCTATGAAAGGGAACTTGTACTGTTGTAGATGTAATTTAAAATCTGGGAGCTTGTTACGCAGGCTTCGAGGATTCCACTGCATAGCCAGGGCCTTTTTATACAATTCCGTCATGCTGATGCGAAGATAATGCCTCCAGTGCCAGAAGCGCTTGAACCTCGGGCAGTTGCGACGCACCAGGAAAAGCAGAGACAATGGCCTTAAGGGCAGCGAGTACCGCTGAGAAGAGTCCCAGAGAAGGCATATATTGAGAGGCTGATGAGGGTAACTGTCGCCTCGAGCGTGCTGGTTCCGTCACACTGGCGTAAGTGTTTGTAATCTGTCTTGTTGGACGAGGAGGCGGTGGGCTTGTGATAGGCGTAGTCGCGACTGTGTTCAGCGACCCTCGTTCAGCTGGTGCAGATCGAGGGGGTAGTGCAGGAAATTCTTGTGCATTTGTACGAGACGGGACTGTGGCACTAGCATCCCTAGGAGCGTCAGACGGAAGTCGTAGGGTCCGGTCTTGGGGCCTCTTGGTGGCGGCGGTCTTGACAGGACATAAAGAAAATGATGCGGGATGGCTGGATTTGCAGTTAGCACACTTTAGCTCTCTTTTATTGTTGCAGTCTGTTCTCCGGTGAGGTCCTGCGCAGATGCCACACCGTGTAGAACCTCGGCAATTCCGTGCAATATGGCCAAATCGTTGGCAGTTATAACACTGTATGGGGCCTTCTATGTACTCTTGGACTGTGAAGGTCTGAAACCCAAGGGCAATTCGGGGAGGAAGACGGATTGTAGGTTCAAAAGTCAGGATAACGCTCCGTAACGGGGTAAACACATCACTGCCATCTTCTGCTATGGAATGCCGAACCTGTCGCCGTGCAGATAAAACCCCTGCGTCTTTAAGGTATAGCACGAGGTCGTCGTTCGAATACTCTCTTGGAACATCATATATCTTGCCCATATTTCTGGCGTACGATTGGGGTATTGATGGTATCACCGGAATCCCAGCTAAACACTTAGCAGACAAAAGGTTGCGGGCGGCTGCTTCGGACCGTACGGAGACGAAGAGAGAACCATCTCGGTGGAAACGGTGGTGCATAACCTGTTGTTGGGTTAGCAGGCGTATCTCACTAGCGACCGCATTAGGATTCACCTTCCAGAAGGAGTAGTCAGTAGTTGCTGGTCGAAACAGTATGGGAATACCGCCGGCTCGGTTCTTCTTGTAGGTGACAGTGGTGAACGGGTCATGAAGTGAAGTGGTAAGGTTGCCATCGTTCATCGCATCTGTCTGCTGAGGAGCTGGCGGTGCCGAAGTGTCCATGGTGTTATCGGGAACATTCACGATCTGTGGGTTGTTGGGGTCACCAGAGGAAGGGCTCCCTACCCGTTGGCGTTTGGCAGGGCTGACGGGGACCTGTTGACCTGTGGTAGGTGTCATAGGGACGTTGGACCTCCCGTCCAGATTACGGCGGGAGGCCCGTGATGGTTAGATTTCTTTTTTGAACGGCTCTGAAAAGGCCTAAAGGCTAAAGGCTGTTCCACTTCACAATTCATATCCGTAAACCATTCATATCCGTAGGACATCCCTATAAAGTCGCGAACGTCCTGAATATCGGAACAACCATGCAATATCTACTGGATGTCTCAGGACGACATTCGCGTTTCGGTTTTCCCAATAAATAACAGATGTCCTAGGTACATCTGCAGGATATCGCGTTTTGGATATTTGACTGGAGGAAGCAGCCTGGAGATCCCTGGGATATCCACGTAAGATCCAGTACAGGAGATTACGGGCACTGGTTGAACGTCACAGGAACGTCGCCAGGACTTCGCAGGGAGTTATACGGATAAATATGAAGATTGTTGAAGATTGTTGAAGTTCTTGAAGAAGATCTTGTTCCGACAGCCACATTTTTGTTGTGCTGAAAGCAAGCAAAAACTTCTGTAAACCTTAACTGGATATGGGGGAACAAGTAAAATCGTTATATATTTTTATCGTTTGCGTGCTGCTAGCCGTGGAAGTATTTATCTATATGTAACGCTCGTCAAGCAACAGTGGAATTCAATCACTGTTACAGCTACACTAAGAAGCTAATCATATTATAGACGATAGCTTGTATTAAAAACATAGTAGTATTTGGCAGGAAGGAATGTGAGACACGTTATTGGTTATACCTTGACTCTGCAGATACGTGAGCTACTTGCAAAGACAGCCCCTTTCACTGTAACAAACGTTTTACGTCCAATATACTTAGAATGAACGTGCCCCAACAACTTGTATTTCAGTATATGCTCCGGCCATTTCGTCAAGAGAGGCCACTGCGAATGATCTGGTCTCCCTTCAAATCCGCGCTCGCTGTGGAGGGGGCGAAAAGGGAGCCTGCTGTTTTTTAGCGTTTTGGGGGGTGAGAGCATTTTTAACAATAACACCTTAAATAATAACCTTGGGCTATGATACTATAATATACTTACTGATCAAACTACACACAGTTTCAAAACTACTTAATCACGGGGTTTTTATACTGGCGCCGTACAATATCCACCTCATATCCACATGTCCATGAATGGCATTGTCTGGAGATTCCTAGGATCAGAAAACAGAGGTAAAGTCCAGCTCCCATGGATATCCATTGGATGTATGTTGGACCCTCACGAAAATCCACTGGATATCCAAATATCCATGTTGCGACGTCTTATGCACGTCTGTGTGCTGTCGGTGGTTTGCTGGGTGGAACTTGGGCGCGTCGTTGCGAGGTCGATTTTTCACTTCGGTTGCCGTGGCAGAGATCGGACATCTCCTGTGCACTATTTACGTGTTTTTAGTGCGTTTTCTAAGACAACGTGATGACAATGAGTCATGTGAAACATATTGGCAATATCTCGGAGAAGTTTCGACGCTAGGAAGACACGGCGTCCGCAGAAGAACCGGACGATCGCAAAACGGACTACACAGAATGCTTGTTCCGATGTTAAGAGGTATAAGTGCTTACCGTGGTGCTTCGATTACTACTGACCATATGTTTTATTTCAGGAGCTAGAGGAACCTGAGAAACATGGTTAAGACGAGTATAAAGATTAGGATCGTTTGGTGAAGAGGTAAAGGGTACATGTCGCGACCTACATGGACGGAGGGGTCATCTTCTCTGAGAAAGTACACGTGTGAGGTGGTCAACAAAGCGCCATGCTCCCTGTTATCCGTGAGTGCATCGCAAATCCATTACAAGCACATGCCTCGTCTAGAAGCAGTGAGTGATTACCCGTGTGCGACTTAGTACGTGAGAGATCTATCGATTATTTCTTTATTCTTAGTGTATGCTCATAGCAGAATAAACAATATTTACTTGAATAGTATGTATTTTTCTACGCATTACTTTCGGTCATGCATTCAGTGGTCCCATCTGCTTAGTGGTCGGATCCTAGACTACTTAACAGAAAGGATCACTGGATAAATTCCATTGGTTCCACTACAAGTGGCACCACCGTGAAACTGGTTCCACTTTTAACTGGTCCCAGCCAGTGAATGGTTCCACATTCCAAGTGGTTCCTGTCCAATAATCCACTTCGAAGTGGTCCCACTCCAGATTTTTGCCTAGGCTGTTAGTGAAATAAAGCTGTCTAACGAAAACAAAGGCCTCTTCTGCTAGTCATCACTAGTTTCTGCCAGTTGTCATAAGGTAACGAATTCATTGTCTATCCTACCGAACCTTTTTGTAGCCTGAACATTGTCTATTTCTATCGAACCCTTTTCAAGAGTCAGTTTCATTTACAACAACCTAGCTCGCAAGTCGTCGACCCTCACAAGAAATGTGGTCGGTATGGTTTTCACACAGCATGGACGTGAACGTAATTTGCTTGTACATTAGCAGGTCACGGGTTTTGAAGTACTTCCCAGAAAACAAGCGAACATGTTAGCTACAACTCTGGTACACAACATATGTATCAGGTAGGTTCGGTCGAACACTTTACTGAACTTTATGAACTGAATTATGTCCTGAAAGCGCACTTCACGCAGTCCCGATGATTGAACACTCGCTCCAAACTACTGGCAATCACAGGCGTGTCCAGGTCTTCAGAAACAAATCACAGAACAACCAGACACAAACCTTCTGCCATCACATCCGCCCTGCTAACCCTAAACACAGTCGAACGAAAACAATACCAACCAACTTCCTGATTGGCTTGCGAGACCGGCTGCTCAGGCTGCAGAGCAACAGGGCAGCACAGCAACCAAAAATTCGGATACGGGAGAAGCAGGGAATTTCTGCAGCTCGGCAGCGCTGCTGCTCTCGCCCAGAGCTATGGGACCGCTCGTGTCGCTGCAGCTCTGCTGCTCCGCTGCTGTTGCTCTGCTGCTGCTTCTCAAATCGAGGCTATATAGCCTCGACCCCGCCTTAAGAGGCACGGCACAGACAAAACACCTTTTACGTCGTCAGACAAAGAGCGAATACAACAACAAACGTCACGCACGATGGTGCAATATCTTGCCGGTTAAACCATAGCCTATGGTTAAACTCAACGCGTTATAGTTGAAGTTGACCACAAAAAACCACGAGGAAGAAGCAGCCGTTTGTACGATGCTGTGTGGCTTTGTTCTCCTGCTACATGGTTGCCAGACGCAACGGTTTGAAACCGAAACGAGCGACGGTTTGGCCATTTAAATGACTTCAGTTTTGCTGCGTGCTCGTTTTTATGTTATGGAAACGACAAAATCTGTATGAGGACGTGAATAAGCAAAGATCACGAATGCGTGAAGTTTGGAGAATGAAGCAAGTTTTTTTTTTCTTTTTTGATTGAGCGACAGAATTAGCTGGCGCTTATCAACTGACACATCACAGCTGAGACGCCAACGATTCAGAAATCCAAATAGCTTCGAGATCAGGGCGACCTACTGGGATTGATTGCAACTAGCATATAATTGATTAAACATGTAATCGCATGCTTGAAGTGACCCAGTATGGCATTAAGAGCATGGTGACCGGGCATTACCGGTAGTGCGTTACAACACCGTGTCAGCGAGTAATGAGAATTCATTACATTTTCGAGACTCAAGAGTGCATATAGCGTGTAATGTATAATGCCATTATATTCTTGACGGGTAATATGTCTCTGTTAGCAACTTGAAGAATGTAATGACCGAGTAAGTGTGCACTGTACAAACGTATACAGTGAACCCTCGTTAATATGAGCCCCGATAATCTGACATACGCGCTTTACGACCATACTCCTGGGGAACAATGCAGTGAAACCTCTGCAAATCCCCCCGTTAATATGACAGTTCCGCATTGTGACCAAAATTTTCGGGAGCGACCATGGTCATAATAACAAGGGTTCACTGTAATTATTTGGTAATGCATTTTAAAGAATAATGAGTAACTAACTACTTTTTGAAGAGTAAAAGTATCACATCTCTAATCTCTAAGACACTAATCCAGTGGGTCCATAACCTGTATTGTCAGTATACACTGGATTACAGTATCGCCAGTGTCACTTCCACTTCTTCCAGTGAAACTCCAGTGCGGCCAGTAACCAGTGTTAGCTTGTTTCCATGTACCCAGTGGAACTCCAGTAAGTTGAGTATCCAGTATACACTGGTTTCCAGAGTATCCAGTGAAACTCCAGTACTGCCAGTAACCAGTGCACACTGGTTTCCAGTGTATCCAGTGAAACTCCAGTACTGCCAGCAACCAGTGTACACTGGTTTCCAGTGTCCCCGTGAAAGTCCAGTATATCCAGTGACCAGTGTCAACTGGTTTCCAGTCTTACCAGTGGCATTTCCAGTCTGACCAGTGGCGAGAGAGGCGGAACCCGAGACGAGGAGGCAAGAAGGACGACACAACAAGAATTCTCGAACACAGCAAAAATTTTAATCTTCCAAAGCTCTATATATTGTGTCGTCCTTCTTCCCTCCTCGTCTCGGGTTCCGCCTCTCTCATCATGCACCAGCTTGTCAGTGCCCTCTCACTTCTTTTGACCAGTGTCATTTCCACTCTGGCCAGTAACATTTCCAGTTTAAAGCTTACTGGTTTTTTCAACAGGGACGTGTTCTTTCATGGCCAGTCAAAGATGGACAACAACAACAAAAGAAAAATGTAGCTCATCTAGCTTCTAGCTTCATCTAGCTCTAACCACCATGCAGTAGCGTGCTTCACAGCAATATCACCACTACATTGTATGTGAACACATTACACAATATGCTGCATTGTGCCGTGGTATGATAAGATGCCGTTTGTCTCACAACATATGTATAAGGGCCATAAGGCATATTGCATGGCTTATATAACACGGCATACTATATACAGGGTGTTTCTTTTTAGCTGCAAGAGATTTTCACGAAAAGGGGAGTTGTCATAGGACGCTTTCATTTTTGTCACTGTATTAGTCGGTGGGGCTGCTACTAGAAAACCGTATTTTTTGTCAATCGAGGGACTAATTAGCAACTATATTTTAATCACCTATTCAATTATTGACTTTAGGGAGCACAATGCAATTGCGATATTAATGCATGATTGCCACATGATGCGCTCCACTGATGAAGCACAAAAGTAATCACGGCGCACGCATTTCACTTCCATCGTCTGCTCTGTAGAGCAAGTAATCTGCAAACAAGCCACAGTGACGTCGATATCTTCGCCCTCACTTAAAGGGACTATGAAATTTCCCGAACCCCCATACTTTTTTTCGATGGAAACTGTTCTTCCCGCAGAGAAACTAATATGCCACAAATTTTTCCGGACGAAATCGCTCCACTCTGCGAGGAGCGCGCGCTGGAAATGTCTCTTCCGCGTTCCTCCTCTCCCGCGCATATTTCCCTGCCGATGGTGTAACTGTACGGACCGCTCTTCGGTTCCCCGTTACGTCACTGGTGTTGCACAATGGCAAGTAATGCCGAGCTCGCGCTGTGGCTGCCGCCACTGCCGAAATCTGCTGATCGCGGCGTCATGGAGATTTCCACTCCCGATGAACGCATACGCGGGATCCTACGGCGCATGCTCCTGGCGGGATTCCTCGGCTCGGCAACACGTCACGATGACGTGTTGCTGAGCCGGCCGTGGTCGCGTCAAGTTACCCGTTGTGTCTCCGCTCGGCAGCTCGTCACGGCGCGGCGCCAGCTGTCCTCCCTTCGCCGCTCCGTTTAAATTCGCTCCCGAGAAATCCGCTCGCGCGACGAAAGTAAAATTTCGGTTCTAGACTCAGAAAAATGTCTTCTTTCGAACGAAACGAAGAAAAAAATCGTTTCATAGTCCCTTTAACGTCACCGAAAGACATCAAACGCAATTCAGGCAAACCCTTTTTGCGGTATGTTTCACGATATTTGTTTTCTTGTTATATTTTTCCTTCCAAGGAGCTTTGTGCATCACGGCTGCATATCAGCGCTTATCGCACCGAGGAAGAAGGACGAGGGCCGTGCCCAGCAGAATGAAATGACTGATACAGCGAGCGGCTCCGAACACACGAAGGAAGAAAAGAAAGCAAAAAAGACATACAAAGCAATGATCGTGAAACATACCGCGATATGGGTTCCCTTGATCGCGTATAACGTTTTTCTGTGACGTTAAGTGACGGCGGAGATGTCAACGCCACTGACGCTCTTTTGTCGAACACTTGTGGTTTACAGTAGGCGACAGCGGTCAAATACTTAGGTCCGTAGCGCGCACTGTGATTACGTGTGTGAGTATATCATGCGGACATCAGACTTTAACATCACAGCTGCCAAGTGCTGCTTACAGTAAATAATTAAAAAAACTGATTGAAATGTTGATATTGGGGGAAAATAAACTAAAAGCGAGAGACTTGTGTCAGTCAGTTTTGTCTTTTACAGTACAATGGATCGTTGCTTGCCTGCAGCCACATGTGCTCTCCACGGAAGCCGAATTCGTGCTATCGTAATGAGTGGGACAGAGAGCCATGCCTTGTACGTACGTTTTGTACCGATTAATAGCAACATTTTTGCATTGCATAAATGCGAAACAAGACAACTCCGTGACTATATGGCTTCGCTTGAGCAGGAATTCCATTTATGCGATTTTAATAATAAATCGGTTTAGATTTACACGTAAAGTTTATGCAACTTTAATTTCTCAAAATTCCACTGTGTCTTAGTCTTCGTTATCGCACGTCGCTTATAGCGGATTACCCGCGGCTTGCGAGAAATTCGTGCATTCTCAGTATAGTACACCGGATAGTATTTGATACACACAAAATATGTAATCGCGCTGGAGAGTATTTAAACAGGGTACGAAATGATACAGCCATGTGAGACTATTGTAAAACTTGCGCATCTTACTGTGTCTACCGTGTGGCTTTTGTATTTCACCTTATACGTATCCCCGAAAGTGCAATGCAATTACGTAATTATCATAGACTTCACTGATCAATGAGTTTATCATTTTTATTTTCTTCTAGGTTTTTGACAGGGCTGAAATGGGCAAGTGCTATAACGGAGTATGTTATAGTAACGCAGAGTACCTGAAGTTGGCCAATGAAAGACGTACGTTTACATCCCTGGCTCAGATTGTTCTACTGTCGACACGATGACGCAACTATGCAAAGCGGCTAACCCCGTACCTATTGTACTCTGTACAAATAGACGAAGCCCCGACAAAAAGAATGACACTATGTATGTCACCGAGCTGCTTCGCAGGCATACTAAGTGCGAAATATTCGCTGCTCTGAAATTACATCGTTAAGGGCGCCATACAGCGCAAAAATTTCTCCTTGCATAATGAGAGATGCCTTTAAACGAGCAATGAGGTGGCATTCAATGTCGCTCGAAGTTCTGCCTCGTCTGTCGAACTGTCCACCACGAGCCATCATGCAAAATATTTTCACTCTGCAGTGCCGTGCGTTTCGTTTTTTTTTTGTTTTCTTTCTTGCCGCCCTCTTTCCTTTTTTCGTTTTCTTCCTATCTTTTCGTTCCTCTTTACGAAAGGAATAGCAAGTCGGCCTTTGCCTGACTAACCTTTCCTTGTTTTTTTCTCAATAAACATATCCCCCCCCCCGTGATGGCCAGTAGTTAACTACATGTAGTTAAACTACTAGTTAAACTACCTGATTGTAGTTAAAAAGTAGTTATCAACTACTTGCAGAAATGTAGTGGCAACTACTAGTTAAACTACTATTTTAAGTAGTTAACTACAGTAGTTAGGTTACTGAAGACGCCAACTACTTCCGATTTTGCCGCGAGCTTTACGGCACGATTGTGCTTCCGACGTTTACCTTGTGCTACTTGTTTGATGAGAACGGAGGTGCAGAGCAATTGTGTCGTGCATGTGTACTAAATCTTCACTTTTATCACTGCTTGTCCAGTGAAGCCTCATTTGCTGTGAAATAATTCTGCAACTTTCTCTGCAATTCTCGAGTGGAGTATTGGAGGCCCTGTGCGTTGCTTCTTTGTTTTTTCTTCGCAGCTTATTTTTTAAAGGTGCTCCGAACAGAGCCCAGCAGGAACCGATTTTGTTCCTTGGAGAACATTCACCACCGCAAAAAAAAAGTAAGAAAGAAAGAAAAGAGAAAGAAAAATGGGTCGTCACCTTACTACTCTTTTCACAGATAATAACACGTAGACGCAGGCGAGCTTGACACTGCACAAACTGAACGAAACCCATCGTGAGCAAGCCTCAGCGGTGGCTGACAAAGAAAACCGAACACCACACCGCGGCTTAGAAGCACATCCTATTTACATCAGACAGTGACTCTTAATATACCGGGTGTTTCACTAACCTAGCTTTGCTGAACAATTGGCGCTATGGGAAAGCTTTTCTTTTTGGTGAGCATTCCGGCTCACATATAGGCAAAGAACTGCGCAGCGAGCGTTCATTTGCATACGCTCATTAATTAAATAAAGCTCATACCTTTCAAATTTTACTTTGGACGTTTTCCGAAAATAAATTTTACTATATTTGCAATTCAGAGAAAAAAAAAGGAAAAAGAAAAAAGAAAGAAACGCTTCGACACTTCGTATTTTTTTCGAGCGATTCATCAGTTTCGGTTTACAAATTTCTTGCGCGGAGCAGCATGCCAATACGTTCTTTCGCCCAGCTATCCGGCTCTCATTAAGTGTTGTTCGGCGTGGTTCACACATTGGGGTGCCGGAAGATAAGGCACAGGCGGCAGAGACGCTTCGCTTTGTCTTCTCTTTCTCTACCCCACTATTGTACACAGCGTTCACGGCGCATTTGTCACCATTATAGCCAGGATTTTTAGGGCGCTTACAAAATCCACTAAACATCCAGATTTAGGCACTAAAAATAGCACTATACTATACATTGTTTCTATTTTTTCATCTCTAGTACTGAAAGCGCAAAAAGAAAGTCAATGAATCAGTTTTGTTCGTAGGAACAATAGCGTCGATGGGAGTCGTGACTGCTATTTTTATTTATTTATTATCTGCTGCGCGAAATGCAAAACTGATTGATCCTACTACGGCCACAAGCCTTCTTGCCATTGCCACCAGTTCAACGGCACTTCTCAGAAGGACTTGTCGCGGGTAGCATGCTGATACGCGAGATGGACTTCGTGCATCGAAGACCTTTCTGCTACGCTAAAATTTCTTACTCCTCAAACTCTTTAGACTTCGCTTTCTCGGTTTCGTTTTCAGAATTACCACAACCCTCGCAATATTAGCAATTATGGGGGATCAAGTCTGTCAACACTGGAAGCGGTTTCATTTTCGTTTGTGTATCTATACCACTGACTGTCCGCGAGGAGGCCATCTTGCTAAAGTTGCCAAACTGTAGCGATTGTACCGGACTTATACCTACCTCCGTACGACGCCCCCTTGCTAGCATTTTACCACGTGTCAAATTCTTTGTAAAAAATCGACAAAGAAAGAGAGAGACGAAATTAATAAAAGCTTCGCGGCTTTGTGATGCTATGATTACGACACGTGATCTTTTATGTGATTCTTTATACGATTACGACAGACTTTGGGTCCAGCGGGCCCCTGAGGTGGCCTGGGGCCCCATCCCCGGCTGCCCCTGTCTCCCTCCACCCTAATTGTTGACAGTGCCATAAGACGACACCGGCCCAACTGTTGTAGCGTCATCCTTACGACTGTCAATTTATTCTGCAGCACCAAACACCCGGATGCCGTGCAACCATGGACACGATTACCTATATGTAAGTACTAAGATGTATGAGGCTGGTTATTTTGACTGGATAGACACAACCGCACAACACGAGAGATAACCGTGCAGGTGAGCACAATAAATTAAGAATAGATGTTAGAAATTTCAGAAATTTGGCGCATATAGATTGTTTCTATTGCAAAAAGGGGAAAAGGTACGGTAAAAGGGAAAAGAGAGGGACAGAAGAAATGCGCTTCTGTTCACGTATATGAGAAAGCAAATTATATGCGTCCTTCTTGATCATAGCCGCGCTTAAGGTGGGCTGTGAGGCATATCGATCTTATCTGTTAGGACAAAAAGAGGGAATTTAAAAAAGAAAGAGCGTGGAATTCCAACCACCCCACTATAAGCAAAGAACGTGTTACTATCATTACTTTGTATGTTCAGGAAATACACGGAGAGGTTGGTCACAGTTATAAGGCCCTGCTACTCCACATTCTGGGAACGTCCAGTGAGAGGGGGATTCTGCAGAGTTGCTTCGTCTTATATGCGGGAAGCCGCCCACGCAGAGAAAAGTCAGATTTGTACTTCACTTCGGCAACGATTTACTTTCCCCAATGTATACTGCGTCGCAGTCTTGGCATTGTACCCGGTAAACAACTCCGCTTTGGGAAGCCGGGGGAACAGGGTCTTTGGGCTTGGACAGCATACTTCGAGGTTTGATGAAAGGCTTAAATGTTGTCTTGATATCTAGTGGAAGAAGCGCTCGACGGACCGACTCGGATACACCCTTGACGTATGGAATGCATACAGTGCGTGCCTTGATTGAAGTCGCGTTTGTTGAGCGGGCGCGTTGAGAGAACTGATGTTCTGAGGCTGGAACAACATAGAAGGGACAATCACATACAAGGCCTTAAGTTGCCTAAGAAATTAACGATGAAAGATGGAAGCCACTGAAAAGGTTACCCAGCTGTAGGACTCGAACCCACATCTTCTGGATTACCGTATGTGTATGTGATTGTCCCTTCTATGTTGTTCCAGCCTCAGAACATCAGTTCTCTCTTGTTCAACAATTGCCGCTTGCGTCGATCCCTGTCGTATGAATGTGTGTATGAGTGTGCAAAAATGTAAGAGTGAAAGGAGGATGAGTGAGAGAGAGTGGCTGGTGTGTCCCTTCAGATGACGCACCCTGGAAGTCACTGAGAAGGCGTGTTAGCTTAGCTCAATTGGTAGAGCCCTGGACCGGTAATCCAGAAGATGGGGGTTCGAGTCCTACAGCTGGCTAACCTCTTCAGTGACTTCCATCTTTCGTTGTTTGGGATAGCCGCGTTTAGCCGGAGACATGGTAATAGTTGCCTCCTCTTCTGCGCGGAGTTCAGGGGTCGAAGTGAAATTGTCGGGCCTTCGAAGAAGACTTCTAACGACACTTCGTTTATGTTCGATAAGATGGTGGGATTCAAAGTTCAAGAAATTTTCGGTGTCACAAGATTTACGGTGAATGCTAGTTTCTAACTTGCCATTCTGACATCTTCGTACGTCAACATCCAAGAAGGGCAGCCGGTTATCCTGCTCGACTTCGTACGTGAACTGAATGCCGGGCTCAACATCATTTAAGGTAGAAAGAAAGTTGTTCACGTGTTCTTGATTGAAAATGACGAAGGTGTCGTCGACATATCGTCTGTAGAACTTGATCTTATGGCGTGTCCTCTGCAACGCGGTCATCTCTAGGTGCTCCATGACGAGGTTCGCCATGGTCACCGACACGGGGCTACCCATAGGGCAGCCAGCAATCTGATGGTACACTTGTCCTCGGAAGGCGAAATGGGTCTGGTTCAGACAGAAACGCAAAAAAAAAAAACACGATATCTTCAATTGACAACGAAGTGCGGGCGGGGAGTGTGTCGTCGTGTCGGAGCCGTGCCTGAGCCACTGCAATCGCCACATCTGTCGGAACGTTAGTAAAGAGAGACACAGCGTCGAAGGACACCATGACGTCGTCGTGATCCATCGTCAGTTCTCGAGTAAGCTCCACGAACTCGCTGGAATTACGAACAGTCAGTCCGCTCTTTTCAGTTACCGGTGTGATGAGTTGAACCAAGAATTTTGAAAGATTATGAGTAGGCGATCCAATGAAGGAGACAATGGGTCGTAGGAGGCACTGCGGTTTATGTACATTCGGAAGTCCGTAAGCCCTGGGAATCGAGGCGTCGGATGAGAACAGATGTCGGTAGGTGGGGTCATCAATTCGCCTTTTTTTCTTCAGATCACGGAGATGGCCAACGAGCGAACGTTCTGTTTTGAGCGTCCGGTCGTGCTGGAGCTTCACAAAATGGGCCGGGTCATCAAAAATTTCTTCCATCTTTTTCTCATAGTCGGTTTTGTTGAGCACCACGGTGCCCTTGCCCTTGTCGGTGGGGAGAATCACTATTGTCCGATTGGAGGTCTCGTAACGCATGCCGTTCCTGTGTTTTCAGATTCGCAGGCACATTCCTCGCTCTGTTCAATGTAGTAGCTATGCGGCTGCGTGCGAGGTTAACACCTGGGCATCCTTTATCTGACGAAGCTTGCTCTCGACTTCCACGATAATATCCCTCTTGGGGACACGGCAAAATCCGAACCATTCGTCAAGACACTTACGTGGCCGTCGTGCAGTTGCTTAGTTGTCCCCAAGAGGGATATTATCGTGAAAGTCGAGAGCAAGCTTCGTCAGATAAAGGATGCCCAGGTGTTAACCTCGCACGCAGCCGCATAGCTACTACATTGAACAGAGCGAGGAATGTGCCTGCGAATCTGAAAACACAGGAACGGCATGCGTTACGAGACCTCCAATCGGACAATAGTGATTGTCCCCGCCGACAAGGGCAAGGGCACCGTGGTGCTCAACAAAACCGACTATGAGAAAAAGATGGAAGAAATTTTTGATGACCCGGCCCATTTTGTGAAGCTCCAGCACGACCTGACGATCAAAACAGAACGTTCGCTCGTTGATCTGAAGAAAAAAAGGCGAATTGATGGCCCCACCTACCGACATCTGTTCTCATCCGACGCCTCGATTTCCAGGGCTTATGGACTTCCGAATGTACATAAACCGGAGTGCCCCCTACGACCCATTGTCTCCTTCATTGGATCGCCTACTCATAATCTTTCAAAATTCTTGGTTCAACTCATCACACCGGTAACTGAAAAGAGCGGACTGACTGTTCGTAATTCCAGCGAGTTCGTGGAGCTTACTCGAGAACTGACGATGGATCACGACGACGTCATGGTGTCCTTCGACGCTGTGTCTCTCTTTACTAACGTTCCGACAGATGTGGCGATTGCAGTGGCTCAGGCACGGCTCCGACACGACGACACACTCCCCGCTCGCACTTCGTTGTCAATTGAAGATATCGTGGTTCTTTTGCGTTTCTGTCTGAACCAGACCCATTTCGCCTTCCGAGGACAAGTGTACCATCAGATTGCTGGCTGCCCTATGGGTAGCCCCGTGTCGGTGACCATGGCGAACCTCGTCATGGAGCACCTAGAGATGACCGCGTTGCAGAGGACACGCCATAAGATCAAGTTCTACAGACGATATGTCGACGACACCTTCGTCATTTTCAATCGAGAACACGTGAACAACTTTCTTTCTACCTTAAATGATGTTGAGCCCGGCATTCAGTTCACGTACGAAGTCGAGCAGGATAACCGGCTGCCCTTCTTGGATGTTGACGTACGAAGATGTCAGAATGGCAAGTTAGAAACTAGCATTCACCGTAAATCTCGTGACACCGGAAATTTCTTGAACTTTGATTCCCACCATCCTATCGAACATAAACGAAGTGTCGTTAGAAGTCTTCTTCGAAGGTCCGACAATTTCACTTCGACCCCTGAACTCCGCGCAGAAGAGGAAGCAACTATTACCATGTCTCTGGCTAAACGCGGCTATCCCAAACAATTTATTGTTAACACAAAAAAACGAATGCAAGAGGAAAAGCGCCCGCTCAACAAACGCGACTTCAATCAAATCACTGTATGCATTCCATACGTCAAGGGTGTATCTGAGTCGGTTCGTCGAGCGCTTCTTCCACTAGATATCAAGACAACATTTAAGCCTTTCATCAAACTTCGAAGTATGCTGTCCAAGCCCAAATACCCTGTTCCCTCGGCTTCCCAAAGCGGAGTTGTTTACCGGGTCCAATGCCAAGACTGCGACGCAGTATACACAGGGGAAACGGGTCGCAAATGCTGTACCCGTCTCAAAGAGAACAAACGTGACGTGGACTATGCTACGCATGCGACAAGGTCAAAGACGGAACTGGTTGACCATTGTTGGAGGACCGGCCATACTTTCGATTTTGCTAATGCGGAGACTCTGGCTCGCGAACAAAGGTGCTGGCCCAAGAAGCTTCCGGAATCGTGGCACATTCGGGGTAACCCACTTGCGTGCAACGTGAACCGTGGCCCTCTCCCGGAGATCTATGTCGACCTTCTTAAATAGCGACTTTTGTGTCTCTCATTGCTGCCTTTTGCACTGATGGTGCCTCCCGAATGAGAGACCAAACGTCTGCAGTAAATTGATTTGTTGTGTTAAGTCGGTGTATTTGTGTGTTTTTCTAATAAATATATCCCCCAGCACCTCTTTCTGCAGATCGCGACCTACTATGACACGTTACAAGTAACCGTTATTAACTTGCATGCAGAACAGAAGGGGACCTTTCGGCTGCCATTTTTACTGCCGTCATCCTCCCTACAGCATTGCCAAACGTCCTGATGGCAACGCATGTCTGGTAAGTAAAATAACACCACGTCATAGAAAGCCCTTGTAGGGCTCGTCCAATCCATTATCAGAGGTCTATGACAACAAACAACGTAAGGCGCTCAAGTCCTGAATACCCGTCGCATTATGTTTGTGATGCAAGGGGGCTCTTAAAGGGACTATCGCATGCGGGAAGTTGTGTAATGATGCCGATACGGCAATGTTAGTCCCCACTTCACTGTCAACTAGGACACGTTTCCCTTCCGAGAAACAGTTTAGTTATTAAATGCCCGACTGTTACTGATTCGCATTCCCTCTACAGTTAAGCCAGAATGACGTAAGCCTGGCTCACGAATGAGAGCGCAGCGCAGGTGAATGTCTCGTTGATTTTATATATATATATATTTAAATTCCGGGTTCACGCCGCGAAGGAGCTGTGGCTATGATTGGCGTACAGACGTGGACAGATGGAGAGAGGACAGCAGGAAGGAGTGGAAGACAGGGGGGCTAGTATGCGTCCTGGGCCCACTTCAGGAAGAACTGTGCCGGCATTCCTCTGGAAAGGCCTCGGAAATCCCGGGAGACTCTTTTCTGCTGCAGTTTGAGTCACACAGGCTCCGCCTCATGGCGTGCGTCATATGTCACGTGAGGAGGGAATGGCGGGAAGACCAAAGACGGGGAGGTCAGATTGGTATGTGCCCAGCGGCAGAACTGTTTGCAAGTAGGACAAATTAATCGACTTTTTTGAGAGTTCTAACTTCAAAAAAGGCATTAAGAGCGGTTACATGTACGCAGCCCGTCAGAGTGAGAACAGGATAAAATATCCGTTAAAATTTCTGTTGAAACAGTCAGCACTGCCAGCACGTCATGAACTATTATTTATACCGTTGCCTGTGCACTGCTGTCCGAGGCGTGTTACACATTACAGCTTCTCGAATTCAGCATTATGTATTCGATGCACGGCGATGCTCACATTTATTTTACTTCACAGAATAGTATACATTACGGTCCTGTGGCTACCAGGGGTAAACATCCCATGCCATCATAACTTCTCTATCATTTCTTGTTGTACCTACCTCCGAATTTCGACATATAGATATCAACAAGAACATGTACAAATAAACTCTTTCATTAAATGGAATATGCCAGCTTCCGTGGAATTAAGGTGATCGCTTTCCACGCCGAGACTGGGAGGCGACACGGGTTTGAATCCTGTCACCGGCTGTGCTGTCTGAGGCTTTCCCTGGGTTTTCCGAACACTTTCCAGACGAATGTCGGCACAGTTCCCCCTGAAGTCGGCCCAGGACGCACACTAACCCCCTGTGCCCCCACTCTTTCCGCAAAATATATTTTCTTTGACAGGTGCGAGTTTGTTTAATATTTTCTGTATAAGGATGCGCACAGCGGAGACCGATCCTCCCGGACGCCTGTTGTGACGTCAGGTTAGTCGATCGCGTTTTATTAACAACCGCATCAGACCCTGGGCGGGTGATACCAAATTCAGATCAGAAAGAAGCAAAAATCAATGTCGATCCGTTGGTGGATCCCACGGAAATGGGTTCGGATTAAAACTTGAAAACGCTTTGGGAACTCACCTTCACTGTACACAACTCTTCACGTGGCCCTACACTACGCTAACACAAGACAGCATCCGCTACCAAACGAGCCTTTCGGGCTTCCCCTGATTCAGGTTGGCGGCGCCGTCTCGCAGGCTCAGCCTTCTTTCGCAGCAACTCGTCCGCACTGCTTTCATAACCCATGACGCATCCACGCAGACACGTCTCAACATGTAGACCACCACAGCTGCACTGCCGACGCGCCGGCGTCGTCATCCGCCGAAAGATCCCATAGATGCAATGGTCCAGGGAAAATGGCCTGCGCCCCAACCACGTGATCTCCAGGAGCCACTCACAGCGGTCCAGATCAGCAGAACGGGAAAAAGCTGGGGTCAAGCGCGCATGCGCAGACTGACCTCCTTTCTCAACCTCCTTTCCCTTCTCTCCTCGGGTTTTTCGTCTGCCTCTTCTTGTCCTCCTCTCCCCAGTCTCAATTTCGTCTGTTTTTCTTCCGCTCTTGCTGAGAGTAACGTATGTGTTGTTCCAAAGCAGAGAAGCAAAAGCGGTGGCGGTTGATAAAGCAAGTTTATTTGTCCTCGCGAACGGTTTAGAAAAAGTTACAGTACATATCTTTTCACATCTTGTAACAGGCTTCACTGGAGCTTTAGGTGATTGTACATCAAAGAGCAGTTCCAAAGCGAACCACAGTTCGCACACCCAATGTGTACAGGTGTACATTTTCCGAAAACAGCTGGGTCATGTGTGTCGTTGTTGCCGATGGCGAGAACTGCAAATGAAATTAAAACAATTTATTGATTATGCGTAACTCTAAACGAAAATCAGTAATGAATAGGCAATCGATGTTGATTTCGTATTTGAACACCAAAGCACACTTGTCACAAACGTTCGTAGATTACAGTGACTGAACGGCTGCGACATCCATGAGGACAAACTATACAATAACCATTCATATAATTTAATTAGCGGCATATCCGAAAAGAATAAGTTACGGCAACGCACTGCACTATGAAACGCCTTTAACGTAACGTACAGAGTTACTCGTAAATGTTGTACATAATACACTTCACACGATAAACCTGCATTGCCTCCTTCGGTATCAAGAAGTAACCAAACTTGTCTTACCGTTGACTTGCGGGCCATCGGAAGCAGAGGCGGGGAGTTTTCACGTTCCCGGAGGGGGCAAGGGCGCACCGCGAAGTAAGTACTCTAGCGGGGGGGGGGGGGGATATGTTTATTAAGAAAAAAAACGAAAGGGAAAGGTAAGTCAGATGGATGTCGGCTTGTTATTCCAAACAAAAGTGAAAGGGGGAAGTCAAAAGAGGCAAAGAAAATAAGAAAACAAAAAGAAAGAAAAGGAAAAGAAAAGTGAAGAACACAAGACTAAAGCTGAAGAATCACATACTCTGGCGGGATCCTATGTTGTATGCAGAAGTAGTATAGAAATAAGAGGAAGGTAGAGCAGAAAAAACAAAAACAAAAGAAAAAAAAACAGAGAACGTAAACAGTGAACATGTGCACAACTGAAGGCATAACGCCTTTGAAAACTGAGTGCAAAAAGAACAAAATGTATTGAATCCTCGGTGTTTGACCCGAAATGCGCGCAATATAATGAATATGGTCAATGAAATGGAGCAGCGGGAGTTGAACCTGCTCCCAGCGGATATGCGTTCCGAAGATCGTACCGTTACACCTCACTGGCAGCTGCTGGTACCTTTTCGACTGCTTCGTTTCATTGATCTGATTGCTTTGAGCGAAATTCAGGCTATGTGTTGTGTCATCCTCTGTGTTTCGCCTCACCTTCTACTGTGATAATGAGTATGGTGGGCGGATACATGTTTTACAAATTGCAAGATGCATTTTTGGGTTCGTGCCTCTCCGCTCTTTTGACCCGGGCGCGTTGAGCCCCAAAAGTTAGTGTCAGCCTCTCAGCGGGACTTCCCGGGCGAGGCGGCGCCTCCCTTGTTCATGTTCCGGAGGGGCAAGCCCCCCCCCCCCCCCCCCGCAGTCGGCGCCTATGATCGGAAGGACTTCAGACTTCCTCACCTCGCACCAACGATTTCGGCGTTCTTTGGAGGTGCAGCGAATCCCTGCCATGTTCGTCTTTCCGCTGCTGTGATGATCAGCTGGATTTGCCATTCCGTTTTCACGCTAGCTGTTCGCCACAATCGAAATCTGAAGCACTCAAAACTCCATGGAAGCTACCCGCTAGCGTTTGCAAGCACAACGGTTGTGGTTGTAGTTCGAGAAAACACGTGTGGGCGGACAGACATGATGTCTCCTCCATCGTTTTTCTTTCTCCTCCGTTCGACCGACCGTTCGGATCCTCGCTCTCCAATCAAATGACTCTCGTCCAATCAGCGCGAAGTAGAACTGACGTCAATTGTCGGAGACGAATAAGCGTCCAAATATTTACTCATACATCACGCAGCCAATTAGAGATCTTCAGATCAGCTGCGCCAGTTGCGACAACATTTTGGAGACGGTGCGTTCCGCTTTAAAGCCGGCTGCTGGCGTCGCGCTGTCCACGCGCCCTCTTCTTCCAGCCTATCCCTCTCCACTCAATGGACATGCGCGCCACGCTGTGGCTACAGGCAGACCATGCCGCGATTCTTTCGTATAGCGAAGACTCTAATGCTAACGCATTAATAACTAACAAAGTGCGCACCTTACTACTGGGCAGAAGACATGACGTCATAGGTTGACAGCCGAAAAAGCAACATTTCTGACCGGTGAAGTTGATAGCTTTGTTTGCGCAGTAGGGGTGCTCACAGCACTCTGCGGACATACACCTCAGTGCTTGTTATCGTAACTTCTAGTGCTTCCGACATATTTTTTTAGCCCTTCCATACTATTTTAGTGCACGGGTATCTCATAGTCGCTAGGGCATTAAGAACATGACAGGTAGTGCAACCTGAACTGCTAGTGCCGAGAACCAGAAGAAGAATGTCTTCCGTTCGGGGCCTTCTTTTATTTACTCAAAGGGGAAGCACTGCGCAATACGCAACAACGCCCTTGACAATTATTATCAAGAAGAACATGCGCGCCCAAACAAGATATGAGCAGGCATCAACCCTAGATACAATCATCAGATATGACAACCCTTCCCCCCATAACAAACACAAGAAAACAAAACAGTCAAGGAGATCAACAAATTTCAAATTATGGCACTCAACTAACGATAAACATGAAGCATACAATTCTATGCACTATATTTAACAACAGGACGTCGAACTCGACTTGATCTTCTAAGTGGCGGTGTAGCGGTTCTGTCCTCTGACGTACCCTCCGGCGTAACAGAAGAGCCCGACTGGGACTGCTCCGGAATAGACCTTGACCCTTGATCCGGCGGTGGTGGCAATCCAACAGGAAGTCCCGTTGCGCTCGACGGTGATTGCTCCAACACATGCGGTTGCGGTGTTGTATGTTCACTAGTAGGTTCACTGGTACCTTCTGATCCCCTCAAGTGTTCCGTGGATGCTTCCTGCGATCCACGACGCAAGTGGTCTTGGTGACGGGTCCAGGTAAGACCACCAGGCCGTTGGACTACGGCTGACTGCGATCTTGAAGTCCGAGTGACCACAGCAGGAACCCACGGCGGTCCAGGCCTAAAATTTCTCGCAAATACAGCATCACCAGGCTCGTAATCACTTGGCATACGAGCGTTCCTGTCATGATGCAATTTGCTGTACAGCTGCTTACGTGACACTTTGTCGCGTAGATTAGGATGTAGTAGATCCATCGCAGTTTTGAGCTTCCTCCCATATAACAGTTCTGCCGGGGACAATCCGGTCAATTCGTGTGCCGTAGTTCGGTAGCTGAAAAGGGCTCTAGCTAGCTGTGTCTTGTAGTCGCCAGTGCTTGTCTTCTTCAACTTATTCTTGAGGGTCTGAACAACTCGTTCTGCAGCCCCATTTGAGGCTGGGTGATACGGAGGAAATAAAAGTCGTCTTACTCCGTTGCGGTTGAGAAAGTCAGCATAGGCTCCAGACACAAACGCTGGACCATTGTCAGACACGATAACGTCCGGCAATCCATGCCTTGCGAAAATGGAACGCAGGCAGGAGACTGTCGCTTCCGCCGATGGTGACGACACCACTTCAGCCTCTACCCACTTAGAAAAGGCATCTACTACAATAAAGAAATAATGACTTTTAAAGGGCCCTGCAAAGTCGACGTGTAATCGCGACCAGGGCTTTTCTGGAAACGGCCAGGGCTTCAGGGAAACCGGTTTCGATTCGCGTTGCCATTCTTGGCATACGGTGCATCCTTGAACTTTAGCAACAATGTCTCGTTCAAGCGTCTCCCACCAGATGTGGCTGCGGGCCACTGTCTTCATCTTCGTGATCCCCGGATGGCCCTCATGCAGTACATCCAGGACTCGGGACCGCAATGCTTGAGGAACAACGACACGACTTCCTAAAAGAACGCAGTCCTCTTGTACGCTTATCTCATCAAAATGCCTCCTATAAAGCTTGACGTCGTCGTCATCGGGTAACTCACCTCCCGATATAAGAGTACGACGAATCCTGGACAGCAGCACATCCCCAAGCAGCACAACGTACCGAAAGTCGAGTGCAATAGGGGTGGACGATATGTGTGTTATCAATGTTATTTAGTTTCACCACTTCGTTCAAGGTCTTCCACTTACCCGTCCACCCCTATTGCACTCGACTTTCAGTACATTGTGCTGCTTGGGTCCTTACTTGTTGCCTGGGCGACTGCAGACGCTGACGAAAGCCCTGGACACGTTTTCTCCAATAGGAACACCTCCGCTGGCCGCATGACGCAACAGCGCCCTTGACAATTATTATCAAGAACAACATGCGCGCCCAAACAAGATATGAGCAGGCATCAACCCTAGATACAATCATCAGATATGACAGGGTATAATTCCCATCTCTCAGCGTTAGCTTGCCAAGTGCCAGCTGCCGTTTGGCCGAGTGTTTTCGATCTTCACTGGGAAAGCATATCATGATGACGGTTAAGGATAACGACAGAAGCTTTCAATATAGATGTAGAACCTCATGTGTCTATTCATGGGTGCCGAGTTTTCATTTTGCCGGAGGGGGGGACAACAAGGCTTCGGTCCAACAGCGAACGCGAAGTGTCTCCGTGTGTCTGTGTGTGTGTGGGTGGGGTGTCAAGAGCATGGTTTCACTGATGAGCACCTTCATGTCATGCGTGCATATACGGTACCGTTGAGACATCACCGGACTTCCCTCTTGCGCGGCGACTTTTATGACTTTACTTTTCCCGTGCGCAGAATTTCTAACTACTGTACAGCCCAAATTTTGTTGGCTCGTTTTCTAATATATTTCTTGTGCGCTTTGAGTACACCCATTCCAAAACTGGCAGTAATCTGTGTCCATGGAGGAAAGAAGAAAAGGAGGCGCCCCAACGGCTGTTCGACAGAAGAGAGGAGTGTGGGGTAAGTGACGTGAGGATAGGAGGTGAGCTGTAGCTTCTTCAGAGCCATGCGAGGGTCACGTTACCTGAATAGCCCAGTGACGTCGCCTTGCACACGCCACTTTGGGTGCCACTTCGGCGTGCTACCACCACACCTTTCCAAGTATTCCGAAACTATGCGTTTGGGGCTCCCATAGAAATGTATGTAACCGAAACCGGAAGGCGAGCGGTGATCTCATTGGAGTGCCCCCACTTCTCAGAGCAATAGGGCTCCTCCTCTGTCTGTGTCTGATTGACATGGGCTAGAAACAATACATGTAGTTGCAGGTAAGTTGCAGTAACTGTCCCTAGAAATACTACAGACTGTTGTATGTGCGTCTCGCAATTTTTATTCGATTTATACACTGAAATCACGAGTGAATGAAACGAGATTAGGATTCCTACGCCGTGATGAAAATTGTGTTCCTTCGCACTGCAGACAGTCATATGAACTCGTCTGCAATGGCATCAAGGCTTAACTTGCGGGCGAGCTCTTTGTGGCAGTGCAGGAGCAACACATGGTTGAGTCAGGCTTGGGACATTGTTGACGTCCAATATGTTTTGACGCGATGGAGGTAGGAGAACGAACTTTCTGACGTGCACGACGTCAGCGGAATGGTCAGCGGGATTTTTGAGAGTTCTGTCATTTCCCTCATCATATGGCTGCAGTCATCGCCAGAGAAGAGTTCTACAACGTCATGAAGTGTTCTCAAGGGCACGACGCAAAGCTGCTAGCAATATGGATCGCCATGTCGCGGTGTTACTCAAGACGTCCTACATCAAAATCTGTAGCATAAAAATTTGCGATGTACGTGCTGTCGATTCTCGTTGCACGGAAGCTCTCAATTTGTGGCATATGCTGCCCCATAGTTGGTGGGTCTTTCTCTCTAGACCTCTACCAGAGAAACGTCATCATGACGTTGGTAGAGAAGCTGATACCGAAAGAAATCGGAAGTGGAGGGCTGGGTTCCACGAATGGGCACTTCTTCGCTACTCGTATTGAAAGAAACGGGACAAGTAGGGACAAAGGTCGCGTCCCTTTCAGGGACCATATCGTAATACCCTCAAGACCGTTGCTTTCGGGTGCGAGCTTGGTCGCCCTCAGCTTCGAGCATAGTTCAAGTCTACCAAATTGGTGGCGCTGTCGGGCACTATGACGTCATTTGTTGAAAAACAGGGAGGGGTCTATTAACTGCAGATGATTGCATGGTGTCGACTACCTCATAGTAGCGCTGTCGATACATATCTCCCGCTGACTTGAACGCGTGAGCGTCCGATCCTTCACCATATCGGTGTGTCAATTTTCCTTGCCTTGAAACTGGAACACATGGCTCTTGAATGTCGGAGTTATTCGCCTCCCCCGCGCACCACTGCGGTGAAACACACCACCTCATCGTCGTCATTTATTGTTGTTGTTGTTCGTCTCCATTTGCGTTCCGTTCCGGAAGCGCGGGAAACCGTGCCTATGTTCAATAATCCTCACTTTAACATTTTCTACCATTTGATCGGCTTGGTTCCTTCTCAATACCAGTTTCTGCAAAGCCGAGCACACGGCGTCGGGTCTTGGGAACACGAGGGCTGGGAGCCTGAGCATGAAAACTTGTCTCGAACCCTGGTAATACTGTCGCGAACCGACTTGCTTCCCCTCCGGCCTCGTTTTGTTCCTCTGATGCAACTTCATCAAGAAGTGTCATCAGTTGACTGTAATTCTGTACAACCAACCGCGAGGAGGAATCCATGAGCGTCCATCATGTTGAACAGCATTTTTTGAGGCTTGCGTTTAGGTCTTCTTGTTCACATGACGCAGCTTTCCCGATTAATTATCATTACTTTATTTGTTGTTGTTGATGTTGTGTGCCTGTGCAAGGAATATGTGGTGGCAGGTGGACGACGACGATGCGACGATGCTCCCACGCTCTACCCTGCTGGCGACCTGCACCGTTAAAATAGAACTTCACCACCTAGCACGCTCCTAGCCAATCGTCATTTCGAATGATATCATTCTGTGTCCTAATTTGCTGAAAATGGGAGGAGGCGCCTATGGAGGACAAATTATGCTTGTACCAGATAGGCGACTCCCCGTGTTTTGAACGAATCATGATGAATGATATCATTCGGTATGGTGGTTGGCTAGGAGCGTGCCTTGTGGAGAAGTTCTGTTTTAAAGTAGGCAAGCCCTATCACCACCACCACCACCACCACCATCTGTTTTAAAGTAGTACAGAGGGCCTTCCAAAAAACTTACAGATTAAGGCGTCTCAAGAAAGTGTGTGTGTCATTTTACCGAATGGCGCTAAAGTTTTGATGTGTGCAATTTGTTTACCAGAAAAAAAAAACTCATATAAACATGGGTCCGCGCCTTCACCCTTAACTCACCACTCCAGGTATTACGAGGAGGAGAAGGTATGATGCCACGTCACCGACGACGTTATAAGGAGAACTCGTTCTGGTTCGCCGGTCAGTGGGGGTCACCGCCTTGTCCCTTTCCCGGCGTAAACCAGTTTTGCCAGTTCTCCCGGAGAATTGGGGATAGAAGGAGCGGCCGAATCATTGCCGAGTCAGGAGAAATGCTTTTTCAGAGCCCGAACAGCCGAGTAGCAGACGAAAGAGGAGTAGCGGACAACATATCGCTAGACCAATCAGGGAGTGTTCTCCTTATAACGTCAGCGCGAGGTTCCATGCAGATCACAGGGTGGTACTGCTCTTCACCGCCGTTGCGCACGGTCGCTTTGTGCGGCGCACTTTAAATTCAATTTCTGCGATAATTATGACTCTGTGGTGTGAATTACTTCGCATGGTGCATCTTACTGGCCTACTTAACAATTTTATAGGAAGAAAACAGGGTGTTAAAATTACTTCTGTGCTACTTTAAAAGTGTAGCCATAGCCCCGCCGTGGCGTGAGGTCACGCACGTCTGCTCCCTAGGACATTCCATCACACGGGTCAAGACTCGTTTGGAGGGAGAGCATCCCCTCTACAAATGCTCACTGCGAAAGAGCCATTTTCATTGAATAGTTTTTTTTTTTTTCTCAAACCGTTCGCGAACCGGCTCTGGTATAAAAACAGCCAGTTTTAGTGAATAGCTTTTGCTCATACCGTATCCCGGGGAATCACTGGCAAGGGGAACTCAATCAGAATGACATCATCATCTTGGGTAGCAACAAAACCGTTCGAGTGAAAACGACTCACCAAAGCTCCCTGATTCACATAATCTACTTCCATAACCCAACTAAAGCGCCCCACGGACGCAGTTTGTTCAGCTCTGCAGTAGAAGATAGCATGGGCTTTTCCTGTCCACCATGCTGTTGATCTACAATATGCCGATGCCGTTCACAATTCGTCACAATTCACATAACGCGTGTTTCTTGATCCTTTAAGGATCATGCCGATGATGAGGACGGTGCCCAGAAGAAATAGACTCTATTCGAAATGTCGGCAGTTGTCCCCTTAAGGCACTTCTCTGGATTTTCTGTCTTTCTCAGTTGGGATTTGTTTTTAAAACCAGTACCAACTGACCATTTTTTTACTAAGTCACATAACATGCGCTTTCTTATACTGTTTCAGGATCCGAAGACAACGATCAAGGGCGGATGTAGTAGCGGCTACTGCATAGCTGGCTACCAGCGAACTTGAGCGGAGGCAGCCGCCAGAATGACATGTTGTATGCAAAGCACTACATTGCCTCCAAGCTATTAAACGTAACCATGCATACCCGATTTTGCTTTTCCGCCTTGTAACAGCAGCGTCGGCACAAACATATGTCGGGAGAGGTGCCACGGGAATTTTATGTTGGAGCATTATCCTCATCGTACCCTCTTCCAAATGTGCTACCAAAGGGCAAAACTTCGGGGGCGTTGATCCCTCAAGCCGTTCCGTTCTAGCCACGCCGCTCTCGTGCAACATGATTACCGTATTTTCCGGTGTATAACGCGCGCATTATACAGTAAACAAAAATGCTCTGAAGAAGTCCTTCGCGCTATCTAACGGTGCGCGTTATGCACGGAAATAATTTTCTGCAGAGCGACTTTTCAGGTCAGTGACTTCTAGCCTCTTCTAGGGTGTGGTGTGGCTTTCTCCCAAACCTCCTGGGTCAGTTCTCACAAAACCGGCGAAAGGGCACTGAACATGATACTGCTTAAGGATGCTCTTGAGCTGACAATAATCCTGAATTCATTTAACAACGGTAAAAGTGCGAGGGTGCTGGCGAGCTGGTACATTGTAATACGACGGAAAACCTGAGACAAGAAGCACAAAGGAACACACACAACACGTTCGCAAAGGCTGGTGTTCCAAAAGCCGTTGTCAAAGTCATTTCACAAGGCTCACGTGATTGAGAGGGCACGCGAACCGAAAGCGGAGAGGAGACTGAAGCATACAGGGTGTCCCAGAAAACGTGTCATTGAATTATAATAAAAAAAACTACACCACCTAGAGTCATGCGGTCAATGGCATTTGTTCTTACTGGGTTTTTGCCACCTCCTCGTGTGAATGTCGTGTAACGTAAATTTAATTATGTAAATTTTTGAGAGCTTAAGTCGTAAATTTCCCTAGTAAAGGTCACTTTTTTACCCCACCAATGTGAAGAGCGTGTCTAATTTAGTCAAATTAATGATAATTGACAGGGAGATCCAGAAGCTATCCCATCGGAAAAAATTGCCGAACATCATGCTCTACGGAGGTCGCACAGTATAGTGGACGATGAATTTTTCAGCGCAATCTTTGTCAGTCCGACGAAAGGAGGTTGGAAACCCAGCCCTCCCCGACATCGCAGAAAGAGATAAAACAGGCACGGCTTATCACGTCCGACTTTCGCTGGGATAATGCTTTCCCTCTCCCAATATTAGGAAATGTTAATTTTTCTACTATCACTCTGTGGGCTGGCTTCGGAACCTCCTTTCGTCGCACTGCGAGCGATTGCGCTCAAAAAGTCATCGCGCGCTATGGTCCAGTGCTCCGAAAAGCATGATATTCGGCTATTTTTTCCGATGGAATAGCTCGTGAGTATCACTGTGAATTATCACGAATCTGAGTGAATTCGGCACGCTCTTCATATTGGTGGGGTAAAAAAGTGACCTTTACTTGGCAAATTTCCGAGTTCAGTTCGCAAATATTTACATAATTAAACTTGGAATACATGACATTCACATTAGGAGGTGGCAAAAACCTAATAAGAACAAATGCTGTTGACCGCATGATTCTAGGTGGCGTAGTTTTTTTTATTATAATTCAATGACACGTTTTCTGGGACACCCTGTATACTGACACCAACTCCGTTGTATCGGAGCTTAACACCTTTGACTAAATGTGTTTCAAATAAGCCATATGCATATATGATACACGCCTTTGTTAACTGTGTATATGGGGGTAGTACAGAAGTTTGTAGCAACATTGAGGGGTGGGTGTTGTGTGCGGTTGACTTTTTCCAAATGCATCCCGTTTTTAGGGGTGGCGGTTTATACACGAGTGCGCGTTATACACCGGAAAATACGGTAATCATCGTTTATCCTGGTGCCTTACTTTTGTGCATAAGATGTGTAGGACCGTGCAACGCCTGTAATTTCCTTTGTTTATCCTTTGAAGGCCCGAAGGCGCTACATAACGAGGGGGATACATTTATTAGAACAAAGGGAAAAAAAGGGAAAGGTCAGCCAAAAGGGACGCCGGCGTGCTTTTCCGCAAAGAAAAAGTGCAGGGGGGGGGGGGGAAGAAACAGAAGCATAACTGAGGAAAGCCTAGTACAAATAACATATAACGTAATGCGACACAAAAGTATTAAATCGAAGTATTACAGCAACCAAAGTTACAAATATGTTATGACGACGGTGGTGAATAGTATTTTGAGGATGCATAATCATCTTGGACAGAACAACGAATATCATTATAGGTAGAACAAGAATGGGCTTGGCGATACTTCTGTACAAATACAGTATAACCATAATAGTGCGAGAATGTGTAGAGCATGTTTGTTGGGACTGAACGTGGCGGAGAACGCGCAGGGACAATGCAGACACACACTTAAATGTTCAACTAGAAATTGATTTATTTGGACGAAGAACATTCGTAAGAAAAGGCTATTTCGAGGGAATATGAAATTCCCCGAACCCTCGTAACCCTTTCTTTTCTCTTTCTTTTTCTTTTTGTGTGCTGGAAACGGTTCTTCCTGTCGAGGAACTAATATGTTAAAAAAATTTCCAAATCCATTCTATGAGAGGAATGCACTTCAAGTTCCTCTTCCGCATTCCTCTTCTCCCACACGCATTCTCCTATGACTCGACTACTTACAGTGTCGTCACACAGCTGTCCGCACGGCAGTCCACAGCGCACACAGCTGTCCGCACGGCACGCTGCTCACCACGTGGCTCCTCATAGGGAATGGCCACCGTCGGCGGGAAGGTGAATGGGGGAAAAGCGTGTCGATACTGTAAGCGAAGCTTATAGTGACTCTAGAGTCGATCAGCTGTACGTGCTGCTGTCACCTGTTACGTCAACGGTGTTGCGCAATGCCAAGCTGTTCCCGCCGACAGGAGTGTGGCACCTGTCACACACTTGGGCTTCTGTAGAGGAAAATGAGTTGCGCCAGCAGTGACGTCACGCGTCGTTTTTTTCCTGCCGCTGCGACCGCCTTGCCGTCTGCTCGCTTCGCGTGCGCATGCGCCAGCAGACAGCGGTTTGCTCGATGTTGCGATTTCTGGTAGTGGTGAAGTAAATTTGCTGAATATTCCGTTCAAGTTCCTCACTAGACGCCCGTCGATGTTCACCAGGTGAGGGAACGTTTCACTAACGCTTGCGAGTTGCATGGTCGGTCGAAAAGATGAGGGCGTCTGTACAAAATTGTTTCATGGGCCGCTCTGTTATTACTGCAGATATGCAACAAGTGAGAGTCCACTTTTCTAAGCTGCACTCTCTCAGCCCAGGTAGCAGCAGCACCAGATGGATGTACACAACTTCCGAGTGAATTATGAAGCATGAATGCAATTCTGAAGCTGGTAAGTTCGTCTCATGCTCTGTTACACTGTAATACACACATGTCATTCGCGCTCAATGCACTTATTTTGGAGGTGTATTTTGGAGGGGCAAAGGATGCTGTTGCACGAAACGGCAGTCTGGTGCGTAATGTACATCCATACTGTCGAGTTCGACTAATTCTGAAAGAAGGAAGTCACAGTATTCCAGTCTCAGAACATCAGTTCCCATCATCTTCGACTGATTCGGGTGGAGTGTTCGGACTATCTAATTGTATCACCTGTTGTATGTCAACACAGAAGTCGGTAAATATGTAACAAATATCGTAGTTCCGACGGTTATCAGTAAACTTTAGTTGTGCTTAGTTATTCCTATTATTTTGTACTTGTGTTTTTACTCAGAATTCCCATGATGTATTCTTGACTGGGGACAACGAAATAAAACACATGAGAATTGTGTTAATACTGAGATTTTATTATTACTGATTTCAGATCTTCATGCATGGACAGAAGAAATGCAGAAGGCAGCCAAGAGCCATTTTACAAAAGACACAGGAGCAAAAATATTGAAAGGTGGATGTTTAAAGTACTATTATATTTGTAACTCATCGGGTGCCCTAACAGAGAAGAACATCAAAGAAGAAAGGTCCATAAAATCACAAAGTTCCGTCACGCGTGGGGCAACCTGCATTGATGATTCGTCTGCAACGTTCCAGACTGGCAAGGTTGTAGGACATAACGGGACGTATGCTCCGGGGTCCCCACCATCTCGCTCATGATCAGAGCCGACAGTTAAAGCATAACGTTTATATCGTTTCAAAATTTACAAAGGTTCTCTAAGTGGCATGCGGTTCAGAATTTGTATGACTGCAACTCGTCATACAAACTGAGACAAAAGTTCATGGCACTGGTGCTTTTCTTCGTCGGAGCAGTCTCCTGCCAACTACTAGCAAGAGATCGAATAAGAAACATGTGACTATCTCTCAGTATGTGTGCCCGCCCTTGTTTGATGCTAGGATGTCACTCCAATGGAGAAATGTGACACCACGGTGTTCCATAAACTTTAGCCCCAAGCTGTACATTGTACAACTCCAACAGCGAACAAACACTGCTCGGTAAGGTCAGAGTTCAATTTGAGATTTTGCGGCCTATTTCGTTCCAAAAGGCTGTTCTTGCAAAAGGGCTTAAGAAAGTCATTTGGGTGACCCCTGGGATACAAAGATCAGTGCTGGGCATGAAAAAAATTATAGTTCAACTTTGATGGCAGTAGTCAACATAAATACGTTTTACCTCTGAGCACTAAATGCCCATTCAAGGGAATAACGAACTCATAGGTTCACCTCATGATCTAAACTTCCTTGGCCTATTACAGCTGGTTTCTGTGCACATCATCATCTTCAAGGTGCATATCCTGTGCCATGCAAACAGAGGAGTGCTTACATGAACTATCATTCATCAAGCATTTGTGAGGAGATTGTTAAAAGAATCTGTCAGACAGGTGTGTTTCAGATGATTCTATTTTTTCTTAGCTTTGAGACTTTTATTGTTATTCCATGACAGTGTACACTGATTATTGATAAGAGGACTGAGAGGGCAAGCCCTATTGAACAGTCAATGCAAATGTCTACACAGTTTGAGGGGAACAGAAATACCAAGAACACATGTCAAGAATAAGAAAAAAATAGCTAAGATATTGTGCAGCAGAGACATGTAAATAATCAAAAAGTAATTGCATGACGCCCTACGTATTAGCAGAAAAGTCCTGTTTGTTCGCGTTTTTGAAGGATGCAAGATTATTGTTGGAATGAACGCGTAGAGCTCTCTTTCTCAAACTGTGGGTCATGAACCCCCCTCCCCCAGACTGGTCATGAGCCTTTTTCTGGGAGTCATGGCAAGCAGACATGCGATATGCCTTGCTTGCATAGCTTGATATGGCTTGAGTCAGACATACCAACGTATTGATCTGCTTGTATCAAGAAAGCAAAACATCCTTCTCATTAAGATACGTGATTAAATCAATCCTTGTTAAAAACATCAATAAGCATTTTTGGTAGCTCTCTCTGTGGTTGATGTCTTTTAAATACATTGCAATATAAATGTATCTGCGTCATTGAAAAAAAAGTAAATTTTTGGAAGGTGGGGTGAAGGTAAAGGTGGGGGGTCATGGTAGGTTTGGTGCTTCTCAAAGGGGTCACGTACTGGAAAAGTTTGAGAAACAGAGGCATACAGGGACGTCGTTCTAAATTTGACTACCTAAGGACGAAAGGAAGAATGAACAGAAATTAGTGTTGTAAGTAGGAAACCAGAATTAATTGTGCTCATGCTTGAGAGAAGGGGGGGAATATAGGTTTATTGCAAAACAAAACAAAAAACACGAAAGAGGGGAAAAGTTAGCCTGGCTCCAGCAGCTGACTTGCTATTCCCGCTTACAAAAAGGAAAAGGGAGAAAAGGAAAAATAAAGAGAAAGAAGAAAAAGAAGGGTGAGAGAAGGGTGTGATATAATTGTGCATGGCTAACTGAAGTTGACTATAAGGTGTGTAAAATAGCTGGTACATAACCTGAGCTTCGTTATACTTCACAAGTTGGTGTACATTGAGGATGTGGAAAAGGGGAAAAGCACATGAGACCGACTCGTCAGGATCTAAATCTGCAGTGCCCGCTTCTGGGTCAGGAGAAGAGGTTGAAGGTATATCTGAGGCCATAAGGTGATACGTGAGTGGATAAGGTCGTAGCACACACCGTGATTTATCCAGACCCCTCTACACCCCCTAACTTTTTCACCAGTGCCCTTCCGATTTCAGCGTTAGACACATGTCGGTAATGATATGTTAAGCTGTAATAACGTAACTACAGTAATCACCCCCCCCCCATTTTTTTCTCAACACCCGTTCGTGCTTGTGATTCTGGATAAACGAGTGAGCACACAGAACGTTAACAGCATCTGAGCTTAGCAAGTGTGAAGACACCAGACGTGGTTCTCCTTTTAACAAAGTGAATATGATGTTGCCACCAGACATTTGCATTGACTGTGTCTTAGACTGCTCAACAGGGCTTGCCCTCTCAGTCCTCTTATCAGTAGTCAGTGTACACTGTCATGGAATATTAATAAAATTCTCAAAGCAAAAAAAGAATCGTCTGAAACACACCTGTCTGACTGATTCTTTCAAGAATCTCGTCACAAATGTTTGATGAGTGAGAGTTCATGTAACCACTCCTGTGTTTGCATGGCACACGATAGGCACCTTGAAGATGATGATGTGCACAGAAACGAGCTGTAACAGGCAAAGAAAGTTTAAATCATGTGGTGAACCTACGAGTTTGTTATTGCCTTGAATGGACAATCATTGCACGGAGGTAAAACTTATTTATGTTGACTACTGCCTTCAAAGGTGAACTAGACATTTTTTCATGTCCTGTACTTGTCTTTGTATACTGGAGTTCACCCAAATGACTTTCTTAAGCCTGTTTGCAAGAGCAGCCTTCTGGGAAGAAATATGCCACAAAATCTCAAATTGAACTCTGACCTTACAGAGCAGCTTGCTGTTGGGTTTGTACAATGTACAGCTTGGGACAAAAGTTTACATAACACCACGGTGTCAAACTTCTCCATTGGAGTGACACCCTAGCATCCAACAAGAGCGGACACATATACCGAGAGATAGATAGTCACAAATTTCTTATTCGATCTTTTGCTGGTAGTTGGGAGGTGACTGCTCTGATGAAGAAAAGCGCCAGTGCCAGTGACAACGTGAACTTTTGTCTCAGACTGTACACGTGGTGGAGTTGTAGCCATACAAATTCTGAACTGCATGCCACTTCTTGAAGAATCTTTGGAAAATCTTATGCCTTAATTGTCGGCTCTGATCACGACCCAGATGGTGGGGGCCCCGGAGCACACGTCCCGTTGTGTCCACAACATTGTCAGTCTGTAACGTTGCAGACGAATCATCAATGCAGGTTGCCCCACGCGTGACGGAACCTTGTGATTTTATGGACCTTTCCCTTTTGATGTTCTTCTCTGTAAGAAAATCCGATCAGTTACAAATATAATAACACTTTAAACACCTACCTTTCAATATTTTTGCTCCTGTGCCTTTTCTAAAATGGCTCTTGGCTGCCTTCTGCATTTCTTCTCTCCATGCATAAAGATCTGAAATCAGTAATAATAAAATCTCAGTATTAACACGATTCCCATGTGTTTTATTTTGTTGTTCCCATTTTAGAATACAGCATGGGAATTCTGGGTAAAAACACAAGTACACAATAATAGGAATAATTAAGCACAACTAAAGATTACCGATAACTGTCGGAACTACGATATTTGTTACATATTTACCGACTTATTTGTTGACATAGAACAGGTGATACCATTGGATAGTCCGAACACGCCACCCGAATTAGTCGAAGATGATGGGAACTGACGTTCTGAATCTGGAACACTGTGACTTCCTTCTTTCAGAACTAGTTGAACTCGACAGTATGGGTGTACATTACACACCAGACTGCCGTTTTGTGCAACAGCATCATTTGCTGCAACACCTCCAAAACAACTGCATTGAGCGAGAATGGCATGTGTGTATTATAATGTAACAGAGCATGAGACGTACCCAGCTTCAGAATTGCACCCGTGCTTCTTAATTCACTCGGAAGTTGTGTACATTCATCTGGTGCTGCTGCTGCCTGGGCTGAGAGAGTGCAACTTAGAAAAAGTGGATTTGCACTTACTAGATATCTGTAGTAAAAAACCCACGGAACGATTTTGTACAGACGCCTTCAACTTTTCAACCGACCATGCAACTCGCAGGCGTTACTGAAACGTTCCCTCACCTGGTGAACATCGACGGGCCTCTAGTGAGGAACTTGAACGGAATATTCAGCAAATTTGCTTCACCACTACCACAAATCGCATCCTCGAGCAAACCGCTGACTGCTAGCGCATGCGCACGCGAAGCGAGCAGACGGCAAGGCGGCGGCAGCGGCAGCAAAGAACGACATGTGACGTCACTGCTGGCGCATGCGCAGCGCGATTCATTTTCCTCTCCCGAAGGCCAAATCTGTCACACCCACAAGGCAGAGCCGTATATTAAATGGGAGTCTGGCCAATAATGGGTCATGCCTATACCTGAAGCTCCACCTACTTTTTCAGCTTTCTGACCAATGACGCCTTCAAATACGGGGCACTATCAATCAACCTATCCTCACCATTTGTCCCCCTATCCAAGATGGGCACCGACATCTTGGGTGGCAAGTGCATTGGATGGGATCGAAATGGGCACTCTCGCGATCTGCAACGTGATGATGAAGATGATCGCCATCTGCAAAATGGTGATGATGCAAATGATCGATGAGCATCACCTAGACCGCGCAAGGCACGTCCGGAAGGGTCGTCTGCTTCCATCGTTGTACTGTTGCCCGCAGAAACATCTGCTGGTACACGTCCTGTCGTTAGTACGTTTTTTTAACCTATCTACCCGAATAGTTGGAATAAAAAGGCACGAATATTGATATCTATAAGATTCGTAACTAAATTCAAAACTGTACAGCACAGTGCCGTTTCCGTTGTGATTTCGTTGTGATTACCGTGTTCACTCTGCGTAACACCGGCGAAAAAAACCTATTATTTCCTGTTAGATATCGATAGCGGAGCATCAGTGGAAACTCATGTTTGAGAACCGTATATGAGGATGTACATGTACATGTACAGAATAATCTGTGATTTTCTATTGTCACGAAGTTCTCTCATCACAGTGTTTGTTTTTGTCGCCATTTTGGGTCGCAGTAAGGCGTCATGGAGACCCCCGTGGGAAAAAGCAAACCAATCAGAGTCCCGGAACTGTGATTGACCGGTCGAGTCTCTTTTTGGGATTCCTTCGAAGGGTCAGAGTTCCGTTTAATATACGGATCTACCACAAAGTCGCAGTCGCGTCTTTTCAATGCTGACGCGCTGAGCCATTACATGTCTCTTCGTTGCATGCGTTCGGGTAACCTGCAATAATGAACTACTTTTTGTTCGTGAATCGTTTGCTGCACTCGCGCTGGCAGATATAACATGTGAGTTGTACTTCATGGCCGAATGTAACCGTCTTCTGCTCGCCGGATGATCAAAACATGGAACGTAAGCACCCACCTCCGTCGCAATGGGGTCTTTGCTGCCGAGATATGTCGGCCTCTAGCGATCCCTGCAACGTTATATCGCCGTCACCGATGGAAAGTGTCCGCTAGGTGCCTGGTGTTGCAAATTATGCTTGCGTGTTGGCCATTGAACAACAAAGAGAGTGCGTTGTGAAGTGCGGCTGCGATCTTTTCAAGCTGTACCTCTTTGTTGCTCGATTTGTTTGAACGCATTATAAATGTAAAAGACCCGGTAAACGACTTATTGTTCGCATAAAAATCTTGCCTGCTTTTGCCAACGTATACTGTGATGTTATATGAGCTTGAAGTCACCATTTGAGGTACCTGAAGAACGTTAGAAGCCCAACAGTCACGCAACATGCGCCCTATCTTGAAATACAAGAAGCACAAAAAGAAGTAATTGGTACTGTTTCAAATGAAATGCTTTTTGTCTACTGACAGAAATCTGCCCTTCACAAAAGAACTGTCCGATCCGTCACCCGAACAGAGCATCCTCAGCTGTGCAGGATCCGCAAGGCTGGAGTCCCACTTGTATACGTGTCTAGGACAAGGGCACCATGCTCATCCCATACAAAAATAAGTTTAGCCAGTCTATTGACATCCTTTGGCCATTCTATTTCCTGAATAGACTTGTGGCGGCCCGTGTGTGATGACGAAGACGTGCCTCTGCTGCCACGCGCTACGGCTCTGGCACGGCAGTTCTACCGGCACCGTCCTAGTGTGAGGCCACGTCCATCTGCCCGCTGGGACATTCCATCATCGCCGGTCAGGACTCATGTAGGGGAACACCACCTCCTCTACATTTGGTGACCCGAACAACGAACACCATGTTCGGCATAATTCGGCCAAGCTCCATCCCAAATTACTGCAAGCCCACCTCCGAAGGTACGGTGCAACGTTCTACCGAGGAACCGCTAGGCGACGACGTCAATTCACCGCGGCTCCACTCATCGCAACGCACGGCCGCGCAACGCCATGGTTCTACCCAGCTCACGTCGCAATGGTCCCACACTCCACGTCACGTCGCCACACGCTTCGTGATGGCACTCCTCGGGCTTCCACCAGCGGCACCTTCCCGAGCATCACGTTCCTGTACCGGTCGCGGTACGCCGCTGTCGACCGCCCCACCCGCATCTGCTACGCTTGCGGTCCAAGAACCCTGCCCGCCTCGCCTTCCCACCAGGCTTCCATACAAGACACTGGCAGCTCGTCCAGATGCGGTCAAGAGGCTCCGGGACCAACGTTCCACCGGGGACACGCACGGAGGCCACAGTGAGTTTTACTCCCGGTCTCCCCGTGCTTCACGATGGTCCTCCCCGCAGTCTCCTTGACGACAACACTACGAGCCCAGCGCTCACGAACCGGTCGCGGTTCTGTCGCCCCTCTCTGAATTACTTCGGCATACCTGCCCTCACACCGCCCCTGGAACCCGCCCGAACTTGCCCGCACCAACCATTCTGCTGCTACTGCGATTTCTGAACAAGTCGTCCCTGTTCCACGTGTCGCCCGTCTTCCTCCTCTTCATGTATCGACGCGGACCCCAACCGCTAGCTCTACACCGCTCCGCGTCTGAGGGGGGGAGTGATATGGCGGCCCGTGTGTGATGACGAAGACGTGCCTCTGCTGCCACGCGCTACGGCTCTGGCACGGCAGTTCTACCGGCACCGTCCTAGTGTGAGGCCACGTCCATCTGCCCGCTGGGACATTCCATCATCGCCGGTCAGGACTCATGTAGGGGAACACCACCTCCTCTACAGACTTCCTTTGGACTAGTGAATATACAGCCTGTCTGTTTCAAGTATATCCATGTTGCACATGGTGGGATAATAGATGTCTAACCCAGGGATAAGTTGAGATTTTAGTGCTAGGTCTAAAAGTAGGCGTCTACTAGACCTCTACGGGGTTAGATGTTTAGTGAATGTCTGCATCTAGATGTCTGCTAGACCTCAACGGGGTTAGATGTTTAGTAGATATCTCAATTTGGAAGTCTACTTGACCTCCAGAGTTTTAGATATTATTTAGACATGTACTGCAAATGGCTCACGAGACACCACTGACGCGTTCCAGGCTAAAAATCTCCCTTTCGCGTCGTATAGCAGCTCGTATGAATTGTGGACCACACTTAAAGACTTCCAGTGTCGTGCCTTTTTTTTGCGTGTGCAGGGGGGATATGTAGAGGCAAAATATGTGGAAAGGTTACCAGGTTGGTGAGAGCTACGAGGACCTGCTGATCCACATTCGTTTTCTGAGGCTGCAGGCAAGGCCGGTGAGAGAGGGGGGCAGCGGGGATGGGGCCCGTAGAACCAAGGCCTGTCGTAATCGTACAAAGAAGAAGTACTGAACTGTGTTATCGATGGTATCGTGAGGAGGGGGTCCCGGGCATGTCCCATCTCCAGGGCTAATAATTTCTCTTGCCGCCCCTGGTTACAGACAGTGCACACTGAAATACGTGGTCACTGGGACACTGGAGTAGTCACAGTCAAAGAGTGACAGTCAACGTCGTGCCCAGCCTGTGTCTATCAGAAAACGTTGCAGGGCGTCTGCTGCAAAGCGTTAGGATGGTGGATTGTTCCATAGCCCTAGAAAAACTTTCAGATACTTTCGTATACGGGTACTATTTCGTATTTGGAACTAACGTTGGAATTGTTCTACTCTGTTTGGTTATTGCTGTCTCCTAGCTACTGCACTGATCCCACGTACCGAATATTCCCCGGCTTGCTGTCGTCCATTGGTGGTGACCACGATTATTCCCGGTGTACCCAGCGCGGGCCGACGATCGTCTCGAGTGTGTACACGACGGAAGAGTGCCGAAGTTCAATTGTTGTATTTTAAAAGTCTCTCGATGTCTTGCTCGAATATCGCGCGCACGCTAATCCAGTGTGACGCTCCTGTTCTTTTCCACGGACATGATTCTCACACTCTCGGACAGTATCAATACGGTCGTGGGTTCGGCCAAGGCGCGTCGGAACTTGAGTTGCAGATGAGCGTTTCCAGGCCTGATCGGTGACAGATGGACGGAGGATTGATTGGGATGCAGGTCGTAATACAGTAGGAACTTGTTTCCAGCGTAGTGGTCGCATTCGTAAGAGACGTGCTTCTCGCACAGCAGCTCCAAGAGGTTGAAAGTAGTACTAATGAATGACCACGCTTATCCATAAACACACATCTTGGCCCAAACACGATTTATTTAGCAATTAGCTAACTGGAATCCCCCACATTAATCAGGGAGTCACCACACTAATTGGGGAGCATCGAACTCGTGTCCTGACCAGTTCTGTGCTTCCGGATAATTGTGGCCATAAAAAAGAAAAATAATATATTAATAATAAATTCATAAATAATAAATAAGAATAAATTTATTCGAAAATCAACGACGCTGTAGTCAAGAAATCGCTCCGGAACGCCCGACTGACCAGCGCCCGCCATGTTACTTGCTGTCGGCCGGCAGTTTAAGAGATCAACGACAGGTGGCCACCTAGTTGCAAGGCATCACACCAGATGGCACCACCATCACAGCTCTATGCGAGAAAGACAGAGAACAACAAGATACTAGTGGCAGGTACAATTGCAACACTGCTCAACAAGTCTAGACATGCCAGAGCGCATGGATAAGACCTAACTTCTAGCTAAACAGCATGGAGAAGGGGAATAAGACCTGCCCGTTACGGCAAACATGCGAGAAAATGCTTAAACCTATGCGCGATAAAACAACGCGCAAACATCGGGAACGGCAAATCACTCACTTTTCCCCTGCGGCGATGGTTCATTCGATCCCGACGACAGTCAAGGCTCAAGTGACGCGGACAGCGGAGCCACAGACCGCACGTTCTCACTCCACGAGAGCCAGAGCGCGAATAATAGGAGCGCCTCGCCGCGGCCGCTACGCATGCGGGCCCGCGCTCCTAGCACCCTCTGTGCAGGCGCCGCTGGTATTCAGTGATCATCTATTCGCCGGCTCTCCCCATTTCGGTTTTGCTCTCTCTCCTTCCACAGCACGCACGCACTCCTAGCAGCAACGGGCTGCTTCTCCGTTTCAGTTTCGCTCTTGTTTCTTTGCGCGTGTTTATTTGAAAACGCTGAATAAAGGCAACACGCACAGCCCTCGCATCATCATTCTGACCGATACGTAGAAAACGCCATGTGTGGTTTATTCTCCTGCGTTTCTCGCCGACGAGGCAAGAAAAAAAAACGAAGAACTTCGCGAACTTATTCGCGGCACCGTCGAGGAATCCTTTCAAGTCCATAGCCTGGAATGGTTGCAAGCACGTCAAGAAATGTGTTAAGACAAGTTGAAGACGCTCGACCGAATCTTAGCGGCAGACAGACAAGACGAAAAAGATGTCCAACTGTAGCCTGGATAATCTGTATTGGGAACGCAGTTCCTATCTAGAGGACGACGACGACGTGTAACTAAAAGCGATCCATTTCTCACAGAGTCTCAGTCTCTGCTTTTTCTTCGTGCAAGGTATGTGCACGCAACATGTGTTCCCCCGAACCTTTTCGTTTCCTCCACGCTTTTCACTGTATCTTCAGCGGCCCCTCCATGTGCGGCAAATCTACGTTCGTGGCGAACGTGCTGAGGAACCTGAACGACGTCGTTGACAAGTCTCCGTCACAAATATTCTACATGCAGAAATATGCTTCGCCGAGCATGCAGGGCGAATTTGCAGACTCTCCCCGACAACACAAGCAGGTCCGAGAAACATCTCTAAGACGTCACTTGGGGAAGACGACGAAATCCCTATAACATCCGAAATACAGCCCAAAATGATCCCTGTCACGTAACAATGGCACACCCGGATATGCCTCTGGGACGTATCTGGCAGGTCCCATGGGGCTTTCTTTGGGATTAGCATGGTACACAAATGGGATGTGCCCGAAGGGCGCTCCTCCTCTCCTACCCCCTCCATTTTTCTGCGTTGCTTGGCCCCGTTACAAAAAAATGCGCACTCAATACTAAATGCGCTTGCACAACGACGATTGAAAATTTGAAGCAGGGAGTTCAGAAAAGAACTAGTTTATTCTTACTATTGAGACTCGCAAGTGTAATTCTACATCCATCATTTGCATGTTGAATTGAAGCACTTGGCATAACAGTAAATCACAATATCACAGCATCAAGAGCAATCCACAGTAATAATCTGTATATCACAGATCAGCTTTGTTGTGGCCTTCCCGTTGTTGTACTTTTGTCTTGTCTTGTTGTACAAGTACTTTCTCAGTCAAGTCTCAACTTACCTTACTCAACTCAGCCTTATAATCACAGATTGCACTGCTGGAAGGGAGATGCTCCAAAATGTTTATCAAACATGCAGCACAGTAAAAAGAGAAAGCTTAAAACATAACCTAATTACCTAAAAATGAATCGCTGGGCATATCACCTTATGAAAGAACTGGCTAGAGAGCGTTCCTTTCTCTATGTCACATGAACTTTGTGATATCCCTGTTGAATAAAAATGAAAAAATTACCATAAAAATATCATGGCACCAAAGACTGCAACACACTACAAGGTACCCACAAAACAATCTGTAAAAACAAACAGAAAATACGACCTTTCATAATACCCTGGCATTCAAACACTAAGACAAACTCCAATGAAAAAGACTCTGACTTCGCCTGAGCATGTTGATGAGATGCGGCGACCAGGTATCGTTCTTCTCGCAACAGTGTGTGAGTGGGAATAAATGATGGTACTTAGGCAATGGCAGGTTCCAATAAGACAATGAGATAATCTCAAATGTATCAAATTTCCCAGCACTGTGCACTTATCTGCATGTACAACACATGAAAGGTGAAAGGTGAAAAAAAAAAGTGAAAGGTGAAAAAATACTGACTTGTAAGACGTAAAAAGTGTAGGTAGCCACATATTGAAGCACACATGATGCTTCAGGTACGAAAATTGCAGTCAGTTTTGGAAGTGCTTCCTCCGGGTGGGAAGGCCGCGATTCAGTCAAGTTCGCACCGTCAATGTCACGAACCTCATCCACATCACTGCTTCCGTGGTCGCCAAGACTTTGATCTACCAACACGGGACGTGGCTCATGATCACTAGGAGTGTTCACCAACATCGAAAGCGGTTCGCTTGACTGGCCCACAAACATCGAACGCGTTTCACTGCCGGCGTTACCATCGTTGCGACAGTCATATGATGCTCCTTCAGTTTATCACGCAAAAGCTTCCCGCTACAGCTTGGCTCACATGACGATGAAGTGTTCGCCTTGATGTTCGTTTGCTGCGTCTCATGATGAACACACTTTGATCGAGGAGTAGCTCACGATGTTCCTAAACCGAAGTTAAACGAAGAAAAACGCGTTTGAGCATTACAACACTTTGCATGCTTCCAAACTAACAGCAAGCTTCACTCTCGATTCCGAATAATACATCAAAAGTATACTTACAATTCATTGACATAACGCCGTTGGCAGCAACATTGACAAGGCCTCGCTGGAGCATATGCGATCGCAAGAAGACCGTTGAAAATTGAACCGCGCAGTCAGCAGTCTCGCCCTCCTCCTCTCATTGCCGTGAATCGGTTCCCCCTCCAATCGTACAGAGGTCTCTGACATGCTCCCATGGGGACGTTTTTCGGACCTCGTTGCTCGACGTAGCAAGTATAAGTTCTGAAGGCATCCCCAAGGATCCCTCAATCGAGCCAGCGACGTTGGGATCTGTTTGGGACGACCCCAAAACGATACGTGTTGTCGGTGTCTGTAAAATTGACCAAGGAACTACTACGAGAGTGGAACACGTCACGCCCTACGCTCGTCGTCGTCGACGATCATATGGCCGACGCCGATTTTTGAAGGAGGTAACCAATCTTTTCAATCGGGTTTCACACCACGCCAACGTGTCAGTCTTTTTACTCGTTCAAAACATCTTTTTCAACAGTAGCCATTTTAGAACTATATCCTACAACGCCAGTTACGTCGTCTTGTGGCGCACCGTCCGCAGCGTCCACCAGATGGAACATTTCGGACAACGGCTATTTGGTAGAAAAAGATTAGAGTATTTTCTGGACGCATATAAACAAGCGATGTCGTCACCCCACACTTATTTACTTGTGGATCTTCACAACTATACGCACGAGGACCACAGGTTGCGTAGCAATCTCTTTCCGGGTGAACATCAATACATCTACGCTCCGAAATGAATCTCCGTCTTCATCTCACTTTACTCAAAGTACTTTCCAGTTTAACCCCTCCGCGCCGTCGCCACGTCTTGAGACGTTCTTCCTCCTCCCACATGAAACACCTCTCCGAAACTCAATCAATTGAACGGAAAAGTGTTGTTGGCTCCAGATACGTTCGCGCGTTTGAAGAAGCACCAACGCTTCTTACGCCGGCTCACATACAAAAAGATTCACAAGAATCTGCAACGTTTGAAGCGCTATCTGTCTCAGCAGCGAAGGCAGGGCGTTCTTTCGTCGGTCGTTCCTCTCCTGCTTTCCGCCGTGTTGAACCTTTTCGACAATGGCCAAGAGAATGACCAGTGACCAGTTTCATCGGAAATATTCTTTCTTCGAAGGAGGAGGACGTCAAAGTGAACCTCTACTGCAGGCACTGTACTGCATACTCAAGCAGTACGGATTCGATCCCTACGACGATAATAACAAGACGTCCGGCGCTACAAATGACTTTGACTATTCGCTCCAATCTCCAGAGGTTGACGAAGACGGAGCGGAAAGTGTCGTCTCGGAATTAAAAAAAGTTATTTCCTGGGATCGCGAGAGTTGTGTCTTCGTGTCGGGCAAGCCCATCAGGCACTCCTCCGTTTACGAACTCATTAATTATTTGTTACAACGTAAGACGGGGAAGAAACCTTCCTGGTTCCCCAAAGTCTCGAAACTATTGCGCGTCATTTCCCTGCCCAAACCTCGCGAGTCTCAGCAGCAGCAGCAAGCCTCAATTGCGTGGACGACCTATGGAGGGATATGAGAAACCAGAGGGTGGTTTGGGGGGCGTGGACCGCTATAGAAAAGCGCATCACTTGAGCAAAAAGAAGGCTCTTGCCATTCTCAGAAAGCTGGACGCCTACACGCTTCACCATCCGGTGAGAAGAAAGTATAATAGGAGACACCTCAGGCGAAAATTTGAGCTGGGAAGTCAACTGGTACCAGCTCGTTCCCAGTTCGCACCAACTGGCGGTCAATTGAAACCAACTGGTACCAAACTGGTGTCGACTGGGAAGTAAACTGGTACCAGTCCAAACTGGTCTGGTGGCAAGTGGGCACTGTGTGCAACCAGTTCAAGCTGGGCTGGGGGCAACTGGAAAGTGAACTGGTACCAGTTCAAGCTGGACTGGCAGCCACTGGAAGTGAGGTGGTCCCAGTTCGAACTGGACCAGTTTACATATTTGGGGGGAAGTTTCGGTTTCAGTGCCAGGACAGGTTAATATGAAGATTGCAAGACGAAGTTATAAAAACCATCAGAAAGTAACTTTATTGATAGAAATAATCATGTTTCAATTTTTGGTAAAGTTCCTGTTAACGAAAGTTATTTTGGAACTCTTATATTTGTATTTTGTGCGTTCCTGCTCCCGCGAAGAATGATGCGTTTAATGTGCAACGATCGCTTGCTTAGCAGCGTGCTTATACAGCGATTTTTCTTAGCGTGATGTGTGACATAGGCGTTGGTTTTATAATCTAAATGATTTGTCTTCAAGTTACGACAGTGCGACAGCACAATGAGCGCCAGCGGCCGGCGGGTGGGTGTTATAGGATTACAGCTTGACTACAACTGTGGAGACCGCTTTATATCGTGAGTACTATATGCTTAAGTGATTTTCCGTTGTGCACCATTTAGAAATATTACTTCCACTAGAACCTCTTCTCTTTGTTCCGTGTCACATTCGTGGCACCTGCAAGTGCATGCCGTTTTACGAGTAACATCCGGTTTATGATAACGCTACCAGCAACTTTTTTCATTTATGTTTTTGTTCTTGCTTTTTTTTCGTTCATTCTCGTGTTTTAGATCCTTCACACCACGGATGTTGTTGAACTAGCGTAGTGCGCCAGAGTAGTACTCATTGCCCCCGAAAGCCGGCGAATCTCTTAGGTAAAGGTCCAACTACTGCGCAACGAAAATGTTGAGAGATTCGCGTACTTTCCGGGGCCACGACCGCTGAAGTTGAGTGACTGTCCAGGCACACACTACAATTACATGTTGTAATTGAATGCATATTCACTTGTGCCTCTTCAACTTTCCAGAAACCTTAAGCTGCTGGGGCTCAAAGGAAAATATCGATCATTGTGTGCTATTAAGAACATCTCAAATACTTTGTTGAATGATTCAAGATGTCCACAAGGCAGTCAAGCAAGGGACCAATCAACCATGAAGTATTATCTATTCCATGTAACTCTGTAGTTTATATACTGATATAATTTAATTACATTATAGTTATGCTACATGTACATTAAAATATGTGTAATGTTTGACTACAAATAAAATACAATTTTGCATTGCTGTTCTTTGGATCTGCCGTTGCTGGGAACAGCGATCCTGCAAAGGGGCACTGGTTACAAGCTAACCTCTGTCCGAACAGGCCGCTCTAAGTGAAGGCACTTCAACCGGTCCCAGCTCAACAATGAGGTTTGCAACCAGTTCGAGTCGAGACTGCGACTGGTTAGAAACCAGTTGGGCCAACTGGTACTGGTTGAGACTGGGACCGGCCAGAAGCCAGTTGGGCCAACTGGTACCAGTGGATCGAACTAGTCCCTGTTCGATAACACAGCTCACCCAGTCCCAGTTGAACTGGTCCAGTTGCAACTGGGCGAACTGTGTTATCGAACAGCGACCAGTTCGATCAACTGGTATCAGTTGGCCCAACTGGTTTCTGGCCGGTCCCAGTCTCAATTGGTACCAGTTGGCACAACTGGTTTCTAACCAGTCTCAGTCTCAACTGGGACTGGGTGAACTGTGTTATCGAACAGGGACCAGTTGTCTCAACTGGTACCAGTTGATCTGGGACCGGTTGAACCGGTCCCTGTTCGATAACACAGTTCAACTGGTACCAGTTCAAAAAATTTTCGCCTGGGACATCATCGCGCTCAAGATCAACGACGTGTGGCAAATGAATCTTGCCGACTTTTCAAAATACAAGAGGTTCAACGGTGGGTACCGCTACATTCTCGTGGCGATTGATTCCCTCTCCCGTTTTCTGCGCGCCCTCCCGCTAAAGACAAAATGCCCCGCCGAAATGAAAAGTGTCATGATAAGACTTTTTCGGGGAGGTAACGCACCTACACGCATCTTTTGCGACAGAGGAGGGGAATTCTACAACAAGACCGTCAAGGAGTACTTGGCACGAAAGAAAGTTCACATGTATTCCACCTTCTCTCCAGTAAACAGAGCATCACCGGCAGAACTGGTCATACGACAAAATATTCCGTTATTTTAGAGTAACCGGAAAATAGCACTTCGTTTCTGCGCTTCCCAAGATCGTGCGCGACTACAACAACACCGAGGAGGAGGAGGAGGAGGAGAAGGAGTGTCGTTGAGAGGAACCCGAGAGGTCTGCCTGCCTGATTAGGCGGCATGTTTCTCGGGAAGGGAAAGGTGGTGGAGAGGAGGAGAGGAAAGGGTGAAGTGGAAGACCGAGCGGAATCCGCTCGGGGGGAGGATAGCTGCGTCCATGGGCCGACTTCAGGAGAACTGTGCCGGCATACACCTATTACACATCTGAGGGAAACCCAGGAAAAACCCCAGACGGCACAGCCGGCCCGCGGATTCGAACCGCGGACCTCCCAGCCTCCAAGCGCACGCGTTACCGCTGCGCCACCGGAGCTGGTACACCAACACCAAACACAGGACGTTGGGCATCAGCCCGTCCGAAGTCACGCCCGAAAACGAATTGGAACTGTTCAATAAAATAAATGGGAAGCTTGTTGTATTCTCCGTTAAAAAGAAGCTGAAAGTCGGGGATAAAGTGAGGGTCCTACTGCACAGAAAAGGTTTTCAAAAGAGCTCGGAAGAAAGTTGGTCGCTTCAGATTTTCACCGCCTCCCCCCCAGACACCCCCCGTCCCGTCTTACATCTGGAAGAATACTGGGGTAAGGAAGGGACAGATGTTTCTACCCAGAGGAGGTACTTGTCGTAACCCGAGACGCCAATCAACCTTGAGAAAAAAGAAAGTGAACGGTCAGAGCTTCTCCTTTGTTCGCTGGTTCGGCTACGACAAAGAATGCAACAGTTGGGTTCCGAGTCGTGACACGGTCAAGATTAGGAAATGACGTCAGACATCTACGTCCACCTCCTGTCGAATGCCAGCATGGATAGGCTTCCCTCGAGTAAACTCAACACCTTCACGATAGCTTTCGATAGTGGCGCTTCAGCTCTTGAATCACTATAAAGTCGATCTAATGGATCTCAGCATAAACAACGATTTTTTAAATAGAGTAAACCCTCGTTAACTCGAACTCGCTTATCTCGAAATATCGGTTATCTCGAATATTTTTCGCGTCCCGATCCATGTCCCAATGCTTCCTATATATTTGGGCCCTTTTAACTCGAAGCCTTTTTTTGCCCGAGTACGGATATCTCGAAATCCCATCACCGGTAGGTCAGCGAACCTACAGCTGATAACGTGCATTCTTCGGTCCCCGAGGCTAGGTCAAGGTCAAAGCGTTTCAGTCCTAGTGACTCACGCCTCACGCGCCGCTAGCTGTGGCAGGCAGACAGCACTACCCTTTCCACCCAACGTCACTCCTCCTCCTCCTCTGCATTCGTCCGAGCTTCTCTTCGTTTTGTTCTTCGCGCCGCCATGATGGCTGAACAACGCGCATGAAAGTCCCTGACTTTGGAGCGGAAGGTGACACTTATCAAAGGCCTGGTAGAAAGTTCATCAAGCCAATAACATGAACCCTTTCATTCATGCGGGTTTCTGGTCTTCCATCGCCGTACCGGAGCCAGCAGACTAGTTCAGTGGCTGTGATGAATTGTGCAACGAAGTTATGCGCCACGCATGTTTTGAGGAGAGTGACTTAGGACTTGAACATCGAGGACTATGCGCTTTACGACGGCGATGTTCTAGTAGCGGTGAACTGAGTGATACAGAAATCGTCGAGAGTGCCCGCGGTAGTGAGGTGCCGGGAGGAGCCTCTCATGCGTTGCATTGAAGTGCTTGAAGATGCTTTCTTGTTCACAGACGCAAATGCCAAGCAGATTGCTATTACGGAGTTATTCAGTGTCAGATGATGTTAAAAAATAAATGGCTTCGGAATTGTTTACGAGCCCTATTACTGTAGGAACGCTTTTTTTTTTTTACGTTTCATAACATAGCGCATTGTAGTAACATCGTGGCAACGTATTTTCGCTGTTCGCTTAACTCGAAACCCCGCTTATCTCGAAATTTTTTCCGGTTTTTACGACTTCGAGTTATCGGGGGTTTACTGTATCGGATACGAAAGGCAAGATGCGAAAATAAAGCTTTTTTCAGAGGACATGGTCAAAGCCGGGAGAACTTTTCGTGTCACCTCGGATCTCGAGAGGCATTTGGGAAAAACTCTTTCGGAATTTAACGTTTCTTTCACGTACAATAAATAGCGATACGATTTCGTCTTACCCACAAACGTGAAGGCCGTGGAATTGGACCCTCGACTCGCCCAGACGCTCGACGCGTCGCTAGCATCGCGCAAGGCAGGTCGCACGGTGAAGCCTCCTAAATTGAGTGAACGGAGTTTGTGCTCCAAACTCCAAAGTACGGAGTTTGAATGCCGGAAGCTTGGACACTCACTTTGAAAACGTTTACCCTGAAAGGGTGCCTTCCAAATTATGCGTCGCCCTGCTCGCCACGTCGACATCCAGTCGAACCCCTACAAATTCCGACGACCTACAAAAATAAACGACCAGCAAGTGCTAGCCGAATACGACTTTAAGAACGACCTCGTCAAAATTTTTTACTTTAACTTCTTGCAAGAACTAGGTAAAAAACATTTCAAGTACAGCTACGACCTATTTAAAACGAACGGATTCCTTCTCTACTTCAACTTGGATGTGGAGAAGTGTTCTTCTCCTTCGCATTTGAACGAGTGGCAAAAAAGAAAGGTTCGCCTGAAATTACGCTTCGCTAAAGCCCTTCCATACGCGGTCACCGTCCTCTTGATTTCCCAGTGTCCCAAGCTCATGTGCCTCGACAAGGACCGTACGGTCACCTTCCCATAGAAAAGCTGTATGAGAGCAAAATCTTGGAAACACAACAGCTACAGATGTGCTTGAGATTGGTGAATGTCAGTCATAGCTTTTACGATCAGGAATGTGTAGAAGTATGTTGTTTGTGTGAGGATCAGGAGCTAAAAGTTCACCGCTGCCCACGAAATGTATACACACTCGGTCGAACACATGGCCAACATCATTCTGGATATGGAATTACGCTGTCGAAGAGGGCTGTTATATTGTTGTTAAAGTATCTCAATAAAAAGATTTAATCGGAGAATCACTAGTTTATTTTATTTTGTTTTTAAGTGAGTAGAAATATGTACATAATAATCAAGCACTCTTTGAAGACATTACTATTTCGTTTCAACTTGTTTTTTTGTTTTAGTTCTTAACATGTGTCGCTATCATTCCATGCTCGCCTCTCTTCGGAAAAGTGATGAAAAGCAGACGACGCTGCATCTCTTCCTTTGCGAAAGCAGATTTCGAAAGTGCTACCCACGCTCTACTTTGCAAAGGAAAAAAGAAAAAAAGGTTAACGAAGAGTTTGCGGACTGTGAGTAACGAGGATGTTGACTGCAACGATGTAACACGAAGCCATATGCATGGAGCGATCACGTGGAAGGAAAAGATGTAACACGATGTCGAATGCGCAAAAGTTGTCAAGCGGAACGAAGTGAGATTAGGCTAGCGATGAGTTTGCGGAAAGAGGTGATTAGTGTCTATGACGTCTACAAGGCACGCTGTTGTCACGTGGAAGTTGTCAATAAAAGTATGGGAAAGAAAACCTTGACATAAAGATGGCTGAAACATTCAACAGAACTCCTAGCACAGCGTCGAATCCAGAGAGGGGGGCAGTCATGTGGCCTGCCTGTCAAATCCTTATGTTTTCGCCGTCACTGCGAGCCCCTCTCTGGTGAGACTGAGCTTTACTCAATGTTCATAGCATCCAGCCGTCTTCAACTCCATGGTACAGAAGCCAGGTCAGACAGTTGATGTACGAGTGGACTCTGTCGTCTTCGAGCGTAATCATCTGAGGCTGCTGTATGCGAGTTCATTGTAGCATTCACGGAAATGCAGTACGAACGGTTCATGATTGCCTCCGTCACTTCCCCATACCGTCTGGCTCACTGTAGAAACTTCAGCGGCTCGTCGGCATCATGTGTAGAGCGACTTTGCTCCTCATCGGAGCGAGACAGCCTTTCTAAGACTCTCTCATGCAACGGGAAAGTTGTCCTACAACTTCATCAGTCAAGACTTGAGTGTGATGACCTCCTTTTGTCGGAAAATCTCCGCAAAGAGACCAGTGATCTGTTGGACTTTCTGTTCGCTTTGGATATCACCAACACAAAATCAACATTGCCTCATCGTCGTCCTCACACGGTATGTGGATCGACTTAATTTAAATGTCGATTCGATGCTGTGTTAGGTTGACTGTGTCATGTAATGTCAATAGAAGGAATATTTATCCCTACAGCGAGACATGTGTGTAATTGTCTTACAATATGTCCGTTACTTACTTTGCATAACACAGTGAATTAGAGTATGAAAATCCAAATGTCAACGAAGCTCAACTGTTTTGTAAACTAGAGTAGCACTATGCTTTGCTCATTCTTTGAAATGACTATAGACTTGAAAGATAACTGTGATCTAACTGTTATAATAAAAATAAGTCATGAAAAAGCGAATCAATTTGTTCTTTTTTATACTCGTTATTTTTTACTGTTTCGTTAGGGATGGAGAAAAATTTACAATAATGTTTTCTCCCACATTTTGCTTGCTCTCTCATGCTTACAGTATCGAGGAGGGGCTCTCCTCGTGTTATTGTTAATTGCAAATGGAATATTCATCTCAGTCAGAGCAACCTGCCACTTTCGATCTAATTGCACTGAGTGAGCGAGTTTCATTCTAAACTTGCTCCTTGTGTTACTAAGAAATACATCACTCGAGCCGTTTGACAGGAAACTGACGTAGAAGTGCTTCGTAATTTTTTTTTACCGAAATCATCGTGAGGAGTCTAATGGACTAATGGCGGGAATTTTTTAAATTCGTCATAGCTTCATCTGTTGAGGCAAAAGTGAATTCGCCATCTGTTTAAAATGTCAGATAAAATTTGGGGGCGCAGGTAGCACCATCTGTTGAACGGCGGTAAATTTGCTGGAAGTGCTGCCATCTCTAGATGAACGAACTCAACTCCCCATGACGCCACCTGGCGTAAAAGAAATCAAACGACGTCTCCACCCCACACAATTCTATCCTGATTAGCGACGCAAGTAAACATGTAGAGCCTGTGGCCCAGTGGCTTAAGATGCTCGTCTGACAACCTAAAGGACCCAAGTTCGATTCCTAGTGTGTTTCACCATGACGTCATTATTGTTACTTAATCTTATCATTGATATCATATCACTAAGATTAACTATGTGACGTCACTGATTAACTATCTTATCCACTGACCTCACTGATATGAGGGCGGAGCGGCTGCGGCCTGGAGTGACGTCATACGTCCTTGATGACGTCATTTCCTGTTTGACGTCATTTCCTGGCTGCAGAGTTAATCAGTAGTACTACTGACGTACTTTAATAGAATAACGTGCAACTAGAGCGAGCCCCGCACCACGAAAACTTCACGAAAACGAACGAAAACTTCAATCCGTTGTTATTAGCGTTATCCAACAGAATACACTTTCATAGTCCCTATAATAAGCTTTTTCTTGCTAGGGGTGTTCGTCCAAATAAATCAGTTTCTAGTTGAACGCTTCAATGTGTCGTCCTTGTCCCTATACGTTCTCCACCACGTTCAGTCCCAACAAACATGTTCTACACATTCTCGCACAATTTACTGCATTTGCACAGAAGCACCTCCAAGCCCATTCTTGTTCTACCTAGAATGATACTCGTTGTTCTATCCAAGTTGGCTATGCATTGTCACGACTGTCGCTACCGTCGGCCCTGCACTATTCCCATTCAGCACAGTCATCGTCGGGCACGGGCAAACGTGGCCTGCTCGTGCACGAAAGCGAAAAAAAACAACCAAAAAGAAAACGGGGAGCACGAGAGCTGATGGTGTCTCTCTTGGCCGATCTTGGCCCTGGTCATGCTTACCAGAGCTTACGACTTTCATTAAAATCCAGTTGCTGGACCTCTCTGTGTCGTCGTTTCGAGGGAAGGAATGCATCAGCATCTTCCGTCACCACCGTCGTCATAACATATTTGTAACTTTGGTTTCTGTAATACTGCGATTTAATACTTTTGTGTTGTATTACGAGTAGTTGTGTTAAGTTATATGTTATTTGTGTTATACTTTCCTCTGTTATGCTTTTGTTTCTCTCCCCCCATCCCCCCACTGCATTTTTTATCTTTGCGGAATAGCAAGCCGGCGTCCTGTTTGCCTGACCTTTTTCCGTTGCTCTAATAAATATATCCCTCCTCCTCGTTATGTAGCGCCTTTCTGCCTTCAGGGGATAAGCAAATGAAATTACATGTGCTGCACGGTCCTACACATCTTATGCACAAAATTAAGGCACCACGGCAAACGACGATTAATCATGCTACACGAGAGTGGCGTAGCTAGAACGGGCAGCGTCGAGGTTTCAAAGCCCCCGAAGTCGTATCTTTGGTAAGGGGTACGATGAAGATGCTGCCCCAACATAAAGTTCCCGTAATACCTCTCCCGAATTTTTTTTTGTGTCTACGCTACAGTTACAACACGAAAAAAGCAAAATCGGGTATGCATGGTTCCGTTTAATATCTTGGAGGGAATGCAGTGTTTTGCATACAACATGTCATTCTGGCGGCTGTCTCCGCTCAAGTTCGCCGCTGGTTGCCAGCTATGCAGTAGCCGCCACTACATCCGCCCTTGATCGCCGTCTTCGGATCCTGAAACAGTATAAGAAAGCGCACGTTACAGAAAGACGATTTTTTAAGAGACGTGCCTCCAGGCGACAACCTGCCGACATTTCAAATAGTCTATTTCTCAAGGGCACAGTCCTCATCATCTGCATGATACTTAAGGGATTGAAAACGACGTGTTGTGTGAATTGTGACGAATTGTGAACGTCACAGGCATATTGTAGGTCAACAGCATGGTGGACGGGAAAAGCCCATGCAATCTTTTACTGCAGAGCTGAACAAACTGAGTCCGTGGGGCCCCAGGGAGCACATGGTGGGCTAGTAAACGTCTAAATGACGTCTAAAAAAGAGATAAGGAATGTCTATAGAATGTCTAGGCAATTAGACCAAATGTCTAGTATCCGTCTACTAGACGTCAAATAACACGTATAACGTTACGCCACCTAGCCATCTAGCCCTAGACATCCGATGTCTATGTACCTAGCCGTGATTTAGACATTCTTTTGACCTGGATGTCTGGAACAGGGTCAGACACTTAACCATGTATTAGACATGAAGTCTACAGCTAGACCAATTTTATCCCTCCATTCAGGCGACAGGTCTAGGGTTATACATTTCCTGTACCTTACTTTAGCCACCTTTAGACCTATTTTAGACCATGACTAGTCCTGCTACCGTCTTGGCATGCATTCATGCAGAAATGTGATATAATTGATAGCAACACGGATCTCAGCATAAACATTTATTTGCAGTAAACCACACACGAAGTCTACGGTACAAAACTCTGTCTGAAACTGGATTGACTTTGCTGCCAAGCAGGCGTCTCGTGTTTTGACTGAGGAGTGTTGAACTGGCAGCAGGGTGTTGATGGCCACCTCATTCCTTTCTTCCAATGAGTGATTGTTGGCGCTGCAGCACTGCCTCCAATGACTCACTGTGGCTAGAAAATAGAACAAAACATGTCAGAAAGCATCATGTAGCCTGCTAGTTCTAACTAGTTTGTTTAGTGGCTATGCACACTCTTTCACGGGATGCTTGTCTGGCCACATAAGAGTAAAAGCTGTATCAACACTGATCTGAGAGACACAAAGAAAAGAAGCTGCACGTACAAAAATCACAGAACTGTTACAGCTACACAACACAAATTGCAGCAACAGCTGAAAATCTGTTTGCGCGTCACTACCTGATGTGGACGCTAGAGCCCTGCACCATCTGCGGATGGAAGCGGATATCCGTAAGATACTTGCGGATTCGGACAAGAATTTATCACTTTCTGCAGTGTGCGGATCGGATGGCTCGAGGTCAGATGCGGATATACCGCATGCTGTAATTTTTCTACTAGCAATTTATTTGTATTGCGCACCGACAGCGAGCGCATGCCCGGGTTCACCTTTCACCATGCACGGCCAAGACAGGAGAGAAGGCATTTTGGCGTGAGTCCTTCCATGAGAGCATGGAGGCATCCGAAATTATACCAACATTCTTCCGGCTGTGTTTACGCGTCCTTCGAAACTTGCGGATCTAAACGGTTGCGTATGCAACGGTGCGGATCGGATAATGTGCACGCAGATGCTAAAAATCTTATCTGCGCAGGGCTCTAGCGGACGCTGCCAGGATCTCAGGGAAATGAGGATGTAACAGCTGTCGCTGTTAAAGTACATCAATGTGACAGGCGTTTTCTCGTGACACACAACCTTACCTGGTCGAGCAGGCGACTGCTAAGCACTCCATGATTGGCGCAGCACTTCCATCACTGCATTACGCTAAAACAACATCTGTGCTGCTCTCATAACTTTGGTGCAAAAATTCTGTACAGGATAAAAATAAACACTGTGTATATTATAAAAGACAATACAAAGCAAAACCTGTATCACCACGTCAAATATTATAAGTACGTACAAGTAGTATACAAGTTTATTCACATGACGTCATCCGCAGGAGACCGCCACTGTCGCTAGCAGGCAGATTTGCTGCCATCGGCCTTGGTAGATCTCGGCCCTATTGTAGATTTCAGTCAAGCTGTTACCCATATTATACTCACCGCATATCTGGTGTTTAAAACTTGTTGCTCTGTGATTTGTAGAATATCCAAGCAATTTCCATATTTTTTGGTGTTAATAGTCACCTAAAAAGCATAATGCAGAGAACAAATGCAAGGACTAAACATTGAGGGACCTATAGTATGGCGCTGAGGTGACTTCAGTGAATAAACCTTTTAGGAACTCAAATCTTGCACAACTACCAGATAGCTGTTTGGGTGAAGTAAGACGGAATGACATAGTCACGCTGTTCTCCATACAATACCAAGGATGTCTCAAAACGACGAAGCACAAAAATACTAGTTTTGTACCGTTTGATGAATATTTTGTCTGCTGCTCACACATGTTGTGCGGTTCTTTAGCAAGCTTCTGGCAGTCGTTTCTTCTACATCGCACTTCCCTGCTGCCTTTCACAGCATCTCAAAAAAAGTTCGAAACCATGTGAATGGAAAGCAGTTAGAGTCTTCCACCAACTGTATTTGCAAAAAATTTAAAGAGGCTCCCTCCAGAGTAAGATTCGGGGGCACATCGAACATCAGGAACATTGGAGGACAACACAGTCACACGTCAGAGACAACTGCTTCCCCTCACCTCACAGGGAACTGTTAAGCTTATGTGCAAATAGCCTGTTTCGTAGGGTAGGTTACCACTATTTTCATATCCACCGGTGCAAGATAGTCCAAGCACCTATAAAGAGAGAATTCAGTTGCTATGAAACCATGATATGCAAACAAAAGTACTTGCGCAAAATTTTCAGTGTGTAGTTTCACTACCAGCGAAAAATGCAACAACTGAAGTCGGGTTGACATGACAATGAACTAACCAGCATTTACGTTCCGGCATGTCCGCCCTGCAAACCGTAACTGTCGACTTTCGTTTACTCAAGACTTCAACAGTCATCGAAAACTTGTGAATCTCGATGATTAATTAGTGATACCGTATTTGTTTTAGCACCAAGACGAACCAAGGCACTTAATGAAACGTTGTACTGCCGAACATACAACGTTAATCACTACTTTGAATGCGAGTGCAGTCAGGTCAACCCACACTTCCAATATGCTTCAATCGGTGATACGAAGCCGAAATAGAGGAAACGATATTCCGATATTATGCCAAGCATATCTACTACATGCGATTTGGTGTACAGAAACAGGCACATACTTTAATGAAGAGTGAACTCACCCCTTAAACTTGAAAGCCAGAGAACAAAGAAACGTTGTCCACCACAGTACTCTGCGAGCTCTGCTGCGCTCAACAGCTTTTATCACTGGACAGCACGGCGTACGTTCTCGCTATGCTCAAAAATTGCAAGACAAAACGCGCGGGAGATTAGAACTTCGAAAGATTTTCGTATAACAACCAGTGGAATGCAGCCGCGAAGACCCCAACTGCTACCCGTTGCGCGTCCGGAAAGTTTGAAGTTTCAACCGTTTCAACCGTTGAAACTGAACTGGTTCGGACTGGTTGGATGGATGGATGATGGATGGTGATTGGGTAGACCAGGTGGGGCAAAGTCGCCATCTTCCCATGTATTTCAGCCTATTCGCAGCGTAAAACACCGTAGGCCGCCATTAGGTGGCTCAGTTGGCTCGTAATGGATTATAGTAGGCTACAGATCCAATCCAGGTCCAACCGGAGTCGCAGCAGCCGAATCCAAAGCCCCAAAGCGTTTCACGCCGAGAAAACAACATGGAGGAACGCGCAGTTTGTTCGCGATGCTTTCTCTTTTTGAAAGTGAACATATTCGACAAAGTGTGTCTGGTTGGGTGAGAACTCTGATAGTAACGAAAATCTTCAACCAAATTACAGGACGGGGATACCCGACGTTTCGGAGCCAGTTCGGCTCCTTCCTCAGGGGTGACTGTAACTGTGACTGGTGACTTTTTGTGTGTTCCAGCCTCAGAACAGTTACTTTCAATCGTGTTGAGAAGTCCACATATGGCTCCAGTGTTTTATGTGTGATTGTTGTCTTCGCAATCTGTGTTTGCTTTCGTGAGTTTTCCGAGTACGAAAGAAATGGAGGTCCGTGCAGTGTGTGTTCGTATGGAACAGTTTAAATAGAGTGAGGTTGTTTCGTACGCATGGAATGAAAAGGAGTCGTTTACTTTAGATAAATATTAAGTTACATTTGTTGAATGCATGAACATTTGCACGGATGGCCAAGGCATCACAAATTGTCTCCATGTTATTTTTTTTTCGCCAACATCAACACCTTAAACTGTGCTACCCAGTATATGTGATCATGGATATAAACAACAGCAAAGAGAACCACATGGCAAGTGCACCTAGCGCAATGAACGCGATACATTAAAGTACTCATCAAGTATATTGTAGTAGCTATATTGCTTATTTATTTTTTATTTTATTTATGGGAATACCTCAAATGCCCGCGAGGGGCGTTACATGGGGGGGTGTGAACTAATAATACAACAAGCACTATCACATAATGAATATATTAATATAACTAGTACACGAGGTTACATATGTGAAGTAACACACAAACAAAATAATACAAGTAAATGAGACACACTCTATAATTCAAAAAAAGAACACAACTGTCTGCGAAATGCAGAAACATCAGAGATGGTGGCAATGGATTGAGGAAGGTCATTCCAAATGTCAATAGCATGTGGAAAGAAGGAATTGAGAAACTGGGATGAACGACAATGGATATGCTCAACTTTGCATGTGTGATCAGTCCGGGCGGAGACGTAGTGTGCTGGTGCAATGAAAGAGGGTCGGATGGCTTGATTGATGTAAAACTTGTGAAAGAGACACAAACAAAGGTATCTTCTACGGAGTGCAAGAGGGGGAAGATCGATGGATGATTTTACAAGGTAATACTAGACGGATATGAGTAGTTGTACAAAATAAAACGGGTTGCACGATTTTGAATGGACTCGAGAAGATCCGTAAGAGTTGATTGGTAGGGATCCCATATGCTGCAGGCATACTCTAATTTGGGCCTAATTAGGGTTAGGTAAGCAAGACGTTTGACGTCCGGGGGAGCAGGCCTAAGGTTACGACGTATGAAGCCAAGTTTACGATTTACATCCCTTACAATGGTATGAACGTGATCTGACCAGGAAAGATTTGATGAGAAATGAAGCCCTAAATACCTGTAGTTATCAGAAGTGTTGACAACAGACTCGTCAATGTGGTATTGATAGGTGAGGGGGGACCTAGAGCGAGAAAATGAAACATGGCAGCACTTGGAAGCATTTAAGGGAAGACGCCAAAAGGAACACCAGTTGGAAATTGACGCAAGGTCTTGCTGAAGGGTTATTTGATCTGAACGGGATTTAATAGCACGGTATAATACGCAGCCATCGGCGAAGAGCCTGATGCAGGATGAGATGGAGTGCGGGAGGTCATTTATAAATATAAGAAATAGAAGAGGACCAAGAACAGAACCTTGGGGTACACCTGAAGAAACAGGGAGGAAGGCCGAAGAGGAGTTGTTTACAATGGTTGTTTGAGCTCTGTGAGAAAGGTAACTCACGATCCAGTTAAAGACGTCGGAATGTAGGTTAAGGAGCGAAAGTTTGTGTACAAGACCTGAATGTGACACAGAATCAAATGCTTTTTTAAAATCAAGAAAGACTGCATCTCTTTGGACTCCGCGATCCATATTGGAGAGGATATCAAAGGTGAATAGGGAGAGCTGTGTTTCGCATGAAAAGCCCTTACGAAAACCATGTTGTTGAGCAAAAAAGAAATTGTTGCCTTCGAGGTGAGACGAGATAGCTGAGTAAATTACGTGTTCGATAATTTTGCACGGAATACTAGTTAGGGAAATGGGACGATAATTCAGGGGAGATGCCGTATCGCCGCCTTTGAAAAAGGGGACGACCTTGCCCTGTCGCCAGTCGTGGGGCACGTGCCCCTGTTCAAGTGATTGCGTGAAGATGAAGGTCAGGAACATGGACGAGGGTTCTTTGGTATTTTTAAGTACCTTAGAGTTGATGGAATCAAGTCCACAAGAGTGTGATAATTTCATGTTCTCAATTACCTGAACTATCCCGGGCTGGGAGACCACAATTTTGGGCATAGGAGTGAAAGCGCCGGTGGATGTGAGAGCACGGGGGAAACTTTGACGGTCGTCATGCGTAAACACACTGACAAAAGCTTCGTTAAAGACAGTCGCACAGTCGGCGTCATTGGTGGTGACAAAGAGGTTGAAAGCATACTGTTTTAATGGTTACTTAGATTGTGCTTTTTGTGAAGCAGGACCAGTTCATTTCTCATTGGCAAATACCAAGTGGACCTGACAGAATAATAATTGAACCTCTGTGTGCAATAAGGGAATGTCCTTGTTGTGATGGCATCTAACGACTATAAAGTGCACCAGCAAAATAAAGTTAAGAACTGTATTTCATTTTGTTGCCGCTACAGGAGATGGATAGGTATATTAGACCCCTTTTCTACCCACTCATACAAATCGTGTAGCTTCAATTTTGTTACGATGTGGACATGAACTTAGACTTCCATTCGGGAAACGTGTTCACCATACCTCACGTGACAGTGTCAGCAGTGTAATCGGATAACTATGTGCACTATACTAATAAGCGCTACTAAGAGTGTGCTCGTTTTGCAGCACAATAAGCACAACCATAGCTGCTCCGGTTATACCTGGTTATTCTAACCCAATACATCCTACCTGCTATCACCATTGTGAGCCATCATGACCTGACTCGTAGACATATTTTGCTGTCTTTTTTTCACAAAATCCCTGTGCTTGGGGGTATTATATTAAAAATGTGAGAATTAATTTCCTGGATTTTGTTGAATTAGACACACCCTAAAACGGTGCTAACAACGTATGCATGTAGAGTAGATATACATGTGCATAGGACACATTTTAGATTTGCGTTATTCAAAGAATACCAACCACAATTACCTTGCCACTTTCACTTGAAGCTTTCTCAGTTTGGATTTTTTTTTTTTTTTTGCTTATTCCCTTGATGCACACACACACACATTCAACTGGCATTTCCACTCTCACAACACTTGCCACTTGTGCGACTACAAAATATTTCCCGAACTCACCATATGTCTAGAGCATAGGATCCTGGTACTGATCACTGAATATTAAATGAACTACTAGGACATAATTTCGAATAAAAAGCAGACAAGCCAATAAATCAGGATTATATGTTTCATATAAAGTACTACAGGCTTTCTACAGCATAACAAAAATGCAGGAAGCAAAACCTGGAACGTTATATCTGATGCGTCCGTTTTTAGAACAACCTTTGTGCTACACATGAAAAGCGTGAAATGTAAAAATATGAAAGAAAAACATCCGTGCCTTCTTGTCCCCCGTTTTCATTCATCACATAACAAGTAAAAAAAAAGTTGCCCATTTTGAAGGAATATGTTAATTTATATTCAGTTAATTTATGTTCAGTTCTTTGCTTTTCTTTTTCTTCCCGTTAACTATCATCCTGATTACTTCACTCGGTAATTTTATTTTTTCAAACACCAAACCAAACTGTATATTGTACTGACAACCTAAAGGTACAGTGTCAGCAATGAAATCACGGATGGTCTACATGATTTTATTCAAAAATATGCTAATGCATTTAGTATAGCACAACACGTCTGAAAATGTTTATGGTCCTGACTTTGGATTGCTGAAGGACTAAAAGTAGCACAGTAGTTATGTCTTCTCAACTTGCAAAGCTTGTCGACGCTGCCTTCCGTTCTCCCAAATGCCCCTATTTGATGAGAACGCGCTGGGTAAAAGTACTTGGTGCACAGTACCAAGTACACACATTGAAAAGTACTTAAAATAAAATACAAATACTCATTTCAGTGTTAGATACTTAAGTACCGCCTAACACAGACTATTTGTTACACCAAAGCAACATTCACATACTTCAGCTCCGTCTGAAACACCGATGTGTTTATTTATATCAACATAGCATATGCAAGCTGGAAAGATGTCAGCGCAAGTGCATGAAGGGTGTGGAATTCTGGAGATCTGCAATACAAAAATAAGGCAAAGAAGTAGGTACCTTAATGACTCAGATATATAACTGATATAGGTGGAACTGCTATACACATAGAATTGTAGCAGAATTTCACATTCATAGAGAAGTTAGCAAAGCCGCAGTATCTGTTTAATGATTGCGCTTTATGTTCCACATCCAAGCGTTTTGGTGCTCTATTGTTTGGATAACAGGTGAAATGAAAACTAGATAATCAGAACCTTCAATACCACAGATATCTCATACAAAACCCGCGCTTCGAAAATATATATACATTTGAAAGAGGCTAGAGAATAATCCAGAAGATGTATCCAAGTATGAATCGGTAATCCAGAAGATAGATGTGGGTTCGAGTCCTACAGCTGGCTAACCTTCTCAGTGACTTTCATCTTTCATAGAAAATATATCTTGCTTTTTGCGTAGTACGAATTTGCAACAATATATTCACTGGATAACTAAGATGATGATACGTCGTAGAATCACGGGCATATGAAGCCAATTCAGAGAAACAACCTACAACAATTCAACGTCCATGAAAGTGCAGTACTTACTTGTGGAAAGGTACACCCTATCCTCTGTCCCACCTTCGATTACAGTCCTCTACGGCGCGTTTGCATGGCATGTTCACATTATTGCCACAGGAAACCGGAAAGCAAACGCAGATGATTGCCGATAAGGAGTGTTTTGTAGCGGTTTTAACAAACAGCGACTTGAGGCGCTAATTAAAGTTACCTTGGCGCAGCTTATGGTCTGACAGCCACAAAACAGAAACTGAAACTTGCATTGAGGTGATTCACGTCTATCTAAATAGAATAGTAAAATGCACAGTACGCAACTCATTTCTATTTCTAATCGTTTTGTTCGGTCACCTACGAAACTTTTCTTTGGCATGAGCAAGAGAAAGCAGGAAAAACGGAACCATTACATAGTTAAGATTTCTTTCGCCAAAACTAGCTTGATGCATCAACTCCGGTCGGGCAACTCGGGGGCACAATATGGCAGCCTCCATCATTTGACGGCGATTCTGAAGGAGTTTGGGTCACCTGGGGTAGACGGGCAGACGTCATTGCCATTGCTTTAGCTCGTGCTTTTTGAGTACTTATTTTTTGTAATACTTTAATTTCCGTGGCCGTTCATTATAATTGGGTGGTGGAGGTTAAATGTTAAATAACACATATGCCAATCCAGCGGAAGTGACACCAACATCATCATCATCATCATGCCATCGCCATCGTTGTTGCAGCGACGAGTGTCGTATTTTGTGATGTGTGTGTTGAAAATCGCTGTTCTTTTTGCAAACATTTTATCAGTGCCTTTGCTACTGAGCTACAGGTGTGCCTAATATGTAGCGCATTGCCTGTTCAGCGGTTTCAAAGCGATACCATGGGCAGTTTCAAGATTTTTTGAAGTGTCCTGAAATCCCTGAGTCACGTCAGATTCCATTTTACTGCTGCTGTGTAGCTTGTGGGAAAATGTTATGTGCAGTAAACAAACATCTGCTATCTCCTGCCCACAGTACGTGCAAAGTGCTTCTGTGTTTGTGGAGCTATGGTTTACAGTGCTGCGCTGCACGATTCGTCGGAGTCGTCGACTTTTTTATTGACGTTTCAGTGATTCAATAATTTAGTTGCTGATTTCTTTAAGTTGGTGTAACGTAGTATTGTGCAGGGGAGTCACTAACGTACAAAATTTACATTTACCAGCAACGGTAACGCCATCAGGAACGCTAGTTCAAGAGACATTGCCCCGAACAAATGCGGGCTTTCGTTAAGAAAAAAAGATACATTCAGAAAAATAAAATATTACTTCACAGCACTTAGGTTCTCGTATTGTCTTCTAGTTGTGGATGCTGTCAGTGTATATGCATGTCAGTGAGCCAAAAACACTCGGATCATCATATGTATGGACATTATTTAAATTATCTACGTACCTCAGTCAGACTGCCTTCATCTGACTGATCTTTTGTTACAATATATGGGCATACAACTCACATAGCATACATACTATCCATTTGGTCATAATATAATTGGACAAAGTTAATGTGGTCCATTCATGCATAGTTTCTGAAGGTTCTTGCAGAGTCCAGTTTTATTACCTCAGTATGATCATTTGCAAACAGATTGTACTTGCTGCTCCACACACGTGTGATGGAAAGTAAGAAAATAAGGAATTTCCTTCATGTATGAGGATCATCCAACAAAAGTTCCTCTGCTGTGAACAAAATAATAAACCTATAGCACAATATTGAAAAATTTATGTACAGATTAGAGCTCAACGTTACTCCCTAATATAGTCACCTTATTTAGCTGAACATTTTTGATACTGTGATACCAAGTATTCAATACGTTGTCTGTGCCATGCTATGCCCTGTTTGATCTCAGTTGTCTCGCGACGTAAACACCCAATTATTATTATTATGCCCTGTTTACAAAGTGAGGCATTCACTTTGCATTTCACCTGATCAATTTGTGTTTCATGATCACTTGCGAATTGGTGACTGCCGAGGGGTGCTTTGAGAGGAAGATGGAACAGCAGATTGGGCAAATTTTCATTTAAGTAGGAATCATCACCTTGAGCACGAGGAGAACGAAGCATACAGGAAGCTCACGAAAAGGAAACTCACGTTTGTGTGTCTCCTGTATACTTCATTCTCCTCATGCTCAAGGTGATGCTTCCTATTTCAACGTTGTACCAGCTCGCTTGTGTACTTTTTCTCTCTTTGGCAAATTTCCAGATGAATTTCTGGAACAAATCCCGAGTCTTTCAAGACGAGTGCAGACAGCGTTGACGTGGTTGTACTACACCCTCCCAAGTCCTGTGCGTTTTTCTTTCATTGTAGTTTGACGCTTTCCCAGGATCTCGCAGTACATCTTTGCATTTACTGTGGTTGTGCATGTGAGGTAATCTACAAGTTGCAGACAACGATAGTCCTAAAACACTGTCGGCATAGCCTTTCCAGACGAAAACGCGAGTTTGACCTCCTTCAGAATGCTTTCACCGGGCACCCATCATGGCTTCCTATGGTATTTTGTCTCAACACTTGCATAATGCACCCACGTTTCATTAATAATAATTGTTCCAAGAAATTCATCTTGACCGTCTTGATACCATTGAAGGAAACTGCAAGCTGCATTCATTCGTTGCTCTTTACGAACGTTACCGAGCAAATGTGGCCCCCATCTCGCATAACTTTCGTTGACCAAGCTGAAGGAAATTTGTTCCCATTAATATCAGAGTGCAGTACCAGTGACCCGCCAGTCTCCGTTAACAATTCTCGGAATTTCAGAAAAGAAACGTCGTTTCGTGGTGTTATAGCTGATCTCCCACTGTACTGTTCATTGTGCAGATTTTCACGACCCTATATAGAGGACACACCATTTCAATGCCTGTAAAGTGTTTTGTATAAACAGGTGTTAACTGTCAGTGGATATTCTCTAAAGCACTCTTTTTTTCTTCAACGAAAAATAGGATAACTCTTCCTTACTAGGATAGTCAGACGTACTTGGAAATATTACATCCATGCTTGAATGCCTGACACATAGGTGAACGGCACTCCATTAACCAACATCTGCAGTGCCGGGATGTCACACCCAACTACTACACCATTCAGTTTGTCCTAGTGGTGTTTCCTTTGAATAACAAATATCGGGGAAACTTATTTTTGGATGACCCTCCTAATTCCAGTTCCCTTTCTGCATTTGGCTACATTTTTTAGACTTCTTGTGACGACTCTTGTGGACAGATACCAGCATGGAAGACTTAATAACAATTGGGGTTTACATTGCGAGACAACTGAGATCATGAGCGACGCCACAGCAGTCGGTCTGTGGATTGCCCACGCAACAAAAGCTCACCACACAACACACCGTATTTAATGTCCCTTGTGGAAGATGGCATGTCCAAGCAACCTGTATCCTGGCACTAAGTTGCTGGTGTTTTTGGCCGGGTTCGAACCAGCGATCTCGGGATCAGAAGGCGAACAGACTCAGTCACCAGGGCCGGTTCACGGACAACTTGAACACCACAATTATGTTAACTCTGCCATCAAGTAATTCAGTTTCCTGCATATGTTTCGTAGCAATTGAACTTCAGTTTTGTAAGCCTGAAAGCTGAGCTTAGGACCACCTCTTATAATATAGTGACTGTATTTGATGTATGAATGTGTTCACACCTCTTAAAAAGCTAATAAAACAAAATCTTGATGATTTCTAATATGTGGTATATACAAGGCCAGCTACAAGACGTCTACAATTAGACGTCAATTACTAAATGTCTACAAGATGTCTAGTAAATCACTAATTTTAGACGTCTAAATAATGGTAAGACTTTTAGACGTCTAGTCAACGTCTAGTTTGGGCACTATCCCTAAAGTCTAGGGCTAGAACAGGTCTGGACGTCTAGTTGACTACCATGTGTTCCCTGGGGCGCTTTTAGTTGGGTTGTGGAAGTGGATTATGCGAATCAGGGAGCTTTGGTGAGTCGTTTTCACTGGAACGATTTCGTTGCAACCCAAGAAGAGGATTTTATTCTGATTGAGTCCTCCTTCATATTGGTTCCCCGAGACACAGTTTGAGCAAAAACTATGCACTAAGACTGGCTGTTTTAATACCAGAGCCCGCTCGCAGACGGTCTACAAGAAAACAATTCAATGAAGCTGGCTCTTTCACAGTGAGCACTTGTAGAGGAGATGATGTCGCTCTAAGCGAGTCCTGACTGGGGTGATGGAATGTCCCAGGGAGCAGACATGCGCGAGGTTACGCTAGGGCGGGGCTATGGCTAGGAGCCAGCGGTGTAGAGCATATCGTCGTCGTTCACGGGCAACCACACATTCCTTGGACAGCCACACAATATCTTCCCTTGACTTCCAGCTTCCACCAACTTAGCCACGTGTCGTGGTTTTCGTTTTGCTTTTTTTTTAATGCGACAGCATTTCTTTAACGTACTTTTGTGGTTTCGGTTTCCGCGTCGCAACACAGCTTCCCCTTTCTTTGTTTTGTTTATGGAGAAAATGTTGCACCAGCCTCATATGTATAGGTTGCACTTTTAATTATCTCTGTTTCCTTCAGAATGCATTAGGGCAACGCCTCCTCTAACTAATGCCTGCCGAGGCGAGCGCGCTTCCATTATAAGTCATCTGCCACCTGTTTCCGCAGCTGTCCGCGGTATGGCGCAGCCTTCTGCACCGTACCGACAATGTGGTTCTATGTGGAACCGCGGAAGAAGGGCAGGTGTTTTGGGTTTTCTGTGCTTTTTATATCTTTTTAGCTCTAATCGATACAGTAGCCAGAACTAACCCTGTAGTACAAAATTCTCGCCTCAATACTAGAACACTGAGCAGTAATAAGGGGAGAAAAGTGGAGGGAACAGATGGAACCGATGCTACGCGCGGTCGCACTTTGGCAAAAATTTGATATCAAAACGTTTGTTCGTACCTCGAATTCTCGCATCCTTATTTGCACAGGAACAGGGCTGCCCTGTTCCTGTGCCCTGTTCGTGTGGCGACCGGAAAAATCACATGAGAGAACTGTGTTAGTCTAGTTCACAAAGCGAAGGGAAATTTTGTTTTGGAAGTGATCATGCATCAAGACAGAGCAGGGCTGTCTTACCCAACTCCAGAACTGATAAGGGTCCTGCATGCCCTCAGTAAATTTGTGGACGTTATTCTCTCTCATCGTGAGCGTCTAAAGAGGCCCCTTGAGACATGTGTCAAAAACAGCACCCCGATACTCAAGGGCGCTGCCACACTTCGGTGTACAATCGACGATGATGGGCACAGGCGCTCTCTCTTAGAACTTATCTGCAGCAAATTCGTGAAACCACTGCTTGCGAGCCATGCGCTGGAGAATACTGACAGAAACGCAATGGCAAAATATTTTAACAGAAAACCGCTCTCCCGCAAAGTTTCGAAGCTCTAAATACTCCAGCTGCGCCAGCAAGACCGATGATTCAACAGGGACGGCGTCGCCTTCAGGAATAATCAAAGTGCATGTGGAAACGACGGCATCCCTCTGCACGAGTGCCGACCGATGGTGATGGGATGCTCTCGAGAGCCATGTTCAGATGGATTGTGCAGCTGCTTCTTCAATGCTGATATTCCAGCTATGCGAAGCTTCTCGGCACGTCGCCCCAGGCCATGCCTCGGCCCGAGTCATCGCTGGTACGCTTCCTCGTTATCCGCGGCCTCTACACGCATCAACGAGATCAGATGAAAAACTCATCTATAGAACACTGCGCAGCCCTGTTCCTGTGATAATGGGTCACAGGAACTGATCACAGGAACAGGGCTGCGCAGTGTTCTATGGATGAGCATAGCCTGGGGCGACGTGCTGAGAAGCTCCGCATAGCTGCAACATCAGCATCGAAGAAGCAGTTCCACAATCCATCTGAACCAGGCTCTCGAGAGCATTCCATCACCATCGGTCAGCACTCGTGCAGAGGGATACCGTCGTTTCCACATGCACTTTGATTATTCCTGAAGGCGACGCCGTCCCTGTTGGATCATCGGTCTTGCTGGTGCAGCTGGCGTATTTAGAGCTTCGAAACTTTGCGGGTGAGCGGTTTTCTGTTAAAATATTTTGCCATGATGTTTCTGTCAGTAATCTCCAGCGCATGGCTCGCAAGCAGTGGTTTCATGAATTTCCTGCAGATAAGTTCTAAGAGAGCGCGCCTGTGCCCATCATCATCGATTGTGCACCGAAGTGTGGCAGCGCCCTTGAGTATCGGGATGTTGTTTTTGATACACGTCTCGAGGGGCCTCTTTAGATGCTCAGGATCAGAGAGAATAACGTCCACAAATTTACTGAAGGCATGCAGGACCCTTATCAGTTCTGGAGTTGGGTAGGACAGCCTTGCTCTGTCTTGATGCATGATCACTTCCAAAACAAAATTTCCCTTCGCTTTGAGAACTAAACTAACACAGTTCTCTCATGTGATATTCTCGGTCACCACACGAGATATATATATCCACCAACAAGTGCAATAGCTGCCATGTCTGGGCTTGGCACGAACGGACGAGACGACGCGCACAGGTCTCGTAATACATGTTGTGCGATCACGGTGGTCTTGTCTGGCGTTGACGTTGGCGGTGACCACACTGCGCGCTTCTTACGTTGAACATGTCATTGGATCCCGCGCTGCGCTCGAGTATGCCGAACAGGGATTCAATGGGATAGCTGGAGAATTTGCGGGTCAGAACTAACTGGAAACCTCGTTCACTTAGGACAAACCGGATGCATTGCACGTTGGATAGCGCCGTGAAGAAGATGCGTGTGGTAGGTCTCCTTGCTGAAGAAATGTCCTTGCGGACAGCCGTCCTTGATGCCCTTCAAATATTCAAGGATATCGGTTTCTACCCAGTGAAGCCTTGGGTCTTCAGTATCGGAGAACTGCCTTGCATCTGCATTGCTCTAGTGAATGTGCTGTTGACAGTTGCTCAGATCCATCATGACAAACCATCTGTACATGGTGGACATACGATGGTCGGGCCGGCGTCCGCAAACGGTAAGTCGCAAGTATGCCCCGCTTGGCCTGGTTTTACTGTGGACCCCTTTTGCATCTTGTACAACTCCTTGAGGTACAGAGATGAAATTTCCTTGTTGGCGCCCATGTCCTTAGTCAAAAACTGGGAACGGATGTTCTTCATTATGTGACTTTGCTCGAAGGCAAGCATGAGACTTCTCGAGGGGTCCGCGGGGTGTGGCACCCGAGTTCAGGTCTCCCCTTTCGACAATACCTCCATGGCTGCAATGTTGACCCGATTGTTATCTGTTACAAGCCTTACGACGTCATATCCCATCCCCTCTGTCCTCTTAATGACGTGCCTCACGGTTTCTGCCATCAAGTCACCAGTGCAACCCTTTGTAAAAAGCAGCCCACTAGGATCTGAAACCTCGCGTGGAGCCCACACAGCTGGAAACAAAGAATCGAGTTGGCAAGGTGATCTTTGTCAGATTTGGGCTCAAGATGCTCAAGATCTTCGCTCATGTCGACATGCCCAAGAAGGGAGTCCCTTTGTTTGTGATATTCAAGTTTTTGTTTTATGTGCATTTTGTCCACGACGAAGCTACACATTCTGGACTCATGTATGCCCAGGGATTCAAGCTCGTGCGCAGTCCTTTCGTCAAAAGGTCGCTGAAGACGACTTCGCTTGCAGAGCTGCCCAAGTACTTTTGAAGTGTACTCCTGCAGGGAAGGGAAAATATGTTTTCTGCCCTCATGTATTCGTACGACTTCGCTGAAAAGTTGTACAGGAATATACAGTGTCAGATGGTCGCTTTGGACCACTTTGGTTGCTTGGCACCGTAGTTTACGGCTTGGTCCATGAGAAGCTTCGCTTGTATGCCGTGTTCAGAATCCCTTGCGACAAGAAACTTGTCAACGTGGCATTCTTTCTTCAGATGTTCAAATTCTTTTTTTGTAGGCATCCACCGTCGCTAGTAGTTTCTCATTCCGTGATTTCCAGGTTCGTTCTTTTTCACAGATTTTTATTTTATTTCCTTAAAATAAGAGCTGACGAATGAGCCCATGATGTCTGCGTCCTGAAAGATCGCCTAACTTGCACGGGCATAGTCTGGCCTGGCGACACTGATTCCTGGGCTTCCTCGCCCTCACCAATGGAGGTGCTACATCCTGCATTTATTTCTCCTGCCACATAGTCAGAAGTCGTTGTTCACCTGATCCGAATAGGTACCGGCTCATTCATTTCAGAGACAGGCGACGATGCTGCTGTCGTCTAGAGCGTTCCTTTGGACCGGCTGCATGAACGAGGGATATCGGGGAACGATACTGGGCACAGCTCCTTGTTTCAACATTCGCCTCTTCGTATTGGTCCGGAAGTCACTTTCGGGGAAGTGAAAACTGAAGAGAACTGCGCAACTGGCCGGTTGCCAGTCCTGTCTATAAATCACTTTCAGCCACTTTTCACGGAGTTTCAAGTCCGCAGTCATCTCGTGAAATGACACGTCTGATTGTTTGTTGCGCTTGAAAACAGCGCGCAGCAGTACTTCATTTTGCTTTCAACTGATTCCTTGTTTCCAGGAAGAGGCAGAGCAAAAACGTGGGTACAGGATTACAAAGTAGTATTTCGCCACTCACGCCGAGTTGAATATCGGAGGGAGAACGGCTTAACACCAAAACCTATTAGATTCCATTTCTTATCAAGTATGTCGTCTGCTACTTGGTGGTACGGTTCCTTTCGGTAGATCGTCTGCAAAAAATTCGTGAAGGAACACCTTTTTTTTTTCACAAAAGAAAAAAATGGTGTTAATTCACGGATTTTTTGTGGACGGTCTACCGAACGGATTTTTGTTCTGAAAACGGCGACGATATCAGGTCACCTAAAGGAACAGATCTTCTCATTAGGAAAACTTCGTAGCTTTTATAATTAAAAAGTTAATTAACGATTTTCAGGTAATTATTGATTTGACGGTTGAGCAACAAATGGCCAAGAATGTCCGCCGGCCCAGAGATGATAGAAGTAAATACAGCATCTCTATAGCCCAGTTTTTTATGAAAAATCTGTATCGCCTAAAAAAAGACACCCTGTATATATATATATATATATAATAAATAAAAGACAATCACCTGCGATGCGCTCTCATTCGTGTGCCCGGCCTTCGTCATTCTGGATTACCAAACCTTGACGTATCAGTGTCGTACACACCTTTCCGAATGTGATAGGCCGTTTAGAAACCCATTTGAGTTGCAAACTTAATGCGGCGGGCGTTCAGAACTGCAGCACCTTAAGTTGTTTGATGTCACAGAGCACTGATAATGGATTGGACGAGCATGCAAGGGCTTGCAATGATTTGCTGCTGTTTTACTTACCAGACAATCGTTGCCATCAGGACGGTTGACGATGTTGTAGGGTCTTTTACCGCAGTAATACTTGCAGCCGAAAGGTCCCCTATGGATCTGCGTGCAGGTAAGTAACGGTTACTTGCGACCAGGGATGAAAAAAAAAAACGGATACTTCTAAAAAGGTCCTCTCCAGTGGGCTTTTTTTGGATAAAACCCGGATATTTTCGAAGAATATATACAAAGCAAGATATGTGACACAGAGTAAAAACAAACGTCCTTCGCTGTTCTTGATTTCAGGCGACCTCTCATAGTTTCGGTTTGCGGAACTGCCTGTCCCAGCAACATTGTATCTGTTTGTATTTTCCGAAAAGTGGGGTTCCGTGCACGCGCGGTTGAATGGTGTGGATCCAGCACGCCTGGATTATCTGTCGAGTTTCGGCGCACTTTAATTACAGTGCCTCCAGGAAGCGGAAGAAACTTTCTGCCTGAATGGGCAGAAGTAGAAGAAAGTGGGAAAAAATTAGATCTGAAAAGTTATAACTTAAGAAAGTTAAGTTAAAAAGTTAAAAAAAACTTAAAAGCTAATGTTGCCCGTACCTGGGCTTTTGCAAGCAGCCAACACTACAAGAAAATAAACCGTGTGGCTTTGAATTCAGATTGTCTTTCACGTCACATCTGGAGAAAATGTCTAAAGAATCCCGATAAAATTGTGTGGATAAAATAGAAAAAATCCACCGGATAAAATCCATGTGGATTAAATCCAAACAACCCTCCCTGTGAGGTGTCATAATAGACGGTGATCTGTACAAAGAGATGCTGATTGATACATTGATTAGAACAGTTAGGGAGAGAGAAAGAAAGGAGGAGAAATGCTTGGATGTGACATACCAACAATGGGATATATACCAGCTCCGGTGGCGCAGCGGTAACGCGTGCGCTTGGAGACTGGGAGGTCCGCGGTTCGAATCCGCGGGCCGGCTGTGCCGTCTGGGGTTTTTCCTGGGTTTCCCTCAGATGTGTAATAGGCGTATGCCGGCACAGTTCCCCTGAAGTCGGCCCATGACGCAGCTATCCTCCGAGCGGCTTCCGCTCAGTCTTCCACTTCACCCTTTCCCCTCCTCCTCTCCACCACCTTTCCCTTCCCGAGAAACATGCCGCCTAATCAGGCAGGCAGACCTCTCGGTTCCTCCCAACGACACTCCTCCTCCTCCTCCTCCAACAATGGGATAAGATGTAGAAGATATACGGCGGAACTATGTCTAGTACGTCTTTATTCCCCACAACTTTGCGTTTCCGACGACTGCGCCTTTAGTGTTTTCGATTCCCGAGGGGAAGATGATTCACAAAAAAATAAATATTGAATAAGGTAGAGCCTAGGATGTTAAGCATGTATCCGAGCAAACACACATTTTGCTGTAAATTAATGTTCACCGTGAATCTGTTGACTGCCCACGTGAAGGCCACGTTAGAAGAACCGAATACGCTTTTGGATCCCTCAAAGGGTATTACGGTGCATCCTAGGTCGTCTCTTAAACCCTTGGAACGTTCGACTGGCAGTCGTGGAAAGCAGCTCAGCCGGACTAGTAAGCCTTTGCTGCCCACTTCGGAGAATACTGTGTTTGAAAGTGAAAGTTTTCCATATCAGCTTATGCTCACCGAGGAAACCTTGACGTCAGTTTCTTATTCTCTGATTGGTGAAGGAGGTTTGACCTTTCCGTTAAAGGCCCACCACTAGGAGAGACTTAACTATGGGACATGAATATAACCGGTGGCAACCGTGCCCTACATTTCTTGCTTTGTTAATAAACCTGTACCCCCCGTGCGGACTGCATCAACTTCGTGGCATTCGAAGTAAATCGTTGCCGAACTGAAGTACAAATCTGACTTTTCCCTGCACGCGCGGCTTCCTGTATATAAGAGTCTCTCTCTCTGCAGAGTCTCTCATCAGCCATTCCCAGAATGTGGAATATCAGGTCTTTATAACTGTCACCGACCGCTCCGTGCATTTTCCGAAACAAACAAAGTAATAATAGTAACATGTGATTTGATGGTAGTGGGGAGGTCGGGATTCTGTTTTTTCTTTGCTTTGTTCGAATTCCCTGTTCTTTGCCTAACAGATGCAAGATCGGTGCGCCGCACAGCACACCGTCAACGCTGCTGTGATGAATGTATGGGCGCACATAATTTGCTTTCTCATTGCGTTCTATACCTGAGCACAAGTGTCTTTCCTCTCTCTCGTTTTCTTTTTTCTTTCAGTTGCAATAGAAGCAAACTATATGCGCCAAATTTATTAAACCTCCAACATCTATTCTTAATGTATTGTGCTCACGTGCACGGTTCCCTCTCGTGTTGTGCGGCTGTGTTTCTCAAGTAAAAATAACGTGCATCATACGCTTCAGTACTTACATATAGGTAATCGTGTCCATGCTGGCACGGCATCCAGGTTTTAAGTCCTGCAGAACAAATTAAAAATAGTCACAACTCCCATCAACGCTATTGTTCCTCCGAGCGAAACTGCTTGATCTTCTGTTCGCACTTTCAGTGCTAGAGATGAAAAAAAAAAAAAAGAAATTTAGTGTGCCTATAGTGCCATTTTAATTGCCTCAATCTGCTTTTTAGTGCATGTTTTAGGCGCCTCAAACAAGGTGTTTTCGTGCCTGAAAATCGCGGCTATGATGGTGACGAATGCACCAGTGAACGCAGTGTACTAAATGGTACTGTACTGTTACGCGTAAGGTTTGTCTGCGCAGTGTGGCGACATGTTGCACGTCGCCGGATAGGACTGCGGATAATTTGGACCGCCTGGGGTTTTTTGGGCGTGCACCGGAAATCTTCGAAACACGGTGCTCGAAGCAATGTTTACCTCCCCTACATTGCTACCGCCCTCGGCTGTGTATCGCTGTGTACAAGTGGGGTAGAGAAAGAGAAGGTATACCGAAGCGGGGGGGGGGGGGTCATGTACCACCTGTGTCTTATCTTCCGGCACCCCAGTGTGTGAACCTCGCGGATGAACACGTAATTAGCGGCCGGATAGGTGGGATAAAAACGTACTTTCATGCTGCACCGCGCAAGCACTTTGTAAAGCGAACCTCATGGAGGAAGGAAAGAGAGGAGGAGCCCTATTGCTCTGAGAAGTGAAGCCGAGATTGAGGGCCACTCTAGTGACATCACCGCTCGTCTTCCGGTTCAGGTTACATACATCTATATGGGAGCCCCAACGCATAGTTTCGGAATACTTGGAGAGGTGTGGTGGTAGCGCGGCGAAGTGGCCCCCAAAGTGGCGCGTGCAAAGCGACCTCATTGGGCTATTCAGGTCACGTGGCCCTCTCATGCCTCCAAAGAAGCTACAGCTCACCTTCTATCCTCACGAAACTTGCCCCACACTTCTCTCTGCTGTCGAGGCGCCGTTGGGGAGACTCCTTTTCTTCTTTCCTCCATAACGAAACTAATGAATGGCTCGAAAAAATTACGAAGTGCCGAAGCGTTTTTCTTTCTTTTTTGTTCTCACTATTTTTCGCCGAAGGGCCTAGTTGGTAATATTAAGTTTCTGAAAGCGTGCAAAGTAAAATTTAAGAGCTATGAGCCTTATTTAATTAATGAACGTACGCAAATGAGGCGCTCATAGCGCCAATCTGTGCCGATGTCTGAGCCGAATGCTGACCAAGAAGAAAATATTTCCCATAGCGTTAATTGTTCAGTCGGGCTACGTTCGTGAGACATCCAGTATATTAATAGTAGGATGCGCTTTTAAGCCGCGGTGTGGTTGGTGTTCGGTTTTCTTTTTCGCACATTGAATGCCACCTCATTGCTCGTTTAAAAACATCCCTCATTCTGCAAGGAGAAGTTTTTGCGCTTGAGGGCGCCTTTAATGATGTAATTCTAGAACAGAGAATATTTAGCATTTAGTATGCCTGCGAAGTATCTCAGTGACATGTGTGAACAGTGTGTGAACCACGCAGGCGAACACGTTCTCAGCAGCCGGATAGGTGGGCGAAAGAACGTATTGGCATTCTGCTCCGTGCAAGAAATTTGTAAACCGAAACTAATGAATCGCTCGGAAAATTTCAAGTGCCGAAGCGTTTCTTTCTTTTGTCTTCTAACTATTTTTCTCTGAAGGGCCCAGTGACATACACAATGCAAGGTATATCTAAACTGGTAGCGTAAACAAGCGAAAATACCAAATCAGACCCATCGGCAAAGCCACCAGCAAGATGCGCGAGCGATCCTGGGTGTTGACAGTAGAGGTACGGTCGTAAACACAAAAACTTTACAACATGGGCGTGGCTTGTGTGTGTACTAATAGGTTATTCATAATTTCAATGTAGAAAAGACTTTCTGTTGCCCGCTCGTGCATATATACGAAATCATCTGCCACCCGAGTACATTTCCGTGTCCTGCTTCTTTTGCGCATGTGTCACAGTATGCGTGTTTATCCGTGCATCTCTGTATCCGTGCATTGTGTCCGTGCATTGCAATACTGAGTTGGTACACTTTTTGAGTTAAACAGGAAACGACGTTCACATCTCGGAGCTGTAGCCCAAGAACCACTTGTGTGAACAGATAAACACAATGCATCCCCTGTTGCTGGCCCCGCGAAAAAAAAATTTCGTCATGGGACGAGCGGCCATGATAGCGTGAGTGTTAGCAGGAATCAGCTGTGCACCAACGATGTCATGTTTCGTTGCAATTTACCTATAATATAGCCACTCACTGAATAAATGCAAACGTCTAATCACTAGGTGTACGTGTAGCTCTAGGAGAGAAATGGAACTTAAGTGAATCTTCCTAATTTCTGTGTGGCCATCACGATGCCCTTCAGTCTGGAATTGTATAAATCTGTGATAACTCTATGTATTTCCAATTGATATGTTCAATTAAACCTGATGTGAATTATTTTCTGCATTCTCGTCTGGTGTTGTTGGTTGGGTGAGGGAAATGGTATACAACGCAGACAAAGTGCGCGAATGTAAACGTGCCGTGGCTAATTATGCACTACTAATTATTCATAGTTCTGACGTCATCCCTGACATCATTTATTTACAATCGTAGTAGTCCGCTCAACGGATGGATGGCGCTGATCGTCTCTATCATGGCGTCATTATTAAGACACAGGGGCCTATGGGAGTTGCGCTTCCTGTTTAGATATACCTTGCACAGTGCATTTTTTTTTCTTTTTTGTCACGGCTTCGTCCATTTGTAGAGAAGACAATAGGTACGGGGTTAGTCCCCTTGCACAGTTAGATCCTGGTATTGACACTACAACAATCTGAGCAAGGCATGTAAACGTACTACTTGTCTTGGCCAACTCTTGGTACTCTGCGTTGCTATAACATACTCCGTCATAACACTTGCCTTTAACAGCGTTTTGAAAAACCTAGAAGAAAAAAAAGGATGATGAAATCATTGATCAGTGAAGCCTATGATGATTGTGTATTTGCATTGCGCATTGGGGGATTTGTAAGGTGAAATACAGAAGTCACATGGCAGACACAGTAAGATACGTAAGTTTTGCAATAGACTCACATGGCGGTATGATTTCGTACCATGTTTAAATACTCTCCAACGCGATTGCAAATTTTGTGTGCATGAAATACTATCCGGCGTGCTCTGAGCATACACGGATTTTTCGAAAGCCGGGTAATCCGCTGTAAACGATGTCCGATCCCGAACCTTAACAAACAGTGAAGGAAATTGAAGTCGCCATAAACTTTACGTGTAAATCTACACCGACTTAATATTAACGGAGCATGGAAATCATTTGGAACATAGATTTTTCACTGCTTGATACGAACCTACTACCTTCATAAACTGTCATGCAAAATATTTCCTTCGAAAAGAGGGGTTTCCCGAGAAAATTTGTTTGCAAGAACACGATCCACTGCTACAGTTTCCCCCAAGCCCAGTCTAGCGTCTGGTGACGTCAGCTGGCCGAGCACTTCATTGGCTGCCGAAAGCGTCCGCCCTCCGCCAGAATCGTCTGCTGGCTCCGTATCGTGGCGACTTACCGACTGAGACGCTGTTGCTATTTATTTGCGTTTCACATTCATTTGCGTCCTTACATGATTTGTCTCGTACGTTTTGCATAAAACAAGACTGCGGGCAGTGCAAAAGGTGTGGCTAGGCCTCTGTGTTGCCGTGACAGCTCGAGTTGAGGTGGACCGTACGTGGTTGTGGCTTCCATTCAGCTTGTGCTGAGGTGTCGTTATTTAGTGAACAGTATTGTGCCTGTGTGCAGCATATACATGATGCGACTAAATACATTCCTGTCAGTTGGGAATTTATTCCATGTGCCGCTGTTGTATGCTGCATATCATAATAAAAAAAAGAAGACACTTATTTGGCTATGTGTTTCGAGGTTTCCCACGGATCGCGGACAGGTGAACTTTACTACTTTACTTTGGTATCTATGCCGTTGTGCTTGTGGAGATGTTGCCCTCTTGGTACGAGTAAGATATGATAAGAGCAATGTTATACAGCTATGCATTCATCGGTCCGCTCTTTCGCCTCGGAGATGCCAGTGCCCATGCGGTTCAGAGCCCAGAGTGTTGACCACAACACGGAGAAGTCATGACGGTCGACGACCTCTTGAAGTGAAAACACTGGTCACTGTTCCGCGTCTTCATGACAATACATTTGTAACCAAGAAGGAGCACTATATTTGAATGCGAATGTTCGTTAACACTTAGCAGCATCACTTACGAGTTTCCAGGATATTCGTGTTTCGAAATCAAAGCTGGCCATAAAAAGTTATCCAACGCCATAAAAAGTTTTGTCAAGAAGAGCAGACGTGTAGCCTGTAGAGCGTTGAGTTCACCACTTGTCCTTTCCACGACGTCCGATGAACAGCACCTATTCCTGCTCGGTCGGCTTGCCGGTGTCGGACAAATCGCATAAAAAAGAAAGAAAAAGACGGCGCGACCACATGACGTCAGCGGCTGGCAGCTGAAAGGGGGGGGGGGACTTCTGCCGAGAGCCTCAAAGCTCCCTCGCGCGCTAGGATTGCGCGCTACGGCCAAACTTCTTTTGCGAATATGTATCACAGGGCTCAAAATCTTAATTTCTACTTCTCCCGTCATATTTTATTCCGATCATTTCCATGATCCTTTAAAATCGCATACTGGGAATTGCTGCTCAAACTGAACGACACAGTTACAGAGTTGTTTCGTTTCGTGTTTATGCAAAGCAAAAATGTTGCAATTAATCGGAATGAAACATACGTACAAGGCATGGCTCTTTGTCCCACTCGTTACGATAGCACGAAAACGGGTTGTCTGGATAGCACTTGTAGCTGCAGGCAAGCAAAGATCCATCGTGCTGTAAAAGACAAAACTGACTGGCACATGACTCGGGCAATCCGAAATCTCTCCTGTTCATTTTATTTTTCCCAATATCAACACATACACATACACATATACGCCATGGTATATGAGCCATAAGACAAACAGCATCTTATCATACCACGGCACAATGCAGCATATTGTGTAATGTGTTCACCCACGAGGTGGTGTTGATGTTGCTGTGAAGCACACTATTATATGGAGTTTAGAGCTAGATGAGTATTGACTTTTTTACGACATTTTTTTGAGTCATCCAACGGACACTGGTCAAGAAAGAACAGCTGTCTGAGTCAAGGTCAATTTATTTCCATTTTCCATTCGCCTTGCAATAGTACAGGGGTCGGATTCACAAAAAGCTCGTGCGACGGAATCTGTCGTAACTTCGTCGTACGGGAAAGTTACGACGAAGTGTTGATTCACGAAGGGCGCGCGTCGCGAAATCTTTGCAGCTTATGACGGAATCCTGCGAGAGCTCCCGAGCAGTTTTACGAGGAAAGATGGCGGCGTATTTGGCAGCGGTGGATTTGGAGACGGCAAACAAAGACTCCGTAATACGATCCCACGCATTGCACTTTGCCACAGAACCTTCGAGACCGTCCCTGAAGCGTCAATAACGCACTTTTTTGCTTGATAACCTTCAACAAATGCTTCAGTTTCGCGCTCTGTAAAATCAGGTCGCAGGGATTTTTCAAGCATCCCGTACACTCCACTAAGACACTCCCCAAAGTCATGCAACACCCCTCCAGATTGTCTGCAAGAAAGGCCCAAAGAGCAAAAGAGCCATAAAAGCTGCAAATATGGGTGCCATACCCATCTACAAAACACCCTCCCGCCCCCGGAGACTGGGAATATCCCTGCTGGGGTCGTCGAACGCGTTTCGCCTGTGATTGCATGGCATCCATTATGGCTACCGAAAAACCGAGAGCACGTGTAGGAGCAGCACACTTGGGGACGGGCGACTTCTTCTTCTAACGGGACGAGTATTATTGGTACGATTGCAGATTTTCGTCATCGTTACCATAGTGAAAGCATAGCCACGCACCCGTTGCCTGTGTGACAGGATATTATTATTAGGAAGTTATTTTTGATCTCGTAAAGGCCAACCAAAGTTTGTTGAACCTTCCGACATTCTGCAGCCAGTTGTTCGACGGCTTCCAGAATCGCGGATGCTCGGCGAAAACATCTGGCATGTGCAGGTCGCCGGCGGACGCTCACGTTTTTGACGCCCCGCGCAAGGCGTCCGACGCTGAGCGGAGTTCGCAGCCTTTTCGCTGTACATTCGCACCTTTAAGGTTGGCTTGGATAGCGGGACCTCTTGCGTTGCGGCTTACATGTGACCAACAAAGTGTTGTGCCCCTGTTGCGCTTCCTACAAACGACAAAACCAAACACGTGAGAAGGTTTAGCGGTCCGTTTTTGATTACTCGTATATAATGAGAAAATGTATCTTGTCCGGGTTGCTGCCACTGCTCCACGTTCGATGTGCCCACAATCGCCCTGCGTGGATGATTAAACCAACGACGCCGCCTACAGCGGAAGCGGAAGTGCACACACGTTTTAGCGTGAAGCCTGCAGGTAACTTGGGCGGCTTGCCCTTCTGATATACTGAGTCTGAATTTACAGCTTGTGGCGTAGGGTACTTCCGAATGCCCAGGGTTAGACATACCTGCAACGCTGCGACATCAGTGCAGTGGCATAACCACTAATGAGTTGCACCCAAAGTGTGAGAGGGGACTCCTCCACCCGCATGTAAAGGCCTCATAAAACACCTCCTGTAATATTTTTCCTGACTAGGCCACTGTATCATTATGAAATAATTGTCGTTTTTGTCCACGATTTGATGAATATGGCTGCTTATACAGGGTGTTTTACCTCAAGTTGCAGAAACTCACCTTCTGGAAACTATTGCCTCCATATAGGAAGGCTTTGGGCAGTTTTTATTTGCGGGAAATTTATTTTTTCAATTGAACTTTGAAAATTGCCAAGCGTACCTCTTTTTTTATACAGAAATATGAAGTTCACCACAGATAACCACAGGCCCAACAAAACCTATGCACCGTATTGCAACAGAAATGGTGAGCAAAATTAGTAAGATTTCTGCTCTAGCCCCGCCTGTTCGATTTTCGCAATGAAGCTCGAGCTAAATGTGCGTCTAAAGAAGGAAGTGTCCCCGTTTTTTGCAGTCTTTGTGATGAGGTGGTTCTCGCCAGCATCAATGTTAAAGCAAGCAAGTAAAACAATAAAGGAGAAGTAAAGCAAGAGGCGGGAACATTCCCTTCTCTCCCTTCATCTCCCGTGCGCTCTTCTTTGCCACAATCGGGCCTAAGCGGAAATTTTACTAATTTTTTTCTTCTATTTCTGTTGCGATACTGGCATGGTTTTTGTTGGGTCTGTGGTTATCCGTGGAAAACTTCATACTTCTGTAAAAAAGTGAGGTTCGCTTGACAATCTTCAAAGTTTAATTGAAAAATAAATTTCCCTCGATTAAAAGTTGCAAAAGCTCTCCTTATTGGCGGGAAAAGTTTCCACAAGGTAATTGCCAAAAGTCTCACAATCCTTCGGTGACTACGTCGCCAGTTAGATTTTTTTATAACGTTGGGTGACACACAGTGTAAATCATTTTACACCTTTATTTGCTCAAACAAGGTGTATTCTTATAACAACACCCTTTTCTATTCCACAAAGAGTGCAAAAAGTGCATTACTAACGGCGTAATATCGACATACACCACGTTTTATCCAATGTGGATCATTAAGGGTGTAAAGTGGGGTGTTGAAACAGGTGTTTTCCGTCGAATGCACCTTTTTTACACCCATTTGAGTTGGGAGTATGGTGTTAAAAATTGTGTTTTATTTCATGAGAGAAAAATTATGCTGGTTTCACAGCTCCGCTCAGCAAGTAATCACATTATAGACTATAACCAGAGTTAAAAACACTGTATTTGACAGGGAGGGATGTTAGAAATTTAGCTTACATCTTTGACTCGTTGCAAGCGTGGGTGTTAATTGCAAACACACATTCCCGCCACCGCTACAAACGTTTGCCGCCACACCACATGTAACGAACGTGCCCCAACAAATTTTATTTCAGTATATGATACATCCGACACGCCAATATAGACTACTGAGGGTGCCCTAGGTCTCTTTATGACTCTGCACTCGCGTTGGTTCCACAGTGTTAACAAGCTAACGAGGCGTGCCTGCGACGCATTGCACTCCGGTTTAGGTTCTACGCTGGAACCACGGCTGGAAGTCTACCGTGTTCGCGGTGCTGCTTGCCATAGAAGTAAGAACGTCGAACTGTATGTCTCGGCCAGTGTTGTCGGTATGCTGCCGCGGGAGCTCCTATTACACTATTTGCGAGGGAGTATTTGCTAGCAAATAATTCCATCATAAAAGGTGTTTTCAATAGAATACTCCCGTTTCAAGGGTGTTTTTGTTTTTAAACACCCATTAGAACAGTGTTTTATTAGGAATACACTTAACTAAAGGGTGTATTAGAAAACACCCATCATTTGAGTGTAAAGGCAACACCAAAAAGGTGTGCGCCATGGGACAAGCCATTTACACCAAAAAAGTGTAAAAAAGTTTACTGTGCACCACGTATAAGCATAAAAAATGTCTTGTTGGCGACACATGGCTTATGGCCTTCAGCAGACACGAGCATATGTTGTAGAAGGCAGCTTTTGGGTGAAAAGATGTCCAGGTCATGTGGCTCCTGTTGAGCAACCTGTTCAGAACGTACATAAACCGCTCGCCCACCGAGCCAGTGAGTAGGGCGTCAGTTGAATACCAGGAGAAAACAGGGTAACACACAAAATATCGTAAGACAGAGAACGGGAATAAAAACATTTTTCATGAGGGATGCATGAAACACTGGCACGTAGTGCGTGACGGAATCTGGTAAAAATGGTCTCTGACAAAAAAAGAATAAAAAAGGTCACTGTGGCAAAAGGCGGAAAAAAATGTCCCGCCAGGCACTCAATACCTTGTCACCGCTTAAACACCCACAAAAGCACACGTTAGTGTGACAAATGATGCTCCTGAGACAGATATGTGTAATAGGCGTTGTGAATAGGATGTCCTTTTCTCTTTTTTCTGCACTCGATTGCCTAGTAGTAGGACCCGACTACCCCACCTCACTAAAACTACTGCCTCAACGTTGGGAATAAGTCGATGCGGGACAGATGACATTAGTGCACAAATATGCTTGGATTTATTCAAGGACAGAAACACAGAGTAATAATATACCGAATTGTGTATGCGACTCCGTTGAAGAATCTCCTCATGTTTCTTCAGCTTCCTACGTTGCCCAAGCAGATATTGTTGAAGGCGTTCCCGCAGACCCAGTGTTGATGTCTTTATTATTTTCGCAGCTGGGGCATCAGCTATTGAATGGGCTATCTTCGACAGCTGAGTGCTCGAAGCGCAGCGCTTCAATGACTCGCCACACGCTGGGGTGATAATAGGGACTTTTAGCGACTCGTTTTCGCATTAACGAAACGACCGATTCCGAAGTCGCTCATGCGCATTACGATCGGTGAACGAGTCGTGGGGAGCGCTGTTTGGTACGAACGACCCACTCGCGCTAAGTCGTTTCGTTGTATTAGCGTGTACGACCGATTGACATCCCGAAGCAAGATGACGGGTGTCGTTTACAGTAGCAGAGTTGCACAGGGTCTGTGAGCTGTTTACTGGTGCCGACGATGCATAATTGTATATACTCTGCAGTAAGCTGTTGGGTATAACAACGTGTTCATTAGAGCATTTCCCATGCATCGGCGACCAGTTGTGCAGACAGAACATGCAGTTTTGTTTAAGAACCCAGGCCAACATCCTTTGAACTGGTGCGAGTTGAACTGTGTTATCGAAAAGGGACCAGTTAAAGTGGAACCACCTCAGCCGATACGAACTGAACTGTGTTATGGAATAGGGACCAGTTCAAGCAGCACCGCTTCAACCGGTGCCAACTCAACTGGTAACAGTTGGGTACCAGTTGTATGAAAGGGCATTTGACGTCATTTGACGACCTAGGTGAGTGAGCTTGGTCTGTGTAACCTACCTCGCGACGGACAACCACTAGGCGGACAGCAGCCCGTACAGAGCAATAGGCCTTGGTATATCGTTGACGCGATGTAATGGGACCTTTGCCCCGCACTCCAAGCGGTAATCAGCACCTGCTCCTCATAACAAACCACTTTACAAAGTGGATAGAGCTCTTCCTGCTGAGGGTGCTCACTTCACGCAAGCTTTGGGAACGACTCCTCGAGACGTTTTCTCGGTTCGGTTTTCCTTCACAGCTTATCGCTGATAACGCCTCGTACTTTACGAGTAGACTGTTATCAGACTCTTATGCTGCTCTAGGCATTAGACACAAGAGAACGTCTCCCTATCACCCTCAAGCTTACACTACTGAAAGGGCCAGTGAGTATAAAAATATTGATAATTGCATTTACTATCATCATCGTGAATGAGACTTACACCTGTCTGAACTCTCGTTTACTAACGACTATAAATGGTTCAGCAGGTTATTCACAGGCGCTCCTGATCTTGGGTCGAGAGATGCCCATTTCTTTAAAGAACTACCTTCGCCTCCAGGACAGTTTGGTCGACTGTCCCTACTCAGGCTACGCAGAGGGGCTTCGGAACTGTCTGGACGACCCCATTAGCACCGGAAGAACCTCGATGTAGCCCGACTCACCCAGGCGCAGCAGTACAACCGCGGTCGGAGGAACGTGTCGTTCAGCGTGAGTGACCTCGCCCCCAACCGGACACATCCACCTAGGACCGAAAGCGACGAACCTGTCAAGGAACCTTCACCATCGTCCCCGCACGGAAGAGTTCCGGACATCGGGTAAACACAAAGCCGATACTGGCTATGACCTCGGCCACAAGTATCCTGCTACCCCCGTCATTAGTGTCTAGTGCTCTGGTGTAATCCTTATCAAATAATCGTATGCCTTTACGCTGCATCGGTGTGGTGTTTCCAATTTCTAAACCCACATTTGCGCTTTTCTTACCTTCAGACATGGGTATGCGACGGTCGCGGACGTAGTACCACACACCTCTCTCTGTTTCCGGGGACTCGACCAGCGTATCGTCGGCTTCCGTGGGCTCCACCTCACGGCATTTAGTGGCCACGTGGACGGTCGTCCACACGTGGTAGGGTCATGGGGTCTCACGAATATCACGTCTATCAAGGACGAGAGAGCCACGTCCCCTGCGAGGTGGCGACTCTTGAAGGATCCCGCCACCGTTACAGACCAGGACCCTGGAGGCGAGACATCCCGCGGACCCTCATGCCACTGGCGGAAGAGGAGAGACGTCTTCTCTGATCCACTTGTCAGGTCCCCGGAATATATCGCGCCACCCACCTGAAGAGTGCGCCACACCGCCACAAGGTGGCCGAAGACGCGAGGAAGTGTGATGCGCAATCGCTCGAAACCGCACCTGCCACTGGCTCTAAAGCGAAACACACCGCTAGCAAAATATAGTCGCCACTGGCGCAGATGATCTAAGTATCCCTAATTGGCTGCGTAGTATATTTCGATGCTGATTGGCCTCCGAGAACTGGCGTCAGCCTTCCTTCGCGCTGATCTTGCGAGAGTTATTTGATTGAGACCCAAGGATCCGAACGGTCGGTCGAACGAGGGAGAAAGAACAAGGACGGAGGGGACATCATGTGTGTCCGGCCACGTGTGTTCTCTCGGACTATGGCATTTGTGCTCGCAGACGCTAGCGGGTAGTTTAGAGGGTGTGGTGGCCCGTGGGCGACGACGACGACGCCCCTCTGCTGCCGCGCGCTACTGCGCCTGGCAGCCAGTGCTACCGGCACCGTCTTAGCGTGAGGCCACGCACACCTGCCCGCTGGGACATTCCATCATCGCCGGTCAGGACTCGTGCAGAGTAACACCACCTCCTCTACATTTGGTGACCCGAACAACGAACACCATGTTCGGCGTAATTCGGCCATTCATCACCCTAACTTTTTCGGCAAACCAGCAGCGAACCACTGACAAGTCGTACCGGGATTCAGTTCCATCGCAAGCGTTGTGTCCAGTCGTCTACCATCCACGAGTCGTCCTCATTATCCTCTGCGTGGTATCGACGCGGACCTCAACCGCTCCGCGTCTGTGTGTGTGTGTGGGGGGGGTGATGTGGCGACCCGTGGACGACGACGACGACGCGCCTCTGCTACCGCGCGCTATTGCGCCTGGCAGCCAGTTCTACCGGCACCGTCCTAGCGTGAAGCCTGCGCCGTCTGTGGCAGAACCTCCCAAACAAGCCGCCCAAACGGGCCGCAGTTGCCGCAGAAGGCGTTACTTCGACATCGGCATGCCAGACGAATTCTGAAGGTGGGGGAGTTGGGGGAGGACAAAGACGAGAAGGTTGGAGCGCGAGCTGATATGGAACAAAAAGAGAGTGTTTGTTAGGGGAGGACGGTTTCCAGCGGCGGTACTGGTGAAGATCATTGATCGCTGTAGACTACACAGGATTGTATACTTGTTGGGCAAGTAAACTTGTTGTTGTTCTTCCCTGATTCATACTTCTCTTCTTCCAAAGGAAAGACTTCCTGGCAAAGACTTAGGAACACACAGGTGCAAGCAGGTAGCAGTACAGAGGTTTGTAGCAACATTGCGGTGCGCCTTATACATCGAACATTTTTCAAATTGGACACGCCTTTAGGGGTGCGCGTTGTACACCAGAAAATACAGTACTTATCTATCATTCTGTGCTCAAAGTAACTCAACTCATGGGAAACCATTCCTCCTGAAATAGGAGTAAGCTTGTTATCATGTTGTGCAAAGCCTGTGTGGTACGTTTATACCATGACGAATGCTGGCTTTCGTAATATCTTTATGTCAGATTGTGCGTAAGTACGTAGACATTTCTGAAATAGCACAAATATGCCTGTGTATTCTCCTAGCAGTTGACATAAAGGGAGAGAGGGGGTCGTGGTCCAAACAGCGACCGTTTGAGTCCATGACACGTCAAACTTAAGTTCGAGTAGGACAAAGGCACACTTATCCTGATACGGTGAAACATAATGGCGGGTTCTTTCTTTTGTGTGTGTGTGTTTGTGTGTCTTGTGCCTTACACGGTGGACATTTTACCTTTTCTACATTAGTAGATTCGTTTAGGAGCGCTTTCGCATTGCTCACAGTAATAACAATAATATGGGAATGACACATGGCCGATACTCCACCCCGGAATTAGCTCACCTTCTCGCAAAGAGCTGAAAAATAATACTGGAAACGGGGACATCTTTTTCTTCCTCTTTTTTTGTAGAAGTACAGTAAGCAGTGATAGAATTCAACGCTGCATGCCGGGTGAGAAAATGAATGAAGGTCTGCACATTGCTACATCCATGGATTATTTTCTACCCTGGAGTTACGCTGGTCAAAGCGGAGTCCCCTGCATTCAAAGCGCCTTCTCAATGAGATAAGTGAACGGCAGAACACAGTAACATAGGCGCAGTATACCATGAAAGATCTGTAATAAAATCATGCATCAGTAAAAGGCATCAGTGAAAACTCGCTAAATTCTGAATGTATGGTAAACATGCAACAGCAAAAATAGTCTCTGTAGCTTTGCTTTTCGCTTTGAACCGCCGAAAAGAACGCACACCTAAGCGAGTCTGTTATCCGAAATGTCCCTTCATCGGAACATACGTGCACAGAAACGTCCGCACCGAAATGTACCGTTCCCAATTACACCACCTCATATGGGATCACTGACCGCGTACGACACCCACAGAGACTTCACCTCGCTAGTGGGCTTAACCTCGGAACGTACACTCCCAGAAAAGGGGTGTGAAAAGGTGATAACTCTGGTCGTTACCGCCTTAGCAGACATGCGCTCTGACGGCTATGATCGAAAAGGGTGTAACAGCTCAAGTTACCACCACAACAGCAGGGAGCTGGAAGCACGCATTGCTTTGTGAAGGGTGCAGCGTGTCGCATCGAGAAGCGGACAACTGAGAAGTAACGAAAGATGAAAGCCACCGAAAAGGTTTTGCCAGCTGTAGGACTCAAACCCACATCTTCTAGATTATCTGGGTTCGAGTCCACAGCTGGCTAACCTTTTCAGTGACCTTCATCTTTCATCGTTACTTTCTTAGGCAATTTGAGGTTTTGTATGTATTTGCCCCTTCTATGTTGTTCCAGCTTCAGAACATCAGTTCTTTCATTTTCAGCTGAGAAGTGTTTCGATATTTGCTGAGTGGCGATGGATGGAATTCGTCTCCACATTGTAACAAAATGTCGTAGCTTTAACGGGTGTTTACCTTTACACGGATATAACACGCAAAAGGGCGCAGAACTGCACGTCACACTGTGGCGTGTCCGGGCGTCTCTGCAGCCGAGACAGGTCGAAACGCATTCAGATCAAGATGACTGGTTACGCCAGGTCAGTGTCTATGTTTTAAATTATATTTTATTTAGACGCTCAGCTTGTGAATCAGACAGTCTGCAACATCAGAAGCCTTGTCATTACAGGACTAGGCAATGTAGGAGTAAAACGTGCTCGTGAAATGAGCGGCGTTACAATGTTGCGATCTTCAGACGATGCCAGCAGCGAGGTCACGCACTCTCGGTAGCCTATATTGGCGTACCAGATTGGTCATATACTGAAATACAATTTGTTGGAGTACGCTCGTTAAGTGTAGTGTGGCAGAACTTGTAACGGTGACGGGAATGTGTCTTTGCAATTAACACGTAGACCTGCAACGAGTCAAAGATATCAACAAACTTCCTGACATCCCTCCCTGCCAAATACTGTGTTTTTAACTCAAGTTATCCTCTATAAGGTGATTACCTAACCTGAGGAACTACCAAATCCATATAATTTCTCTTTCACGACTTAACACACCATATTCAACACCATATTCCCAGATCAAATGGGGTGTATAAAACGTAAACACATTTTTCAACACATCTTTTTACACTCTTAATGATCGACATGAGATAAAATGTGGTGTACGTCGATGTTACACCTTTTATGACGCTCTTTTTACGCCTTCTGCTTCAATCAGATCCTGCTGTCCTCTCTTCATCTGTCCACGTCTATACGCCGCTCATGGCCACAGTTGCTTCGCGGCGCTAACACGGAATTAGATTAGCTTCAATCAGCCGGATAGAAAATGGTGTTTTTGTAACAATACGCCTGTTTTGAGCGAATAAAGGTGTAAAATTATTTACTTTGTATTACAACCCACAGCACATTGCATATCCACTTTGTATGTACGGCGGATCAGACTCATTGTCTTATGCAACGCGTTTTGGCCATGCTGGGTCTTCTGGTCCATGCATGGTGGATGCATGACAATGGAGATCGAGGATGGACAGAAACAAATACCGTTGTCGCCCGCTGCATGAAATAAATGTCGGTATGTCCGGTGAATCCTAGACAGCTATACTGCATCCTCTTGTCTAGCAACTCTCCATCTTCGGACATTTTTACTGTGGAATGCTTACAATTAGAGATGGGACGAATCCATAATCCGAATCCAAGGGAGGTTTTACGAATCCACGACTCTTTCGAATCTCGAATTTTTCGAATTATTTCTTCAAAAAGAATTTAAAGAGACAGGGAAAAAACTTTTCTACCGAAAAGTGTTTTGAAGCAGAATTTCACGCCTTTGTTTAATAAAACACAAATTTCGCGAGAAGACATACCAACCCAGTCAGCACTAATTCTTGCAGTGACAAACAAACAACAACTATATTTTGGGATGATGGTTGGGGAGTTTCATCGCCGGGGGCGATACTCTACCCCATTGCTGGAGATGAGGCAGGGAATGAAATGAGTCCCGTCACAATAAGGATCGAAATCCCGTGGCGCCCAGAAAGGCGAAGAGAGCCTTGAGGGCAGAGCGTTGGTGTGTTGGATGCGGCCAGGGACCAAGCAATTTTGTGAGAGAGTGGGGGCGGGAGTCTAGATCGTTGAGGGATGCGGAGAGTACGGGTCGGGAAGATTGGTAATGTGGGCAATGGAGAGGAATGTGCTCGAGATCTTCAATTGCACCGCAGTGGCTGCAGTGGGGAGAGGAAACTTGTCTCAAGCGGTAGCGCCACTGTGCTGTGAAGGCCACGTCGAGGCGCATTCGATGAACTAATGCGGCATCTTGACGAGAGATATGTGCTGTCATGCGGAAAGCGAGCGCTGGGTCAACTCTGCTCAGCATGGTGGGGGGGAGTATGTCAGCGGTCCGTTGGCGTGTAGCCAGAGGAGTCATGAGGCGACGAAGTATGGACCGCTGATCTCAATACGCGTGCAATCAATAGCAGTGCAATACGCGTCCGTCTCCGAGACGAGAGAGCTGCTTCGGCGGCGCTGTCAGTCAGTTCTTTGCTTTGGACACCGCAATGGGCTGGAACCCATTAGAGAACGAGCCTGTGCCCTCCATCGTAGACAAGTTTGAAAGCCGTTAACACATCCATAACCAACGGTGGGGAGGAGACGCGTATACCAGAATTTCAATTGCTTGGAGCGCAGATGTTGAGTCGTAAAGACCATCCAATTTCGTGGGGTGAAGGGAACGATGTGCTGCAGAAAGAAAAGTATGGCGTAGAGTTTCGCAGCTGTGGATGAGGTATGATGCCCAAGAAGACGTCCTTCAACTACGCCTTCGGCGGGGATGACGAATGCCGACGCGGACTTGCCATTTCGAGATGCGCCATCGGTGTAAGCGGCGGTAGACGTAGAAAACTTCGCGTCTACGAGAGCATAAAAATGGGCTCGAAGGACTTGAGGGGGGAACCTGATCTCTACGGTCCTGGAGGTCAGGTATTTAACGATGTTGCAGAAACCCTGTGCAAGACTGGAAGGCTGTAAGCACAGTCGCCCTCACCAAAGTCGCGTGAACGGCTAGGAGGGAGCGTTGATTACAGCCCGAGCCTAAGCAAGAAATATGTCGAGTTTCAGGAAGTCATCGCGACACTTTGGTTTCAAGGTGCTTAACGTGACGAGACCAGCGCAGATTCGACTCCAGGGCCACACCTAGGACGCGATGGGAACGCACAGGCTCGCGCTTCTTTGCACCCACCCAAAGAGGGGAATTACTCATAGCCTCGTGCGTCAAAGGGAGCTCGACGCACTTTTCCGGCGAAAGGTCAATTTCAAGTCGTGTAAGGTAGAGATGGACATTGTTTAAGGCTTGTTGCAAACGGCGCTGAGTGGCTGGTCGTGACTTGCCTACTGTCCAAAGGGCAACGTTATCGACATACACGGAGAACGCTACTTTGCGAAGAACTATCGATTTTAGTCCTGCCATTACCAAACTAAAAAGTGTAGGACTGAGGATGCTGGCTTGGGGTACGCCTTGATGAACAGGGTGCTTAGGGTTTTGGCCGTAAGATGTGGGACAGCGACAGTTCGGCCCGTAAGGAAATCGTGGAGCCAGGTGAAGAGTCGACCAGATACTCCAAAGGACCGCAACCCGTGGAGCACAGAGATGTGCGAGACGGTATCGTAGGCGCGCTTAATGTCAAGGAAGACCGATACAACGATCCGCCAATGAGCACGAGCATGTTGGACTGCAGAGACTATATCGAGAACTGGATCCATTGAGCTTCGGTGGCGACGAAATCCAGCCATTTTTTGAGGGAACGCACCTTGTTTTTTGAGCCACCACCGGAGGCGATGCAAAACCATCCTCTCCATCAGTTGTCAGTGCAGTGGCATTGCACCACTATTGCCATGCAATATTGATGTTATGTTGCTAATGGCCGCTTTCGTTATGCTGCAACGATGTTAATGAAACAATATTGCAAAAATGTGACATTGCAATGCTGATGTCACATTACTAAAGACCGGCTCCGTTATTTTGCAACAATATTACAGAAACAGCATTGCAATAACTGTAATATTGCAATCTTGAAGCAACATTACCTATGACCAGTTCTTTTATAGTGTAGCGACATCACAAAAGCAACACCGGAGGAGCACTACAGTGTTGGTGATGTATGTGCAAGTGAGCATAGTATGCTTATATATTCAGTAACAGTCCTCCTCCTGGGCAGACTTCGTGGGAATGGTGTCGACATTCGTCTGGAAAGCCTACCGGGAAGCCCTGGGAGAACCGCAGGCAGCACAGTCAGGATTCGAACCCGTGTTACCTCCCAGTCTTTGCACATAAGGCGATCGTTCTAAGCATTATGTCACGCGAAGGCTCAAGGGCTGTGGTCGTACTGGTGCTATGGAAGAAAGCCATATCGAGGGTCAGCGCGCATTCACATGTGCACGAGAATGGATTGTAATTAATTTCAAGTTCTCGGTCAGATCAATTTTCTTTGAGAATATGTTGTCATCGTCTCGATCCTTTTGTCCATGGCCATCTCCCATAGTGCGTCCGCAGTGCTGTCCCAGAATATGTCGCTCACAGTCTGAATTAATAGATCTCTCCCTGTTTGTAAACAATTGACGTCTTAGTTCAACGACGTGCATAGTCATAGTGTTCAACAGCGCCACCAAGTTGATAGAGTTGAACTACACTCGAACTTAGAGACGAACACGGTCGCGCCCGAAAGCAACAGTCTTGAGGGGGTTGCGATGGTCCCTGAAAAGGACGCGACCTTCGGTCTTACTTTTCTTTCAATAGGAGGCAGCGAACAAGTGCGCATTCGTGGAACCCAGCCCTCCCCTTTCGATTTGTTTTGGTTTCAGTTTGTCTACCAAAGTCATGATAACGTTTCTCAGACAGAGGTCTATTCACGCCATAATCGTCACACTAACTGTAATGGTCCCTCACTGCAGCACGTAAAACATTGTCTGAGCAGCATAATCGTAATGTTTCTATAATGCGTCGTCTCAAAATGCTGAACCAACATTCAACTAGAGGCACTGTAGTAACATTCCATTTGTGCACGAAACGTTGCCGCAACATTTGAACATGTCGTCAAAAACAAACTGATAAATGACGATTGAACGTCACGGGAGGTTCCGAAGATTTCTTTCATTGTTTGTTGGTGGGAAGTACAGGAAGAACAAGATCGTGCAAACATTGTGTTACTGGAGCACTCGGAGCAAGTGCTTCGGCAACGTTGCATGCAAAACATGTAACATTGCAGCAATACGTTTGTTTCAATGTTGCTGAAATGCTTAAGACGTTGCCTAGACGTAACAGTTCTATTACACATTGTAACTGCGACGTTTCCTCGATGTACCAGTGCAACATTGCTCTCGCAAGAGAATCACACTGTTAGCTCTATGCACCCCTTGAAGTACAGCAGACGCATTGATGTAATTATAGTGCTGCAACGCTAAGAATAGGTCTCTGATGCACTGTTTTGTGAGAAATGCTATTGCAACATTGCGTTAAAATTTATTGCCAAACACCACATCAGCAATGTAACTGCGACATTGCTTTAGTGTAGCACGTGCATATTGCTTCGGAAACACAATCACACTGTTAGCTCTACGCATCTTTGGATATAAGGCAAAAACATTGAAATAAAGATGTTGCACAAACGTTGAATTTACGTTGTTGACCAAGCGTTTAGGAAGAAATGAAATTGCAACATTGCATTGACATTGCTTGCAAAACATTGCATGAACAATGTAACCGCCATATTATCTGAGCGTAACATATTCACCATTGCTTCGATCAGTAACATCAATGTTAGTTTTCCGCTATATATTTTTGAGACATAGCATGGACGTTGAAACAAATATATTGCTACAACGAAGAATGTGGGAATGAAACATCGCATCAAGTCTGAGTTCCCTCCATATAGCTAAGAAACAATCAAGGCAGAACGACGTCACTTTTAAACTTCTAAATATCGAAGCTTTATTTTGCGGTTTTGCCGCGCCCTGGGGCCTCAGGCCAAGCAGGCTTGTAGGCGCCGATTTTAAAAAGAAACAACCAAACGTGGTTGGTGGATTCGAAAGATGCGATTCGCTGTTTTGGGCAATGGGATTCGAATTCGCGAATCTCCAATCCCTGTTTAGGATTCGCGGATTCGGTTGCACATCCCTATTGAGAATGCTCTACTGTTCGGACCCATATCTGTTTCGAAATGGTTAATTTACGATTATTTAAAATATGGGGCTGTTTCGTGGAATTTAAGGGTGGTTTCAGACACAGTTCGATATGGACTTCCAGAATATTGTTACCGTTTCAAAAACTCAAGGTATCCCCGGAGCTGAACTTTAAGCGTTTCTCGTGCAAAATGTGAAAATTGCCGGAACGGAAAATTTTGCTTGTGGGAATATACATTTGTTAGAAGGAAGGAAGGAAATTTTACTTGCTCGTGACTGAAACAAGCCTTATGTTGCGTGGTCCTTGCCATACTTTCCATAATGAAAGTTTCCTCAGTTAGTGGTTGCTCGTGCCGCTAACAGACAGTGAGAAAATGGCTCAACTGTTCTGCTTCGTTATTGTTTCAGTAGCGTGTGCGATGACTCTTCCCGGTCTCCCGTATTCCAATGGCAGGAAGAAAGTGTGAGGCTATACTTACTCTGATGTGTTGGTACCCGTAGCACCATCCAAGAGCGTCGACAAGGATGCACATCACATCGCCGTCGACAGGAACCGTTGCTGCAGAGAATGACGTCTGATTTAGTTAGTCGCCGTTGGGGACACAGTGGTCGAAGGGAAAGTGTGGAACTCATGGTGGCGTTTCTTTTACATGACTGACGTCTCTCAGAGAAAGACACTATGTGTATCTGCTCTCAATTGCAAAACACGTGCTATCAAGCTTGAAATGTGTTACCAACACGATCATGCTTATAGTTTCGCAGCAGAATATGTGACGAAACCTAGCTTCCTAGCCGTAATAACACAAATGAAAAATCTAGAATATTTGAACGTTACTGATGAAATTATGCCATTACATATTGGTTGTCATGACAGGTGACACCACATTTGAAGTACCATGTGAAGCTCGTAGCTTCTTGAAAACTGTCCCGGAGTATGCTGTTTAGTTAGAGGCCAGGAAGTGCAAAGAACTGCCAGGAACTGAGAGAGCTTTTGTAATCGTCATATCGGACCTCGTCCCCCCCTCCCCCCCTTCCACACGTGCATTTTTTTCTCACCTTGGATTTTCACGATTTGCGTGTGCCGGCGTGGCAGGGGGGGGGATCACCTACGTGGCTCAGCAACCGCTGGCTTGTAAGGATCTCTGACAACAAATTTTACGTGGCCGTACTTAACTTCATAGGCTCAGCTTCACGACTGCTGGTTGACTTTGAACCGAAATCGAGGTTTCGCTAAAACTTGTAGTGCACATACAATTATTTTTTTGCAATATTACTTAGTGACATAATGAATGTTTAAGTGACTAAAACTGCCGCTGGTGAAGCAGAGTTAAGAGTTAAATTTAAGTTGAGGGACAGCTGATCTCGGTTCAGATGCTAATCAGGGTTGGTGGAACCGGGCCACAGACATTGGTTGCCAGCGGTTAAGCGCTTGTTTTTGGGATGGAATACTATAGGATATGCCCAGGCAGCCCAAACCCTCGGGAAAAGAATGGAAATGCAATGGGGGCTTCGGCTCCTGAACGGGCCATAGTGCCAGACTGGTTCCCACCGGTGTGGGAACGGAGGAGGTAGAGCGCAAGAGAAGATAAGGGTCGTCCCCCCGACGGTACCTTGATAATTTCCCGGTCTGGTCTGCTTTTGGTCATGTAAACAATAATATAGGATCTCTCCCCGATGCTGCTCTCATCATTTCCCGGTCTGAACTGATCTTGGTCACGTGACCAAAATATAGGATCGCTCCCCGATGCTGATCTGATCACTTCACGACAATCAGTCACGTGACCGGGGTGCGGCAACGGATTTCTCTTCCCAGACTGTCAGGCGCCGAGTGTTGCAATCACGTGACCGACAGTTTCGAATCTGGCCAATAATATTCCTCGATCATCCAGCCGTGTTTGCACTGTCGGAGTCCCCGTCGCCCTCCTTGTGAGTACCGAATGTGTCCGGCCGTGCTCCCGAAACTTTCCAGGAAATCCGACGTTTTTAAGCAATTCATCGAGGGGTAAGTGCTATTTCTTCTTGTGGCATTCCTGGCATTGATAAACGTTAATCATAGATGCTTTGCAACATGAATGTCACCGTTCTAGAAGGCTTCTCTCGAAACTTGGCAGCACAGAATCACATAGTTTCGATTTCAGTGATCCATTCTGGGTTTTGCGTTGCTTTTAGGATACTGGACTACGTTCTGGTGAAAATATGGTTCAGTAAAGTGTGGAATCGTGTGTATTGTGTATTTGACATTAAGCGAAATATAACCATTTCTCGGGACGACTGCGTGCTGCAGCTGTGCTTTCCAACTCCTGCGTGCCTACAAAACTGGAATGCTGGAGGTCTTCAGTTCAAGGTTCGTTTTTGTTGTCATTCTGAAGAAAAAGAAAAAAAACTTCCGAAGTGAATAAATTATTCTGCTTTAATCCGTTTGCGTAACATGGTGTACCTTGGTGTACACGTTGGTATTATGTATGTCGGGCTATCGGTATGAGTCTGTCACGTGACCAGTAGTTCGCCAGAAATCCGTGGGAGGCAATTCAACCGCGTGCTGTCGAGACGCGAGTGGCGCCAACCATTGGCAGCATCATTGTGATGTGATGTGACAGAAAAAGAAGAAAGAAAATGAATGGCAGGAACATCGGCGAGTACTCCCGTCAGCCTCCGCTCTGCACACCACTCATTGTATAATGGTGCGTTTGATCGGAACGGTCTCTGGCGTCAGCTTCATGGACAAGTGATCTCAGCACCATTCTGCCAAGTTCTAAGGTATCAGAACGTCTGATATCTGCTGAACGATAAGCGCGACACGAATTTACGTATCGTTTCTTTCTTTCTTTCTTTTTTTGATTGAAAGAGAAGGCCATGAAGGAAGGGGCAAAATTATCTCTAAACAGGGAACCTTGCGTGTTGAGAATCCAGCTGTCGTGTGTTGCTTCCATTGATTTCCATTTCGATACAACCGTTACCTGTTGAACAGGCGATGTAGCTGAAGAGAGCAAATAGTGTCGTACTCCAATGAACGGAGAGCTGATATGGTATTGGGCTCAGGTGCAGCGGAAGGCAATAAAAAAAAGCGGTGAAGACATTCCAGAGCTGGCATTCAGGTACGAGACCAAGCCCTGCGACAACGCTATGGCACAATCAGAACTTAAAAGAAATCGGAAAGTTCACGAAGAAACGCCACCGGTCGGCCACACTGCAAAAAGAATGTTCGCTATGGCATGCTGGCATTTACTGCTCAGACCCACATGCCAGCGTGTGCGAGGCGAGCAGGGAAACCGGGATACCATAATCAAATATTTTTTGGAGACTACGAAAGAAAGCCAGCCTTCATCCATACCATGTATAACCTCACCAACAGTTGGAACAAATGGATCTCCAAAGCAGAGTGAGATTTCCTTAACTGTCTTTTGCTAAACTTCGGTGAAAACCGGAGTTTCTCAGAACTATAATTTGTACCGACGAGGCAAACTTCTCCCTCGGGTAAATTTACATAATGCTCAATATTGAAGACCTATATACTAACCCGTATTCCGCACTGACTTCACGAGTCGCGTCATCAATACAAATGGACTTTTAACGTTCGGTATGGTATGTTTCGTGGAACTCTCATTGGTCTTCTGTTCCTTGTCGGGACGTTGACTGGAGATCGTTATGTGGGCGATATTATTATATATTATTATGTAATATGTGCTCGATACGTGCGCGACATGATAGGTGGCTTCTGTGCCGATCTTCCTCTGACCGGATTTCACGACGGCGCACTTGCCCACTGCTCAAAATAAGCTGGTGCATACCTCGATAGCGTGTTCCGCAGGAAGGTTCAGGACTGTGCCATGACCTGCTAGGTCCCCAGATATGACACCTTTGAACTTTTTCTTCTTTTTTTTTGGGGGGGGGGGCACATCAAAGACTGCGTGTACAGGGCCGAAATATCTTTTGTGTGGATAACTAAATGATACCTTGAAATAAAACTCTACCTTGACCAACTCAAGTGAAGGCTCAATTAAAGTGCGACGAAGCCGGGCGTAACGACGGGCAGTGCGCCCGGAGCCGCTGCCGACAACGCGCAACTGTGGGGCACGTTTTTTTTTTTTTTTTTTTTTTTTTTCAAACCGAGTAACTCGCGTGTTTTGTTTAACGTAGCATCACGTGACCCTGGAGATGCCACCCTTTCGCCGGAATTCGCCTTTCGCCTAACGGCTGGAGTTACTCTGCACCGAAAGATGACATACGTTGAAGGTTTCATTTGCACCAAATTGTAATGGGTATTCAGGAATTGGAACGGCGACAACAATACGTTTAGGTTTTCTCTAGAATTCGAGATGAAATTCGGGAGGTTGTCGTTTGTTCTGTGCGTATCGTTTGTTTATTACTCGCGGTGCAGCAAGTAGTCCTCAGTAAAAGTTGCGTGCACCTGGTGGTCAAGCCCGCATTCCTCGAGGGTGTAGTTTGTTATCGGGACCACTATTTTTCAAAAAATTCGTGGGGTTTGAAAGATAAATATCGCATATTCCAGTGAAAGAAGGTCATATCCGAAAATGAAAAATATAAGAATAGTAGAATTATGTGGTCTAGAACGTTTTAAATGCCTTCGAATAACACACCTGAAGTACTTCTACAGCAGGAGAACCACGGCCTTGCTGAGCCTAACGAACCTGGAGGTTGCCATTTTGTGAAATGTAGCAAGCGCCAGGTTAGGTTAGGTAAGCGCATCTTGGTGAGGTTGGTGTGGTTGGTGGTTCCCTACTGTTTCCCCGTATTAGCCCCGTGGTAATACCGAAAATTAAAGGACTAGATATTTCCGTGTTAGACTAGAGGCCTGTTCTCAAGCACGCGATTTGCGAGAGCATCAGCGACGGCGACACTTTTTTGTCGCCTCGGCTGCTCGCTGAACGATTCACATGCGAGCGGAAGCGATGGCGACAACGAAGTCATTCGCGTGCGAGAAAGCTGCTGTCGCTACCGCCTGTGCCGAACAGGCTTTCCCGCCTGCGCTGCTTTTCTCTCACGTGGGAATCTTCCAATAGTCTCGTGTTTCGTGCAGCTCTACAACTTAAAACAGAGAGCATTACAAGAAGCATTTGTTGCGAATCAAGAACTCTGTGTACCGATCCTCACGGGGAGTAAAAGAGAAGTAAAAGTGGTGATTGAGGACAATGCATGTGCAGTCATCAGGAATATGACATCTGGATTGTTTTTCTGTGTCCTGTAAATTTCACTTTCAGTGTGTGTGTGTTCAGACTCGAGAGCAGAGGGGTGTTTCTTTCCTCCGCTCGAGAGATATCCACGGTGCCATTCATTCATTCACACACATTCGGGCACCGACGCGAGCTTAAAATCTCGATATTGTTATCGCTTCCACCCGTTCTCTCCCGTGAAAAATTCCCAAGGGTGCTACATCCCATGTTGAACATGAGAGAACTTATGTTCTGAGGCTGGCGGGGGTAATCCAGAAGATGTGGGTTCGAGTCCTACAGCTGGATAACATTTTCAGTAACTTCCAATTTTCATTTTTCACCTCATGTTTCACATCGTTTTACGTTTATTGTTTAATTTCGGAGTTCTGACCAGTAGGTCATATTCATGTCATCACACACCTGTTGTTTTAAAAGTAGAAACGCAGTAAGTAGAAGTACAACGTGTCGTGTTTACCTCTCGTGCGACGCTACTGTGCTCTTTGATGTGGCTGTCTCATATACAGGGTGTTTCCCTTTACCTGCAACAAATTTTCATAAAAAGGGGAGTCTCCTTAGGGCGGTTTTACTTTTGGCATTTAATTACTCGGCGGGGCTGCTACTAGGAATGCAATTTTTCCTCAGTTGGGGGACCAATTAGCAGAGATATTTCAATCAACTTTTTAATTATTGATCTTAGGGAGCACGACAATGTATAAGTCTCCGCTCGAACGACTGACGAAGCACTAAAGTAATATCAGCGCGTAGTATATACCTTTCACCTTGGCCGTCCACTGGAAACAGAAAGTGATAACAAAAAGAGCTACGGTGACGTCGATATTTCTAGCCCTCAGAAAAACGTCATGCGGGATGCTGGCAAAACCTTATTGCGCTATGTTTCGCGACCTTTGTTTAGTTTTTCTTTTTCCTTCGTTTTGTTATTTCATGTGTTCGTAGTCGCTTGCCGTATCACTCATTTCTTCCTGCCGGACACACCTCTTGCCCTTCCCCGGGTACGATAAGCGCTGATATGTAGTGGTGGTGCGCAGAGTTCTTTGCATGCAAAAAGGAAAGCAAAAGAAAAAGAAGATCATGGATCATTACGTTTTCTGTGACGGTAAGTGAGGGCGGAGATATCGAGGTCACCGTCGCTCTTTTAACGCTCACTTTCTGTTTCCAGCGGACGGCCGAGGTGAAATACCAAGGTCTATAGTACGCACTCAGACTACTTTAGTGCTTCATCAGTGGCTCGAGCGGATCATGTGGTGATCACGCTTTAATATTGCAATTGCAGGGTGCGTCCTAAAGTCAATAATTAAAAAAGTGATTAAAATATCTATGCTAATTACTTCCCTTTTTGAGCAAAAAATTGCCTTCCTTGTAGCAGCCCCGTAGAGTAATTCAATCCCAAAAATAAGACTGCCCAGAGACGACTCTTCTTCTTATGAAAATTTGTTGCACATAAAAGGAAACACCCTGTATATGAGACAGCCACATCGAAGAGCACAGTAGCGTCGCAGGAGAGGTTAACACCACACGTATGTACTTCTACTTACTGCGCTTCTACTTTCAAAAGAACTACTACTACCTACTGACCTACTGATAAGAACTCCGAAATTAAACAATAAACGTAACACGATATGGAACATGTGATGTAGCGCCTTTAAGCTCGCGTCGGTGCCCGAATGTTTTCGCCTCTCGCTGACGCTCTCGCAAATCGCGTGCTTGGGGAAACCTCCGATGCTCCAAATCCATCTTGCATACCGCCAGTATGCTGCCCTCGACAAGAAAAATGTCGTGGTACCTGTGACAATAGCTTAATCCTTGTGAACGAAGTAGGGTAGATGAGTCTTGCATTTCGTGCCTCAAAAAGCTTGAAGGAGCATGGAAGCCACCTCACAAATGTTTTTTTTTTTTTGTTTTGTTTCGCTGCGGCATCTCGTGCAGCGAATAAAATGAGCTCCTGCGAAAGAGGGATGGGCGCAAGGGACCTAGAGAGCATGCGCAAAGCCCTGTTCGCAGCACATCTTTTGAAAACCGTACAAAGAGCGCACCGCCAAACGAGAAGACGTCGTGACCTATCACGGGCAGACCTGCACGTGACCAGTGACGTCCAGCGGCACAGGTCAAGCATGTACAGGCGGCGCGTGAACAGAGAAGAAAAAACAAACGAAAACGGCACTGAGCAGTAGTATAAGGTCTTGCGGTAGGAAAAGCGTAGTGAGTAGACGCCGGGTTTATTGAAAAAAAAAAGATTTTCTCTCACGAATTTTTTGCGGACGATCTACGGAAGGGACTTCTCAAAACGGCTTCGATATCAGGTGACCGAAAGGAAAAGATGTTCTCATTGGGACAACTTCGTACCTTTTATAATTAAAAAGCTGAGTAATTAAAGATAATTAGGACATTGCCTTTGCTAATGCTCTCCTAAGGAGTGCCCTTCGGCATATGCTATATTGCAATTGATTTCATCTTGGAAAAATTGTGATATACAGGCTGTCCTACGCTAAGTGTGAACAGATTTTTTAAAAATATATAACACTTTTTCCAAGATGAAATCAATTGCAATATAGCATATGCTAAAGGGCACTCCCTAGCAGGGCATTAGCAAAGTCCAAAGGCAATGTCTTAATTAACTTTCATTAATTAACGTTTTAATTATAAAAGCTACAAAGCTGCCCCAATGAGAACATCTGTTCCTTTCGGTCACCTGATATCGTAGCCGTTTTCAGAACAAAAATCCGTTCGATAGATCGCCCCCAAAAAATTCGTGAAGGAACGCCATTTTTTTCTTTATTTTGTTCATTGCGCTTCTTAGAAGACGCGTCTTTCTTTCACCCCCAATGTGAGAGGGAGAAAGAGCACACTGGTCGCCTCTCCATACATTTGTTTTTGTTTTGTTTCCGCAAGTTAAAGCTCATCTTCCACGCATGAGGCGGCACTGTGCTCCTTCCCCCTCTCCCGTTGGTGATGAAGGAAATACGTGTCTTCAAAGAAGCGCAATGAACAAAATAAAGAAAAAAATGGCGTTCCTTCACGAATTTTTCGCGGGCGATCTATCGAACGGATTTTTGTTCTGAAAACGGCTACAATATCAAGTGACCGAAAGGAACAGATGTTCTCATTGGGACAACTTTGTAGCTTTTATAATTAAAAAGTTAACTAATGAAAGTTAATTAAGACATTGCCTTTGGACTTTGCTAATGCCCTGCTAGGGAGTGCCCTTCAGCATATGCTATATTGCAATTGATTTCATCTTGAAAAAAGTGTTATATATATTTTTAAAAAATCTGTTCACACTTAGCGTGGACACACTGTATATATATTTTTTAAATATGTTCGCAGTTAGCTGCGGCGCCCAGTGTACAGGAGTAACGAGAAGGGTACGGTAACGAAAATACGTCCGTTATCCTTCCCTGATATTTTGAATAAAATTTACTTAAAGGGGCAATAAACAGGTATGCAAGGTCCACTTTTTTGTAATGCAGTGTGATTCGTTTCCTACAGTGACGTTTAGCAAAAATTTTTGTCGCAAAAAAGTAAATAATGGCTCCAAACCAACAGAATATTCACTGCACTCTTTCGCGCTCATGCCCCGCCCTGCGATGCCCTGGCGACAATTGCGACACGTCATTTTGACGTCGCGCACCATCAACCATTCAAAATGCGGGGCGCCTATACACCGGTTTTGTTTTAATATCGGGTAGTGAGGTCAATTCTAAACATATTTACACTTGTCAAACCCAAGGTAGCCAGATCAAATGCTACCAAAAGCCCACAATATTCCATTTCATGTGCGCACTATGTTTTCAGCGCTGTATTGCTCCGCGAGGTCACAGCGGTGTCCTCACAACCGGTTCTCCCCGCACGCTGCTGTTTGTGTCAAGGAGGCCCGTCATTGGCTAGGAGTCCGAAATCTCCCCCATCTCCAGTGACTGGAATGCAGCTTTGCTACACGTGCGAGACGTGTGACGTAGGTGCTCTCCGGGTAGGAAGGAGAGACTTACGCGGATTATGCTCTTTGAATGGCATTGTTTCATGGTAAAGGCGCTCGCTAGAAGTAAATGAATTTCATAATTGGATATCGTGAGCCACGTTCTTTCATAGAGCATAATAACTGGAGAATATTCCTGTAGCTCTTTAGTGCCCCTTTAAGACTCGAAGAAATGTTCATCCGCATGATGACGTAGACTTTTCGGCCACACGCTGGGAGACGTTTCGCCGACGCTAAGGAGATTCCCGAAACCGGACGCCGCGCCGCGCCCGACGCATTAACGCGCTTTAATTTTTTCCAGAAACAGATTCGTCATCACGCGGATGACCCTTTCTTCGCGTTTGAAGTAAGTTTCATTCCAAAAATATTCGTTTTCCAAAAATATTCATTCCGCCGAAGAACGCGTGATCACGTGTCTATAGTGAAGGCGAAGAAAGTGTTTCGCGCACGGGAGGTTCAGGAGGCTATTGCAGGCGTCCCAATTTCGCTACGGTTGCACTAATTGTGTGAAAACTGTTTTCGGCCGCCTAACATTCCATACCGACCAAAAACCGAAACAAAGTTGTGTGCCTCTAGACTGCTCCTTTAAACATTCATGCGTCAGGTCATCGGGCTAAAGCCTTGCGTATTGTGAAAATTATACTTTCTACAATTAAGTTCGTAAATTGCAACACCCGTTCAAATTTTTATTGAACGCTTATTCATGTGTGGTAGTCTCCACTTTATAAGACTTCTCGGGGAAGCGTTTCGATAAATTGTTGGCATTTAATGCACAATCAAATATATTATATAGGATGTGTGACTATATGTGTAACTTTTCAATCTGTATCTCTAAAACACATCAAACTTGTAAGAAAGCGTGTTTTGGGTTTGAAAATTTAAAGAAGAAAATGATATTCGGTGTAGAGTTTACGTTTTACCTCGTTATGAGGTAAAAACCTCTAAAATTAAAGTATGCTATTTCCATTTCTAGTGTCCGTAAGAGATAACACTATGAATAGGAGGACAGTTCTCCGGTATGCCTTTGGCAAACCTCAGACACATTTTGTGAATTGAATAAATGATCTACGTTTATGTGTGGCCTGTGTTGCTCATAATGATTTAGTGTGCAAAAGGAATATTTGTTTAGAAAATATTATACTTCAGTTTACATGTCTTCCATTGTGCTTATGCATGGTGCTCATCCTCATTGTATATTGGTTAAACATTTCCGATGATAATTTTATGGTTCGCTTTCTTAAAGTCTGATTGCCAGTTAGAATTTATCCCTTATTCATTTTTGTGCTGTGTCTTATGAGGATTGCGTTAATAGAATTGTAGACGCCGCCTGCACGTCATGCTTGTAAAATCCCCCATTTGCATCGCAGTATTTGACAATAGATTCCTTTCAACATATTTTGTCAAAAGAAGTATTTAAGTATTTAAGATACTTCTTAAAGTAGCTAAAAGTATCTTACTTCAGTATTAGTAGTAAGTGAAAGGTGTATTCTGAACGTGGCCGTACAATAGACCTCCCCGCGCTATGTAAACATTGCAGCGACAGAAGCGTCACATGGCCACTTGTCTTGGCTTAAGCGAAGTGGATACTTGCTCAATCCGCGCAATGGATCAAAAACGTGAAAGAGATAGGGGCAACACTTAGAGAAGGTTTTTACTTACGTAACCACAAGCATGTGAGGAAGGCGCGGAAAATGATGAAGACTGTGGGATTCATTTTTCGTGCCTCAGTTGAGAGTAAACTTCATTTGACGCGTCATGCAGTTCATTTATGAGTCATTGCGTTGATCATGGGAGTACATATCACAGTACCAAGTATCAAACTCTGCGAACACCTGCAGGAACACATAGAAATGAAACACAAAATCCGGCATTAGAGTTGTATTATTTCGTGTTAAATGTGATGTGTAACGTGCGCCGTCACTAACGGCGGGTCTATTACGTTTGGTGATTACCTTTTTCCTGGGAAAAGCAGAAGCATATGTTAGCCCTTTTATTGTAATGGCGACGGGTTTCATCGTAACTGAACGAGTATAATATTTGAATTCTCGCAAGCTATTCCGGGAACGCTTCGCACGTGTGGTTAGATTTTATATCATGACTAATTAACACTGTGAAGCAGAACTGTAATATTCCAATTAAACAGGAAGACGATAGCAGTGGTTGCTCGAGGAGAATATCCTGCCCTCCCCTACCCCCTCAAAAAAAAAAAAAAAAAGGGGGAGAATATATCACTGGAAGAGACCGCATTTACCGAACGGGAACTATCGCGCTCCCTCTGCACGTGGTAGGCTTTCCTTTTTTGCATTTTCCTGTCTAGGGCGTCCAGACATGTATCAAGGAGCTGATACCAGAACGTAACCGAAAGCCGCTTCGAACACAATTTTTTTTAAGAACCGTAAGCGGAACGTCACCGCAATTTACCATCGTAACCTGTACCGAAGAATGTAGTCTGGATTGCCCCGGTTCATATGAATCGGTTCAAGCGTGAACGTGAACAACACTGTGTGCTATTTTGTATCGCTTTAAAACTGTGATCAGTGGTGCAGCACGTGCTTCAGTTAAAGGGACCGAAAAGTGAGTATGAACCTAATGAAACTTCATGTTCAGCGAAAAGCTTGAACCTTCAAAAGTTCAAATATCAAAGAACATCGGTGAAATCGCTGTAATTTTTCTTCAGTTGAATTTTCCATGATTGTATGTCCAGGGATGCAGTAGGAGATATCAACAATTGCAACACACCGCGCCATCTGTCGAGGACGCATGTAATACGCGCGCTTCCGCCCTTCCGCTCGCTAATCCGGTGAAAACGAGAATGGCAGTGGGCGTCTGTAACCACTTTCTACGTTGAAACTGTAGAACCCCCTGAACCCGTGTGCGCTAGAATTCCGCATTCGAGAACTATAGCTCGCACAGAAGTTCTGTTCCTACGATAGCATGCTGGAAAGTGTGTGTGTGTCGCAGCAGAACATTCTTCGTCCACAGATTTACCGGAGTCACTGCGTCTTCACTAGCAGCTGGCCGTGCTGTGAACTCGGACAGGTTTCTGAAATTTACATGCATCAGAGAGAAGCCGTTGTGTAAGCCGAAGCAAGCGCTGTTTCTTCGCCGTGCAGGTGTTCATGTGGGAAATGCAAACCGATGGATACTGCGCACGAGTGTTTCTGCTGCCGAGAGGTAGAGAGTGCGTGTGAAAAGCAGACACAAAATTACATCACAAACAACGAATATTTCGAAATACTGTGCCTTGACATCGACGTCCTGCAAGTGTCTTTTACATACATCCGAGAAGCCGAAGAGCATGGCAACATACGGGGCACCACCGTGTGGTCTTTACGCTCTACTTGAACGGCAAACTGGACGGTAAACTCTTATTTCTGCATGAAATTCCGTTATATCACCTATCGGCAACTCACAAGATGAATATGGGGTGCTCTCAGAAAGCACAATAGAAAGCCTTCTTCCTGCCAGCGTCGTGCTTGCTGTTAAGGATGCTTTCCCATCACATGCCTGTAAGGGCTTTGTACCTGCAGACTTGTAGAAATGTATATATATATTGATGTCAGCAAATTGTCATGTCTTGCTTGCTGCAAGTTTTTCTCCTCGCTTTTTCTTTGCAGTCACAGAATATAATTATTAGTTTCTTCCTGGACGGTTAAGTAACCTGAGGCAAAGCTGTTTTTGTAGATTATGCTCAAGTCTTGTATATGTGAGGAGTAAAGGGATAGGGATTTGACACTTAACTCTGTTTTGCTAAGAGGAGTACTTGTAACTGATTAGCCTTGTGTAAGAGGTGCTACTCTTGTGGAGGCAGTAAATATCAGCATGAGATATGGGGACATTGCACTATCCACAAGTGGTCTGTACTTGACATTTACTGCCATTCTTACTAGTGCTTGGATGGTGAAGCATGAAATTGGTTGTTAGCAGACCGTGAAGTTTTATGGTTAACCCATATTTTCCCAACGAATTTGTGCCCGAACCGAGGTTCCCCTGTTAAAACCTCATTACCAGCCGCAAATCTGCACCTAAGCGCAAGGCACCTCAAAGCAACAACATACTAATCTTTCACAAGATACACTGCTGACCTCGACTTCTTACGCTTCAAAAATTATGTACAACGGGTTTGATCAACGTTAATTCTACAATAAGGCTCCATTTGCCCCCGAATTCAGTATGATAATTTCTTCACCCAAATTTACATGAATTTTTGAAATGAAGTGATCAGCCCGATATTTACCACCACGATGTAAAAAAAATTGAAACCATAAGGGTCAAACTGTTGGCTGTGAACCACCGAGCTTTATACTCCAGCAAAAGGCACCACTGTGTCAGCGGTTTAAGCACCTACCAGCACAAGTAAGCAGGGAGGTATCAAGTGCTGATGAAAGCAGCATGGCGGATGCCTCAGAGAGGTATCTGAGGTGCTTCCAATATGATGCTGGTAGGAGTCCTTCAGTGCAGGGAAGGCAGTCAAACAACAACCAGTGTCGCCATTCACTGGCCTTCCAATCTGCTCCGACCCGTATGTGGCGTGGTAGGCGTGTGAAAATGTGAGGTGGACGAATGCTCATTAGTCTGTTGTCTGTTGGAAGCAGTTGTAGGGTCACCTGCGAAAAAAGGAGAAAAAGGAGTTACAGAAGTCAAACTCCTTTGTTACAATTCCATGAAACTGCCAAAAATTGTTATAAACAATACTTTGTCGGAAACGATGTTTCAAATAGGCAATGCCATGCTACACCTTGACATGTTACACTGCGCAGGTTTCCTGCAACACATACATACCTATATTGTACTCATGTTCCGAGCTTGCTGATGAGAACAGTACGCCAGTCAGCTGTCTTGTGACTCCTAGTAGAAGGCAGTGCATGTATTCCACACTTTGTCCGCGGACCATGTCGAAATGTGGCAGGTTAAGTAGTGCTGACGGTCCTTTAACTACGTTCACTTGAACGCCATACTGAGCTGCCCACTCCATATCCCTCACCAGCACCTCGTGAGTTCTTTCTGTCTCTGGAAGTCCTGAGCTGGGAAACCTTGTTGCACCTGTAAAGAGCACATGAAAATAAATTATATAGGTTACCAATAGCATCTAATACCTTCATGCTAATGTTTGCTTCCCAAAATAACCATATGAATTCTCTAGGTGAAACTGGTAAGATCGCAAAGGTAGAAATAGAAAGACACAGAAGCACACTTACCACTCACACGCTCGCCTCAGATGAGGCATCTCGAGCAAGAAAAGTAGCCAATGTATGAGTTATGATTCTGGATGGCAGCTCTTGCAGGAGCATCCACTGATGAACACAGTACAACCACCTTGGAATCAATTTGCTCATTATTAGAACTCCAAGAGACAGTTTAGATGCTGGAGACAGCCGTCAAAAAAATTCATGAACAAATAGTGCCATATTTGGGTGTGTTCTCCCAAACCACAGTCCTCCAAGCATAACATTTTGGAAACGATCCTTTGAAGGAAGTTCGTTTATCACAAACTCTATTGGCCATATTGATACTTTTGAGCTTTTGAAACGTGGACTGCCGTTGGTGTTTATTGTCAGTGTCAGGTCAGTGGCTTTGAGCACCCTTCTTGCTGCCAACCCCTTGTATAGCTGGCCGTCTGTAATGTCTCTGATCGTATTACTGTCGCCAGTCTGATCACGTGTCATAAGAGTATCGTAAACTTTGCTGGCATTCTTGCGAAGAAGGATTGCACTTGCTTCTCGATATCGGCGATGCAGAAAAAGGAACCATCCTTCTGGAGCTCAGACAAGGAAGTGTTTCTGACAGACACTGGACACTGTATGCTTATATCACTGGATGTGAAGTCTAGTGAGGATGTGCAAGTTTTGCAGTCATAAAACTGTTTCGCAAACTTTTTTGCACGTTTTGACCACAGTTTCCGCAAAAGGTATTGCTTTCTGGAACTGCATCTGTTGAACCTAAAAGAGCATTTATCAGCTTGAGAAGATCGTCCACTGCTGTCCAAGTCCAGGTTATGCGACATAACGTAAGACACAACCACAACTGCTTCGCTTTTTAGAGTCGTAGAATTCGGCAAGGTTTGCTCCCCAAATTCTCCGCAAACGCCGGAAACAATGTCGTCGTCTTTGAGCAATGAGTTAGTTCTGCTTGCGCTGTCATCACTCTGTCCATTGGCCTCTGCAGTTTGTGTTTGAAAATCTCCTCCTTCGGCATGCCCCTTCACCACCCACCACCACCACCATCCTTCTTCTACTTTCTCTTCTCCACCACTAGACATATCGCTGTAGTGAATCTCCTGTTCGCATCCATCGAACTCTGAATCTCCAGTTTCATCGTTGCCATATTCTGAACTGCGCGACATGTCAGGAGTAGCACAAGATGTACGCTCACCGCTCTCACGCGCAAAAACTTCATCCATATGAGCATGTACGTCGATGTGGTGCTCTAAGCTTCGCTCTTCGCACTCGCGGTCATCGGTCTGGGCGTTGCAGTCTTCCGAGTTGTCGGACCTGTTTGTGCTGTCCCCAGCTTCATGAGGTGTTTCATGACTAGCATCATATTCGCCCTCATCCACAGCACCTTCAACTCGATGAACATGGCCGTCGGCTCCACTGTTATTACTTCCACCCGATCCGATTCCCGACATGTTCGGCTGCTGTTCACACTTTTTCCTGTAGTGCCTTGTGGACGCAGGAACGTCCAAAAACGCGCCTGGTGAGAGATACTGCGATCTACGTTTCTTGCAGCGGCCACTCATTTCACAAAAGAAAGCATAAAATGCTTAACTTTATTCACGATTTGAACAATGCGTCAAATCCGTTTCCACCTTTCCACCTTCCTTTTGGTGTCATAAAAAGTGCTGGGTCTATCGTGTGTGTGCTGTCTGTTGTGGAACCACGTGGACGCAAACAGAAACAGGAGCTTTCTGTCACCCGTTCGGTGTCATGAGAGCCTGCTGTAGAAGTATTGCAACGTCATGTTTCTGCTTGCGAATCGTACAAGGTTCGACTCTTTTGGGCATTGCAAATTATGCTATTTTGGGTCTGGCGGCGGGCCTTCGACTTTGGCATGACTGATACATCTTTTCTTTGGTATCTGCTATGGAAATTGGGGGAGGGAGGGACTGACGAAGTGGGTCGTCGTTTTTATTCAATTCCGGTGTATGTGTAACGTTGCTGTTTATTGTTTTTCTTTTCATTGTTTCGCAAAAAGCATGGGTGCTCTTCTGCAAGAGCTAGGTCACCAGCGACTCCCGGTACCTGGAAACGGCTTCATCTTTGACGAAGATGACATTGACGAGCAGTTGATTGCGGTGGGTAGAACACTAGTGCATTCTTCGTGATTTTTGGCGTTTTCGGCTTTAACTATCTTCGGTAAATGCTGACATGACATTGACCAGCAATTGATAGCAGTGGGCTGAACACTAGTGCCTTCTTCGTGATGTTCAGCTTCAGCTAATGATGACATGACATATCGTCATGCCTTTGAGCGGGTCACATGTTTCTCCGTCACAATATTTTTCACGCGCATTTTGTATCTGTTGGTTCTCAACTTTCCAGGGTATACCCGGAAGCCAGCCCCCTGCTTCGAAAAAGGCAACGGAAAAGAACGTGAAGACAGCAAAGAATATCCAGTTAAAGACTATACTGGGGAAAAGGAAGCAACCTTATGACAGCAAGTCCTGTCAGAAGAATCTTGACCGTGGCATACCATTAACGGCAAAAGCAGGGGTTTGAACCAGTGGTGAACCGCTCAACTGCCGATGCAGTTACCACTTTGCGGGTACCACTCGGCAGCATGATCTTTTCACTCTGTTGCTGTCCGCCTACAACACTGGTCCTTTCCATGCTTTTTGCATCTCCATCTGTCGGTACTAAAACACGAATTGATAATGCAGGTCGTAATTAAGCCCCACAGTTAATTTGCCGAATTCAGTGCGGATTAGTGGTAGTGTAAATTACATAGTTGTAGCGCGCGCACTTAGAATTCGTTTGCCGCAAATATCAGCATCAAGCATCCATTCCATAGGCTGCAAAAGAGAAGAAAAAAATTCAAAAAGGGAAGATGTAGACGCGCACAACTGTCTTCATTTGGTATTTGGCTTAATACAGTCGCTGACCGATAATTCGGACTTCCAGGAGCCACAAAATCGATCCGAATTATCAAGCAGTCCGAACTTTTAGTTGCTGGTCAAAATTCGCTTTCAAAACAAGATCTGTCAGTAATACTTGCAATAGAATTAAAAAAAAAACATATATTCCCATTTGTTTGTCAGTCGGGAAACACAAACTAATGTTGCGGTCTAGTCATGTGTAGTAATGTCAGTGCCGTGCTGCCGGAATACGTACTTCTAAGCACATCAATGATCCCGCGAATCGCTCCGGTTGTTGTGCAAACTGCGACGTGAACGCCGAACTCATCTCGTCGTCACCACCAACCAGCGTCGTCTTTTGTTTCCGAACCGTGTTCAGTACAACAATGCGCGTAATGGCGATGACTGATGTTGCAGACTCAGAGAAAACTCTGTTTAGAAAACACAAGCCATAAATAGGGAGAAACATGAACCACTCGGCGCGCGTGCGGTATCACGTGCAGTTCGAATGTCTTCGGACTCGGAGGCGACCACGTGAGGGAGAGCCCACGTGACCAGAACTTTCCCTCCTTCTTTCAGCGGAAGTTCCGGTCACGTGGCCTCTCCTGGGATCCAATGGCTTCCAAAACAACATGAAGCGGCCGCGGAATGTTGATTTCTTACCCTACGAGTGGGGCACATGCCGCATTTGAGATGACTTGTTCAGGAGGTGGAAAATCGCCAAAAGTAAGCATCTGGAACCGAAATTTGTCCAAAATACAGAGCAGTCAGTCCAAAAAACGGTCCGAATTATTAGAAGTCAAAATACATTGGTTCTATGGGGCTTCTGACGAAGCCACAGAGTTTGTCGGAAAGTCCGAAAAATCGGTCGGCGACTGTATTCAACGTTTTACTTGTAATGTTATGTTTGTATACTTCTTGTTTGTGATATTGGAATTGCTGCTGAAGGTTGTGGGGTGATATGACTTAGCACTGTTTTGAGCACGTGTTGTGCCGTAGGCACATGTTATCGCAAGCGCGCGATAACGGTTTGCACTCGGTACGCTCGAGGGGGCGTGGTAGACATCCTTAAAAGCCAGAGGTGACTGGGGAATGGGCTTCTTTGTCGGCGGTGCGGTGAGGATGGTGACGGATGCATGTCTGGTAGGAAATAAACATCTGTTCTTTGTTCGTTATTGCATTTTGTTGTGCTGCTTTCCTCGCCGGGAGCGGACGGGCGGACACACCGAGAGTGGGAATGAGAGATTTCTACAATGTGGCTACAAATATTCAGCAATGCAGAGTGCTCTCGTAAACACAACTTGTAATTCGTTGCCAACTTCGTACCTCCTGAGCCTGACGATTACAGAAGCACTTTGATATTTTGATTGTGCAAGCCCCTAAACTGGTTTGAACTGACAGCAGTTCAAACCGTTACTTGAACTGCGCTGAACCTGGACCGGACTAGAAAAATTACAGTTCCGACCCTGATTAATATTGCTAATTGAAAAACATGAAAACAGGCAGTGTGGGAAATTAACAGCAGTCTTAATTTCACACATCTCAGCATGCTGCTTCGTAGCATTGAGGGTCGTGATCTGTTGACAGTGATTGTGACTGCATTCTAGCGCAGAATGATAAGGCTGTTGTGTAAAATAACATGTTGTTCCGTATCAGTACGTAGGCATCTACATGTGCTTTGACCTCTTTTACTCTTGGAGCTGCTTGTAACAAGTAACCCTGTGCACCATCCGGCCCCTGCATTTTGTGGGGAGACCCCCCCCCCCCCAATGGTCACAACCTAGTCCGCACATGGCCCACCCCATGGTCATGCCTCTGTCAGCAGGAGTGACAGCGTTGCGACGGTGTTGTCCGTCTCTGGAGGGAACGATGAGGTATTTCGCAAGACGTGTAGCACTACTCCCTTCATGCTTTTGTGACAAAAAATGTACAGTTGTAGACCAGTTCCTCAGACTTCTGGGAGCTACCGAATCTCTCACAAACCACAAACAAGCTCAGAAATCGTCGTGTTTCTTTGCTTTCACTTCAGACAGCTGCGCAAGACACATTGTAGCTTGACCAAGATGGTGACAGCATCCCCCTTTTTGCCACAATAGACAAAGAGGCAAGTAGAGCTCCTTCAGTGCTTCCACCTGTTTCCTCTTTTTTGTTAACGAGTGTCAATCTGCCTTTGAGGTGTTACGGTGGAAATATGTGCTAAATGACAAATTACATATACCTTTCTCTTCCAGATCCATCTGAGCAGCAATGTTTTTGTGCCCTGTGAAAGGTTCTCATGGATCCTGAAGTCAAGGACCGACGCAATGTTTTGTAAAGATATGGCCAAGGCCCTCTGGAATGTGTCAGTGTTGGTCAACAGAAGTGTCACGGTCACAATGTGCCCCCGATACGACAGAGAAGGTGGCACTGCGAAGCCAGGGCTGAGCCCACATAAGCTCGATGCTATTTCAAGTAAGCGTGAGAACTCAACGAAACTCATTGTAGTAAGCACCAACTCATTGCTGAGCAATGCCTCGGACCCCGCAGCACTTTGTCTTCTTGGAAAGGGAAAACTGAGCATTTAGGCAGTGGAAAATTTAAGCGGCTGCGCATTAATGAGGTTGTGCGGTAACCATGATTAGTCATCATAATGCTGTCTCGAAAGCCCGGGAATCGTTGGCTTTGTGCAAAATATGCATTTGTGACAGCCATCGCAGGCAGTGCTAAAACTGGCAAACGGTGGTGTTTTCTCTCAGAACACCTGTCATTGACAGAAAAACTAAATTATGCATGTGAATAGTCCTCTGGGCATGAAACCAGATGAAGGAGCTTTATTGTATCCATGGATAATTTTCTCACATTAAAAATACAGTGACCATGCAGTAATCACATTTCATTGAAGCCGTCTAATAATAATTCGCTGTGTACATCACGAGACAACTACGATCATGAGTGATGCCACAGTGGTCGGTCTGCGCATAAATTTTGCCTTTTGCATATCACAAGTAGCCTGGACTGTTTCTGTGTATTTTTCATTTTACAGTTTGAATTTAATTTTGTAACTTTTTAATTGCGATGATTAAAGCAAAGCTGTCAATACAGCTGTTGTACACGATGACATGAGACAGTGAGTGCCACTACCTCCAACTCTAACATTTACGAGGCCATTTTTTTCTGTCGGGTTTGAAGAAATACGCGGGGAGCTCTGAAAGTACCGCATATTGCACTCGCCACACAACAAGCGAGCCTGCCAGCAGCGCTCTTTCCTCCGCTTTGCACATAAATGCCGTAGGTCGGCTGCTTTGTCAGCAGATAAGGTACCCTTTCCTATTTATGTTGTTGTTTCATGAATGGCAGGCCCACTCGTCGTGGGACGAAGCCAGGTGACAGGATATATTTTTCAGTCTGCATTTTTGCACCCAAAAACAACAGTTTGTAAATGTCAGAAAGTTGGAACCTACGACATTCGCTGTCTCGTGTCATGATCTACAACTTCACCATTGACACATTGACACCTTTGCTGAAACAACTGTAATTAAAAAGTTAGAGAATTAATTTCAGTTAGTTAATGAAGTTCCCAGCTAACTATGCACATCCGAGGCGTGCTGACACATCAAATGGTAGCTCATAGCCACTGAACTCTCACGGTCGAGGCACGACGGCGTCGGCCTTGATTGCGATTTTTAGCACTACCTTTCCGGTTTTCTATTGAACGGCCCTTGTAACTTCATTGGATTCTAAAAACATTCTTGTGACATGTACTTGTGGGAACTAGCTAGCAGACAGCCACACAGGAGGAAGCCCAGAGGTCAACTGTATATTCGGGCGCGTAGCGCGCGCCCGCTGTTGCGATAGACCTCGTCGTCGACGGTAGGTGGTCGCCACAGGTACTCCCCCGCCCAGAGACAGCGGGAGCTGTTGTTGCAGGTTGCAGCAGTAGCAGGAGCATGGGATGGAACGCAGATGGGTGATGCGATGATGGAAGGCAGGTGCGGTGCTGAAGGAGTCGCTTTGAGTCGCTTGAATCGCTTTGAGTCGCGTGAGTGGCTTTGAGTCGCTTTGGAAGAGCTTGGCGATTTGCGCCAGAAGGTTTGCGAGGCCGTGAAGACAGATTTGCGGGGCCGTGAAGAGAGGTTGACAAGTTGGTTGTAGAGAGGTTGAAAGCCGTGTTGGCTGCGCGTGTGTGTGGCGTTGTTCGCCGCGCTGATGAGCTGCCGAGACGTCGGCTGCAGGGAGGGTGACGTCGGCTGCCGTGACGAGCGCGACCGCTCGGCGAGCACGAGGCTCTGGTGTCACGGCCGGCAGGTGATGGTAATGCGGTGGTAATGAGGTGACGTGCGTGCGAACCTTCCAAGCTGACCTGATGGCGTGGAGCTGACGGCGATGGCTGCCGAAGATGGAATTGGCGCATGGTGGTGGTGTGCCGTGCGGTGAGTGACCTCTGTTGCCGGGTGGAAAAGGCAGCTTCCTCCTGGGAATGACGATGAGTGGGCCTGGGAAGCTTGGTGGAGAAGATGGAGAATTTAGGGTGGTAAGAAGGCCGAATAGTCCGAGGTGTTCGAATGTTCGGGTCACCAACTGTGGGAACTAGCTAGCAGACAGCCACACAGGAGGAAGCCCAGAGGTCAACTGTTTATTCGGGCGCGTAGCGCGTGCCCGCTGTTGCGATAGACCTCGTCGTCGTCGACGGTAGGTGGTCGCCACATACTATTGCTCATTCTGTGTTCCCAATGACAGATGCATTCAACAGCTATATGGACGTCAGGCCATCGGCAGAAGTGCCGCCACAGGTACGGGCCAAGCAAGTGAGGAAGCACCTGGCGACCTTCTTAAGGGACTTGATAAGAGCTCCAGCCAAGCCTTCATCGCCCAAGCCTTCTTCACCTTTGTCCTGTCAAGCGCCGCCTTCATGGTTTTGCTCTTTTAATTTCTAATAAACACATCATTTCATTTTATTGGCATCCCCTGCATTTCATTTGGGGTCATTGTGCTCCAGCTGGGGGTCATTAGCTCATAGGGCCCTGTGAGCAATGAGCTCATAGCATCCATGAGCAAAGCTCACAGGTGTGCTCATACCTAATCCCCATGAGCTAAGCTCATAGCTGCTCATATGTCATCTCTATGAGCAAAGCTCATAGCCGCTCATATGTCATCCCTATGAGCGAAGCTGCTAAGCCTCAATAGATCATCCCTGCTAATAGATCACCCCTAATGAGCAAAGCTCATTGCTGCTCATACAATAAACACATATATGATTTTTGTGAGCAATCTCATATGTGACATTTTTCAGCAGGGCATCTATAGATTTCATACATGCCCATTCTCGTCTCGAGGAAGCTGGATGGTGCTTTTACGCAAGAAACCCAACGCGTTCGCAAGATGCAAAACATGAACTTGGCATAGTTACATGAAGAAATTTTTTGGTCGTCGCATTAGAGATTTCAAGTATGTGTACAATGCATTGAACGCTTTTACGGCAGTGTGCGTGGATGGCTCGCGGATGTCATTTCAAAAGTACATAAGAACTGAATCAAGTTCCTTGGTTTATTATTTGTGTGATATCTAGTGATGGCTTGATTCATCTGTGTTTCGTATTGAAAGCTTCCCAAGTGATCTCAATAAAGAATGGAAAGCACACGTGATAGATTATGTGGTTCTTATTCTCTTGGTTTCTCCTGGTAAGAAGTCTAAAGGAAATCCTGTAAGATTTCTGTAAGAAACTGGGAAAGGGGGCAATTCCGAGAGAATGCTTTGTGAGAAACTCTGTAAGAAATTCTGTGAGAATATTTAATTATCACACATATAATCTCTTAGAATAACGCAAGAGATGCTTTGTGAGATTTTCTGTAGAGTTTTCCAATAGGGATAAGTATAATAAACACTGTGCAGCACTAAGCGCTGCTTCAGTTCACACTTGAAAATGATCGCTGCATCGCTATGATCTCTAATTTGTCCGCCACTTCGGCTAGCAACTTTGCTAGTCATTTAGTTAAAGGGACAGTCGCATTCTCAGAGGTCAATTTCGAAACTAATGCGAATTCTAATTCCTTGCCGACCACTGAAGTGGGCCGGAAAATACCATTTCGATGCGCGGCGTACTTTTCGCGCAATCCGATGAAAAAGAAACTGGAATCCTTGCGCCCTCGCTCTTTAAAAGTGGGAGGAAACGTCACCCGGATAAGGCCAATCAGCGCGCGCTCTGGGCAAGTGCGAGTCGCGCGCCTGTTTGGCGATCTTGAAGCGAAGGGAGCAAACATGGAGTCGGAAAACGAGAGTGATGTTTCTCTGTCTGGGGGAGGTTCTGACGAACATGTTAGCGGTAGCGGCGACGAGTTAATGCTGGATGATGACCCATACTCTACGGACCCAATGCCACTGGAACTTGCCGACCATCCACGAGATGTGGCTGCGGCTAACCCGCGGGATGACATTTTTAGGTGACGTATCTCTTTGCATGGTTGCCGTCGGATGTGCAAAACAGTTTAGAATGTTGAAATTGGCAGGTTTCTGTGTGGAGTCCGCGATCCACAGGAGCCCGACGAGAGCCTGTGTTGCCATTCTGTTGCCAGGGTGGTAGAAATGTGCAACGGTGCCGCCGTGCAGTGCATTGCACAACACCCATTACTCAGGGACATCTGCCTCCGTAGAGAGCTTCTAGCCTCAATTCTGCCGCTATGATCAACATTTTAGGCGACTCAATCCCCAGGACCACAGGTAAGCCTGCTGCAGTGCTCTCCCGTTTGCTATATGATTACGACCGTAATGAACTTTTCGGTGTAAATGACCCCCCCCCCCCATCAAGATTCGGAAGGGTAAACTCGAGTGCTAGTCGGGTGTTGTTGGTTATGCAAATTGTCGTACCTAAAGTGGACAAGGGCTGTATACAAAAGGGCGACTATTGTCAGCAGCTTTTTGGCCTACACAAGTTTGTCCCCTACAAATCATAAGCGTGGACGACAGCCTTAGAACAATCCGTAGAATCCTGGTCCAACAATTCCATTAGGAAAAGTGAAACAACACTGCCGCCTCAGCTAGTCTCGACATGCTCTCAATTATGCCAGTTAGCCATGGCCTGATTGTCAACAGAAATCCCTGATTGATTGGCAGATATCCAGTGGGAATTTTAAACTCTGAAGGAAGGTCTTACAAGTCTGAAAAGAGAAGCATTTGAGGTGCCAATGAAGGGGGGGAAGCATGTCACTGAAGCATGTAAGAGTAACGTATTTTGGGAGAAATTGGATTTTGCCTAAATTTGAGGGAAGCTGGTTTGGGAGGGAGTTAGCAGTTGGAATCGTGCTCATCCTGAAAGAGGTGAACATTTTTTTGTTGTACTATGTTGCGGCTCCTGCCAACCTTCCACATTCAAAATGCGGGAGACCATGGAACTAAGGAAGGAATGCACAGGCTTTGAACTCCAAGGTTGGGATAGTGTCTGTTCTGGCCATTGTCTTCCCAACACTGCGGGAGATTTGGCAGGTGTGCAAATGTCCACAAGATATGATGCTAAACAAAAAGAAATGTCATGTGGAGTTGTCTTTTCCAGCTGTCTGAGGTTCACGGCATACTCGTCATTCACAAGATGGCCTGGATGCGTTGTCCAAGCAATCAGGAGGGAGTTCCCGTCTACGTCTTATCAAGGCTATCAGTGCTAGGACCATCGAAACAAGGTTGTCTTGACAAGAGAGACAAGCTGGTGCATACTGATGGCTGGAACTGGAGACATGTAGTGGCAAGATGAAAATTTTGCTGATATAGGCATACTTTATGCAAGTAAGCCCTTTGTCATCCCCCTTGCCTCCCATCAGAGGTTTTCGAGAATACTATAGGTGTGTGGTGTTCTCGAAAAACCTCTGATGGGAGGCAAGGGGGATGACCAAGGGCTCACTTGCACGAAGTGTGCCTATCTCAGCAAAATTTTCGTCTTGCAGCAATTTTCGTCTTTTCGTCATTGCAGTGTGGGGGATGTTTTGTCTTGTCACTCTGTATCTCCGGTTGCAGTCAACAGACTGTCTACCCGTCTGTACAGCAAATACTACTACACGTGGTGGTATTAGCTCTGGCATCAAATCCAGACCGCACTGCACTAAGTTAGTGCCGTCGTGTCAATATTTCGAACTCTGTGCAGATTGTCAGTGCGGTGTAGTGATGGGAATAAAGAATGACCCTATAATTGTGTCAATTTATTGTACAGTGGAGTATGAGGAGTGGGAATAACAAAATAGCTTAGGTTTATTTGCCTCCCATTATGTATGGCAGGCAAATAAACCTAAGCTATTTTATTATGCTGTGCTGTGTGGTGGCTAAATTAATGTGGTGTGAAGTCTGGATGGTTACAGGTATGCTGCCACAGGAATGTTAGGAGGGTTCATGTTGGCAGATCCATATCTGGGGTACTAATACGCTATGCAAGTGTGTGTCCTTTGTTTTCCTCTTCCTGGAATCAGGGGATAACAACCCCCTTGTGAGGCGCCGTGAAGTGGGTCCCCAGCACTTGCTTCAGCCATGACCTCCGCATCTGAAATATGACCTTGAGTGTTAACACTGAAAAGAATACGTTGAGGGTCTAGCGGGTACAATAACAAACATAAAAATGACTACGCAAATAAATATTCCTCTTTGCGGTCCCTGTTTCACCGGCATGGTTATTTTCTTGTCGACATTACGTTATAAACGCTGGCAGCCACATCACACAAGATTCCTTTCATAGGATTCGACAATTTTCAGGGCTCGTACATATCCATTATGTTGTGGGACGTGCAAAAAGAATTGCAATATTTTCGTGGCTTGACAAAACATACCAAATCCAGTTGATTCCGTTGACGTGCTTGCTGCCGCCTGAAATAGGGCCAGAAATTAGCAACAAGGCTGCAGTAGAATACTGATGCAACGTGAAGTGTCTCGGACGTAGCCAAACACAGATTGCGATGTTCCCACATCCCTGAATTCTACTATCAGGCTTACACTATGCACTGTAGAAACATCCACTAGCTGCAATAACATTAGAATAACGCTGTCATGTGGGAGTGTTACGTTACTCCTGCATAATACAGGCGACAATTAGCACTGCAACAACACACCAATCTTTTTTCTCGAGAGTACGCGTACTATTGCGTCAGGATGCTGCAATCAATGTAATAATTTGTGTACAATAGTAGGCGGTGTGACTGTGACGTTACAATCGGCGGCGAGGCCAGGTGTTCGCGATGATGTTTACTGTGACAACTGATAGTTTTCATCGCAGAGTAGCTGTGACCACGCAGGATTGTCACTTACCTCCGTTACTGGTTCCTGCCCTTGTTCCTGATCGAATATGGTAGGCACGGCGTCAATCTTCAGCAGTTTCCGTTTCTGCCGTAGCCCGAGCCGAACTTGCAATACATCTTCATCAAAATAGGCGCCGTCAGCGAAATGACAGGAACAGACGCGTGAAACATTCGATCCTTGGGCCACACCACAGTAGTGGCTGGCGATCGCTGCCTCCCACTTTCGTTTTGTCTCGCCATTGCGAGGTTGGTGAAATGTAAGCTCGGGATTCGCGTTATAAGTATTTGTGCACCCGGGCACGTAGCACCGGTTTCCTGGCTGTGAAATCGCACATCAACGGCGTGAAATCCTTGGGCACACGCTGTGGTTCAAAGTACTTCAAAGCAAACGCGACAAGACAAGAAAAAGGGTCAGACGCACGCTCAGACACACACAGAACTCCGGCGGGAAGGAGCGCCTCCTGATGGTTGGTTTATCCCGGTGACGTCATCCAGTGTCGGCGCCTTGCGGGGATTGCCGTGCGCGCCGGAAGCGCGAACATTTAAAAATCGTTTCTGGGTCAACCAAGTGGATTTGTGCTGAGAAAATTTGCCGGCGTACATTATGAACGACAGGGAACATGACCATAACAGTTCCGGAACACGCTTCCGGATGCGACTGTCCCTTTAATGTGTCATTCAGCTGGAGGAGTGTTCTTGCCTTTACGTTGTCAGATACAATCCAGACAAATTATCGAAATACGCCGTCCATCAGGCGTTGAACGTCCATTGGCTCTGGTTACACACCAACATAGCCAAGCAGTGTCATAAAACCACCACAATTCATAGTCAACTTACCGATCATCGAGCTAATCGAGAATTAGCCGATGCAGGCTACAAACGTGGACGAAACAAACAGCAAGTTTAATTTCATCCGTGCCCTGCGCCTTTTGTTTGGTCACCTCATAGTCACCGACAACGCCGATTAAGGGCCAGTTCTCACTTGGCGACGCCCGACGCGACGTCGTGAGCGGGCGGCGGAAATAGACGCGCATTTCCGGAGTCGGGAGAGAAGAGACGTCGAGCAAAAAAAAAAAAAAAACTGCCATGGCGAGCTTCTTTCACGACGTCGGCGAGAGCTCCCGAGAACGACAGCTGGCGACCAATTAGGTGGCACAGAAAGGCCACGCCTCCTGATTTTTCGTCTGCTTTGGACGACGGAATACCACTGTGGTGAGAAAATGAGAACCGTGCGCTCTGACGGGTGGGCGGAAATGCGCCTCTACTTCCGCCGCCCGCTCACGACGCGGCGTCGCCAAGTGAGAACTGGCCCGAAGTTTGCGTACATATCAGCATGCCCTGAAACATCACGTGTCTAGCGTAAATGTTATCTGACTATTAGCGAATTCAGCTCATCGTTTGAGCATAGGCCAGTGCTGCGCGCCGGTGTAGGGCTCGTGCAATAAAACCGCGCCAGTGCCGCTTACACCGATCCGCCCAGCTGATCATGTTAGACGGCGCTAGTGTCGGCCAAAAACACTAGACTGCGTCCAAATATCCTTGCGCCGCACTCGTAATACGGCAGGATGACTCATGCAACTGATGTACAAGGTAGAGTTGTAGGACAACCACTTTAATATCTAAATATTAATATCACCTTAATATCCATGCAATACATCGCAATACGAGAATCCAAATTCACAACCCACATTCGTAACCGCTAACCACATTCATCCCTCATCGTCCACGTAGCGCGAAACACTGTCCACAACATATAGTTCTCTACCTTCGGATACTTCGCCCGTGACCATTCTCATCCCATAGAAAGAAGAAGACAAAAAATAAAAAAAGAATGCCGAAGGCATCAGCATAAACCCTTACGAAAATAAACGTTTCCTTCCAATTGACCGTCAATTGACTAAAGTCAACGTATGCCAGTGAAATGTCAATTTACATTTAATCTTTGGGTGATTGATTATATTTTTCTTATTGATAATTGGCCGGTGTTTTTTTTTGACTGGTGATTGACTATTTTCGATTGAGATTAGGTACTGTATTCACTGACTCTTATGTGCCTTTTTATGGACTGGTGGATGACTATTTTCAATTGGGAATGGGCACTGTGTTTATTGACTCTGACTGTGTTCCGCGGTGCCTGCCAAAGCTGCAGGTGCCCCGTGCCCCCTGAAACAACTGGTACGACATCTCTGCGAATGCCAGGAGCCACAGTGTACAGGACGTATTGAAGGGTTACTTGTACCCACTAATACGCGAGATATATTGTACCTTCAGGCTTCGCAAAAAAGAAAATGAAACGAAGAAAATGCTCCAAGGACATCGAACATAAAACACAAAAAAATATGGGCTTGCACGTACCGTTAAATTGCATCCAGCACATCATCGTTTGCCGAAAAGAAAAGCATTCACGTGTAGTATATGATCAGCAAAAGTACCGCCAACTCACACAGTGGCATGGACGCCATTAATTAGCAATTAGAGCAGTGTGGGACCCCCACAGTAATTAGGATCATTCAGGGAGTCATTACACTAATTGCGGAACATCTAAGACTTGTCCAGACCACTGTGTGAGTTGCCCGCTACCTGAACTGATAAAAAAAATATAGGTAGAAAATAAAATAAACCAATAGAAATAAAGTGGAGAGAACGATAAAGAGGAGAGAACGAGTTTAATTGAAGGTCAACGACGTCACCTTGAAGACAGCGGTCCGGAACGGCCGCTGACCATTGCCGAGCGTTGGAGCACAGAGGCAGGTTGCAAATTATCACACCAGGTGGAGCCACCATCCTTTTTGTGACCACAAGTTCTGAACATCCTGTGACGTCATCATGGCAAGTTAGGACAGCTCTGGACATGCAAGGAGAAAAACACTCGTAATACAGAGATCGACGACAGGTGGCCACCTAGATGCAAGGCATCACACCAGATAGCGCCACCATCATAGCTCTATGCGAGAAAGACGGAGAACAAGATACTAGCGGCAGGTAAAATGGAAACACTGCTCAACACGTCTAGGCATGCCAGAGTGCGTCGAAAAGGTCCAACTCTAAACAGCACGAACAGTACACATCGGGGAAAACGATTAGGGGCGACTGGTTAGGCCTAACCACAGCGTCACCGCACAACACCACGCAGCTAACACGAGGCGGGAATCGCAAAACGTTAAACATGCGACAACACAAACAAAAGGCTTGGTCACTGCTAAGCAAGTCTAAACATGCGCCTACGGGGAATATCCGCTATGGCAAACATGCGAGAAAAGACTTAACACGAGCGTGGTAAAACAACATGCAAACATCAGCAAGTCACCCACCTTTTCCCCCGCGGCGACAGAGCGTTCGATCCCAACGACTGCCAGGGATCAAGTGACGCAGGGCGGGGACGACGGAGCGACTGACCGCAAATCTTCTCCCTGACGAGAGCCAACGGCCGACTGCCGCAGGCGCCACTCTACGGATGCTACGCATGTGCGCTCGCTCGTAGCGCACTCTGCGCGCTCCTAGCGCCACCTGCTGCGACCACAAGTGAGCAGTAGCACCACCGACGCTACCTGCGAGAGGCTAAGAGAAAACTGAATCCTAGCGTCCTCTGCAGGCCTTGCTCATTGGTCGTGACGTCGGCCTATTGTCTCAGGGCTACACTGTTGTAGACAAACGTAGACAGGGCACCTGTTACTTAATGAATCACCATCCCAATATTCTTTCATTTTTACAACTATAATGATTGCATAAAAATAGAAAACCTACTGCAGAAGAGCACCATGCATGAAAACTGATCGTAGGAATTCCAAAGTCTTCCTAAATGAGACTTGCAAAAGAACAAGACATCCTAACACGTAACTCCATCAATGGCTAATAAGAGGACTATGCACTCACCAAATCAACACAGAGTACGGGTAACAAGGAGCACAGAACGATACGTCCATTCTGTCCGACAGCCAGGCACGGAACTGAATCATAATGCTTTTTTCTCCTCTATAAAGTCATGCATCTGTCCCTGATTGCCCCATCCGGTTGATTTCTGAACTATTTCGATGGAAAAATTATTAAGAATTCTTGTAGCACCATTCCCATTGAGAGCAGCACTAGCGTCACCATCAAGACAAGAATGTTCCTTGTCAAAAAAGAAAAAAACACAAAGCTTCAACAAAGGAAAGCATGCGGGTCAGGACATGTCAGGAGCGCTGTTAAACAGAAAAAATCAAACGACTGCCGGACAACAGAGGAAAGCAATCACAGAAAAACATTTGAACACAATGAAAAAGACACACATCATCATCAGACACGTAGACTGCGTTCCCTCATTATACATTCCCTCGACACAAAATCCACCAGAATCGTCACACACCATACACCAGTGACGAAATCATACATCCGTACTAAGTCAGAGGTAAACTGAATCCCACCGAGGCTACGCTTTTCCACTAACGGCCAACACAACCGTTAGGAACAGAATTAACGCGTCCACAGCCGCCAATGTCCAAGAGACAAGTGAATCCTTGCGCCCTGTGCAGGCCTTGCTCATTGGTCGTGACGTCAGCCTATTGTCTCAGGGCTACACTGTTTTTTCCACTAATGCTCAACTGGTCAAGGTCCACCTGAAACAATAGTGCGGTATGACGTCATCATGCACCTGCATGGCTCAAGGACGCGTACGCTCTAGCCAGGGGACCTATTATTTATTGAATCACTATCCGAAGATTATTTCCTTTATTCTACTGTAACGATTGCACAAGAAACTATTGAAGAAAAACACCACGCATGAGAGGTGATTGTAGGAATTAAGCGTTTCATTCCCAAAGTCTTACTAAATGAGACTTGCAAAAGAACAAAATATCCTAGCTGCATCAATGGCTACATACAACGAGCTAATCGAGACATGTCCGTCCCATCCGAGAGCCAGGGGATAACTGAATAATGACGCTTTGTTCCTCGACTGGATAAAGCCATGCACCTACCCCCTTGGCGGTAGTAGTATGGGATGGACTCTCATAGTGCACAACGCTAAACTATCCTCAACACGATTTAATTAGCAATTAGATCTAACTGGGACCCCCCACATTAATCAGCACCCTCCAGGGAGTCACCACACTAATTGGGGAGCGTCTAACTCATGTCCAGACCAGCTGAGCGTTGTGCACTACGAGAGTCCATAAAAAAGGTTATGACATCTCTGGACATGCGAAGAAAAAAACACTCATAATACAGAGGCTGGGAAAGCAAGAGTATGCTAACCATCAATAGCAATCAACAAAAAGAATTAGTTACACAACAAATCATCCCACAACAACAGGAGCGCAGAACGATGTGACTGCTCCATCCGACAGCCAGGCAGAGAACTGATTCTTGTCTCGCGACGTAAACACCCAATTATTATATTATTATTATTAGAGAACTGATTCGTAATGGTTTTTTCTCCTGTATAAAGTCCCGCAGCTGCACCCCCTAGCGGTTACTTTCTCAACTAATCTCACGACAAAATTATTAAGAATCATGCCTGCGCTACTCTCATTCCCAAGGCAGAAGAAGATAGAAAATGGCGGGGATGCCCGGACAACAGCAACCAGCGACGTGCAAGGGCATGAAAATCGCAAACAAAGCGGGGACAAAGTTCGCGAAAGCATTACTTACACAACAAATCAGCTCACCACAACAGGAGCACAGACCGATGCGACTGCTCCATCCAACAGCCTGACACAAACTGAGCTGCGCGGGGACTGCGGAGCGACCGAGGACACGTCTGCAGTCCGCGAGATCCAGCGAGGAAGTGACAGGGGCGCCGCGGCCGCTACGCATGCGCGCGATCTTAGCGCCCTCTGCGGCGACCACCTGCGATAGGCTAAGAGAGAAGAGCATTCCTGCGCCCTCCTCTTGCGTTGCTCATTGGCCGTGACGTCATCCCATTGTCCCAAGGCTACACCGATATTTTTTTTCACAACTGGACACAACTGCACAAGGTCAATCTGCAATGAAGCCATGGCATGATGTCATCATGCACCTGCATGGCTCAAGAACACGTACGCTCTAGACAGGGGACCTATTATTTATTGAATCACTATCCCAAGATTATTTTCTTTATTCTTCTATAACGATTGCAAAGGAAACTAATGCGAATTCCAAGGTCTTACTAAATGAGACTTGCAAAAGAACAAAATATCCTAACACATAACTCCATCAATGACTAATAAGAGGACTAAATCAACACAGAGTATGGGTAACAAGGAGCGCAGAACGATGTGTCTACTCCATCCGACAGCCAGGCACGGAACTGAATCTTAATGCTTTTTCTCCTCTATAAAGTCATGCATGTGTCCCTCTTGCGGTTGATTTCTGAACTAATTTAATCGCAAAATTATTAACAATTGTTCTAGCACTATTCCCATTCAGGGCAGCACTATCGACACCGTCAAGACAAGAATGTTCCGTGTCAAAAAGGAAAAAAAACACAAAGCTTCAACAGAGGAAAGCATGCATATCGGGGCATGTCAGGACAAATCGCACGACTGCTGGGCAACAGAGGAAAACAAACACAGAGACACTTGAACAGAGTGAAAAAGACACTCACCATCATTTTTTACGTTCACCACATTCCCTCATTGTAAATCCGTTCATCACAAAATCCACCACAGTCGTCACACACCATTCACCAGTGACGAACCACACATCCGCACCCCATCAGAGGCAAACGGAACCCCACCGAAGCTACGCTCTTCCACTAACGGCCAACGCAATTGCGAGGAACAGATTTAATGCGTCCACACTCGTCAGTGTCCAAGAAAGAAATTAATCCTTATGCCCCCTGCAGGCCGTGCTCATTGGTCGTGATGTCATCCTATTGTCTCAGGGCTACACTGTTTTTTTCCACTAATGCTCCTCTGGACAAAGTCCACCTGAAACAATAGTGTCGCGGTATTATGTCATCATGCAGCTGCGTGGCTCAAGGACGCATTCGCTCTAGACAGGGGACCTGTTATTTATTAAATCACTATCCCATGATTATTTCCTTTATTCTACTATAATGATTCCATAGGGAACTATTGCAGAGAAACACCATACATGAGAGGTGATTGTAGGAATTAAGCATTTCATTCCCAAAGGCTTACTAAATTAGACTTGCAAAAGAACAAAATATCCTAACATCTTCAATGATTACATACAACGAGCAATTCGAGACATGTCCATCCCTTCCGAGAGCCAGGCAGATAACTGAATAATGTCGCTTTGTTCCTCGACTGGATAAAGCCATGCACCTGTCCCCCTTGCGGTTACTCTCTGAACTGAATGAAGCATAAAATTATTAATAATGGCACTACTCCCATTCAAGGCGCACTATCGATATCGTTAAGAATGTTCCTTGTCAAAAAGAAAAAAAAATCATGAAGAAAGAAAACATGACAGAACAGGTCAGGACATGTCAGCGCATGTTTGTCAGACAACAAAGGGGGAAAAAGCAAAGAGAAACACTTGAACAAAGCAGAAAACCAACATCAAACTATTTCTAAGCACACGCACTCCTCTTACTCAAAAACAGTGCTCATCATAAGTCCATCCAGGACAATACGCACCATATTTCTATTGCTACACTTTTTTCCAGTAACGGTCAATGCATTGCTACAGACTGCGTGCCGTCATCACATCCTGTCTGAAGAAGATGGCGGCAAAGACAAAGGCTCCTATTATTTATTGAATCGCAAGATTATTCTCTTTCTCCGATTCTTAATGACGTTCACTTTTACAATAAAATTCAACAAAAAACGCACTGTGCATATTAGCGATTTTCACTCCAAAGGCTCATCATGGCCATTAGGATCACAACACCAGTAAACTACCACTGCTCTTTTAAAATAATAGGTGAAACCACCCAACATCATCACCAGGCTTATGTAATACATGACCCTATCTATGCTCGTATACTCTTTGTCTGAGGCTACACCTGCGAGAAAAAAGGCGCGAAAGCCAAGGGGCAAAGCTCCATTCGAGCACGACAAAGCACAAGACAGAACGCCTTTACGGGAACGTGATGGCATTCCCACCATATTAATGATTTTCTATCTTGCATTGCAGTTCAGAAAACTATAATTTTAGGAGCCTATTAAAATTCTACTTTCTATAGAAACTATAATTGCCCTATTACTTAGATCGCTATTAATGAAGCGCTCCAATTTTTTCTCACTTCCCATTTCAGCCTTGTCATGCAGTGAGCCGGACTCACATCCAAAATAATTAATTTACACTGAGGGTGCCGTGCTTCAGGAATTCCTATCCTGCGCTCAGATGCAAGCATTTCTGCAAGGATACCTAAACAGCTCACTTCTTCAACATACCGAGCTCCCAACAATATCTAACAAACAAGCAGAGAAACCCACTTCGCAGCTTTACCATGCGACTTTCTTCTGCACAAAAGCAGTGATTTGACGAAAGAGCAGCAAGAATTGCGCGCATTTGTGCTTGGCTTCAAAAAACTGAAGCATATGCTAATAAACTAAGAAAGGCACTCATGTCTGGTATCAGATAATGCTAAATACACAGCCGCATTGTCCCTTCGTAAAGCAAGCACAGGACAAGGGCACACAAATTCCTTTAAGCGAGAAGGGAAAAGGCTTAAAGGGTCTCTGACCAGAAGCTGGAGAGCCTTTTCCGCAGTGGCTACCGATAGAATACACAAAAGCAACTTCATATACGAAAATTCATGCCTCAACACCTCGTAGTTTTCGTAAACTCGAATTTTGAACATCGCGGTTCACGCCGACGCTGGCACACCTAGCGTCAAACCAAGAAAACGTACGCATATATAGAAAACTCATCTGGTCATCCCACTGGGATGACGTCAATCGCCCATGCAATCAGCGCGCAGAATGCCGTCACGTGATCGAGCACTACAACAACAACTTTCAGCAAGAACCAACATTTTTACGCCGATATACTGTTGTCACAATGTCTGGAAATAAAGAATATGTATATACTTCGAAATCTACAACCTGTTTTATAACTGCGATAATCCAATTAGCGACTTCCGTGGAGAGAGGAGCTACGAGGCTACGAGCTACGACGACTTCCGGGATCCAGCGCGCTATTTCACTGCGTTAGCGTAGTGTGTGTATTTCCAAGTTTTCTTTATTTATATCTTTTGGAACAACGACCAATTTATCGAGGTACAGCCCTTACTTCATTTGACGTGCCTCAGTTGTGTCATCAAAGCGAGATTTCTCGGCGGGCATTCAGTTCCATACTGCGCGTTCAACCGCAGCGGCAGGATAATACCGCGGCGGATTTTGCCAATCGTATTTGAAGAATGCAGACTATGAGACGGACCCCTCAGTTTGAGTACAAAGAACCACCGCCTACAGCAGTCCGCAGTGCTTTCCTTGAATCGATATTCCAAGACTGTTACATCTGGACATGACGAGGTTAGTGTCTTCTGTATAATTTATACAGTGATTACTCTCCTTGTGAGAATTACGTTGTGGCATGCAGATGTTAGGAGACCATTTACGCAACAAAGAAAAATACGGATTAAAGCAAATTGAAGTTTACGCACTAAATCAAAAGATTACTGTGCAATTCTGAGTGTTGTTGAATGCAGCCATGCGAATGCAGTAAGCAACATTCACAGTACGTAAAATGAAGCTGTGTATTCAGCATCTAGATGTAACATTATAATTGTCACAGCAGTGTGCACCAATGTAGTTCATGATTTCCTTGGACAAGATGTGGAACCAAATGTTGGAAATACAAGGCAGGGATCAGGTACAAGTTTTCTTCTATTTGTTTTCCTTATAATATGCAGCATACTGCACATAGTAAAGAAGGGTTCTGGATTCTAAACCAACGCAGTTGAAATCCTTAGTTTACCCCAAGCTGTACTATTGTTGTCTAATCTGGGGAAACACCACAGAGGGCAACTACGATAAAATTGCAGTGCACAAAAAAAAAGAAAGAAAGAATTCCTGGTATACGACAACCATGTCTACAGGTTGTCTACAGGTGCAACGTGCTGGACCCTCGTTGCAAAGAGGCCCAGCAGGGGTGCCACTACAATCCATCCATCCAGCCCCTCAGCTTCTTCAAGACATGCAAAATACAGTAGACAAAGCGTTCACTTGGAAATCAGACATTTACACAAAATTGCCTTGCAAATTCAGGATCTTTTAGCGCCATCCCAAACACTTGCCATTACGGTATGAAATCTATCACTGTACCACCTTACAAGGTTCCACTGCTACGGACCAACTACAGAAATCAGCAGAAACTGTTCCTCTTCCGAACAATTTTTTTCAGCTGATTGGAAATGGCCTTCCTGTGTCCAGTTTCAAAACAGAGTTACACAAACTTGTTGAAGTGTTATTAGAGACAGTCCACTCTGTTATGTTTTTTTTTTTTGTGTGTGTGTGTGTGTGTGAAAATGTGGACAGCTCGGTGCAATTGTGTATTTTATTTATGTGGTTGTGATTTGCAGTATGCTCGTAGTAGTAATATCTCAGTTATCGCATTTATATGGCTTTTTTTAACAATGTTAGGGCGATGACTTCATGGAAGTGGAAGGAACAGGAGAGGAAGACATCTGGCAATGGTCATGACAGTTGTCCGTCAGGTACGGGACCAATTTCTTTTATAAATGTGGTATATAGCGTGAAGTTGTTACTAACCAAAAGTTTTTTGTTCCCTTTAAAGGAATCTACAGGTGGTGAGCACGCGTAAGGAATTGACATATCTCAATACAACTTAGACCTGCCTGTTGCACATGAGATGTGTGACTCCACATACACACACAAGCTTCTGCAGGTTCGATGCATGTATATTTTGAAACATGAAAGACAGAGTGCTAAAAATATATCTGAGGTGAAAAATTGAGCAGTTCACTGCAGTAATTCTATCGATTTATTTTCAGCATTTTGGGAAAAATATAGTGATGGCCTGTGCTGTACTGCCAGACCATCTGCTGTTGGAGTTCCATGTCCCAGTTATTATATATAATATCTGTTTGAGGTTATTACATATTTATTATGCAAGTTTTGTGCCTGTGAGTTCCTGTAAATGTGCTCTGCGGTGATCATACTGGACAGAGAGCTATGCCTGTATAATAACAGTGACTAATGTTCTCCTGCCCATAAACCTATTCCTAGGGTACATCTGCACTCTTGGAAGCCACTGGAGAGGCATGTTAGCTTAGCTGAATTGGTAAGGGCCCTGGATCGGTAATACAGAAGATGTGGGTTCAAGTCCTACTACTAGCTAACCTTTCCAGTGACTGCCTTCTTTCATCATTCATTTCTTAGGCACTTGATGCTTTGTATGTATTTGCCTTTTCTATGTGTTCCAGTCTCAGAACATCAACTGCCATGTTCAAAAGAAGTGGAATATGCCTCTGCAATCTGGAACCCATCGAAACATCTCTTAATCGACAAAGTAGAATTTGTACAGAACCGCACGGTTTGTTGCTCGTGATTATCATCCTGTTTCCAGCGTCTCAGCCATTAAAGCCAAACTCTTTCTTACTCCTTTGATTACCAGATGAAAGGTATCAGGCCTGGCATTCTTTCATAAGTTGTATTACAGTCACACTCCTCCCCACCCCACTTACTGTGAATATCCTCACAAGTTACTTCCAAGACTTGATGACTCGCACAAAGTACTTGCTCCACCTACACAAACAAAAAAATTCCTCTACTCTCCGCACCAGCTGATGGTGTCAAACACCTGCCCACATAGCATCAGAACAAAATGTATCGTCATTTATTTCCAAGTGCTATGATCGTTTTCAGATCGAATGAATTCCTTTGTGGTGAGTGAACGAATTTTGTTTGCATCATTTTGGTATTTGTCTTTTTTGGATAAAAAACCTCCCGCATTTATGTAAGTCCCTTCACAAGGGTCTTTAAGTAAACAAATGAAATGAAGAACTTCGTGATACTTTCATAGTTGGAGCATTTTAATGCATATTTTAAAACAGTGGCTGCTAAAAATGTGTCAGACACCGTTACAAAGGCTGCCGTCTGTATCAGGTGAATCATGATTTTTCCCAGAAGCCCAATAATGTATAACGCTGCATCACATATGCTATTTTGGAGCAATCTCTGCAGACATATTATGAAGATATTATCTGAGTGCCACAATAAACTATATGAACCACATTTCATGTTACATCATCTTCGACTAAAACATGCCTATTTGAGTATTTGAGCAGCCCAAGATACAAATCTTGGTTCCTCAAGGTCTACATCCTACTCGAACTGGGTGTGCACTTTGCACACAAAAGGAAAATTGCGAATAAAAAAATGGCTAGGAAGCAAGCGAACTGGGGTTTTACATCGTGCATGGAAGATTGAGGTTTTCGATAGTCAACTTGTGTAGTGAGCACTTCTGGAGGACAGAGCAGGAACCGAGGTCACACACAGGGTAACCTGCATAACAGTGTGATTTACTTCCACATAACGATCATTAAAATACTTGAGGTGCTTAAACAATACTATTTGGGTGCTATCAGACAGTAAGAGTTCGAACAGCACTTACGACATATTGACTGAATGGGTGGACAAAAGGATGCGTCAGAACAGGATTGGATTTGTGTCTGTGGTGGAATTGAGAGCCCAATGTAATTCCTACTAGGCGGAGCAGGCTGATGAGATGGTGCTTTGTGTCAGGGGTCAGCACAGTGGTTTATCCAGAATCCCAAGCATGGAGGAGTGTTGAAAAAAGTTCGGGGGGAGAGGGGATCATTATTATAGTTGCATCATTACCGACATGTGTCTACAGCTGAAATTGCAAGGGCACCCCCTGTAGGGGGTACTTCCACCTAGTATCTTGGGTATTTAAAGCATGTAGTAGTTACTATGGGAAAGGCTTTGCGTATCCTGTTCACCGCGCAGACTGGTATAACGATTCTCTTGTTTTTTTTTCAAGTCTGTGCAACATCCATCTCACGAACTGTTGGTATGTAGTGTACGTATCTATTTCCTGTATCAGACACGCAAGCTTTGGACAAAGCTAAAGCTAGTAGGACGCCGAGTATTAATTCAGCTGCACTCTTTCTGAATAAGTGACGAACAATAACGAAAAGTTCAGAAAAACTATTTTGTATTCAAACCAACCAGCATGATTGTGCACGAGACACGTACGCTTCTTGTGAATATGAGCGCTAGGTTCGTGCTGCCCTCGAAGTTCTAAATATGCTACTTTAGGAGCAGCTCCTTGCAACATAAGCACTCGACTTCTTTCGGCATTATTATGCAATGAACCACTCCGGCCCCTTTACACGGCGCCGTCAAACATGAAATTTACACAAACTGTTCATGTGCTTCATCGTGATGGATGCTGAAAGCTCATCTAACAGTCTGTCGTTGGAACTTCCTCTTCATGCTGAAGTCGATTCGCGGCTCAACATTTCAAAGGCAAGGCCTCCAAACTCTGCTGCACGTAGCAGGTGCCTCTCAGGTAGCTGAAAAGCTGACTTCTCGACTCCGCTGCGCTTCCGCGTCCATATTGAAAAAGCACCCAGCAATACGGAGGTTGCGGAAACCGCCCGAACTTCCGGTGTGGACTTTCCACCAATAAACGTCGCGGGCGTTTGACGTCATACACATGGGAAAACCACTGCATAATAGCTAGAGTTTTGCGCTGATCGCACGAGTTGAGGGCAGAAATCGAAACCGCTTTTCGGCTCCTTGTTTGGAATAGTTGGCGGCTCCGCAGAGACGAAACGTTTCAGTTGTAACTTGGAGGCACCATGTAGGTTCGTTATCCATACAAACAAAGACATTGACCAGGTTCTGGTCAGAGACCCTTTAAGACGGAGCACTCAGGAATAATAGCAGTCACCGGGCATCGCTACGCGGCTAACACAAGATAACAACAAGATAATAGCGGCGGGTCAAATTGCAAGATACCAGCATTTCTGCGCAAATACTTATAACTGCATACAGCTTACTTCATCAACATATCAAGCAAAGTGAATACTGACACTCAACAACGACATATAACAAAAAACAAACAAATTCCATTCTCATGAACTCTCCTCTGCCGAGCGGCTTTCTTCTGCTCTACCTGGATGCTGACTTTTTCCCCTCACCTACATTCTGAGTAAAAGCAGTGAAAGAAGAAAAGAACCGCAAAACATTACATGCTTTTGTGTCCTAATAGCTGTAACTGGAAGAAACCGTAGCGCACGCTAATAAACTGAGAAAAAGACACCCATTTCTGCCACCAGATAATTCTTGCATAATGCCACATACACAGTCGCATTGCCCTTGCGTAAAGAAAGCACAGGGCAGGGATACACAAATTCTTTAAGAGAGTAGGGAAAAGGCTTAAGTCGTACCGCTCGGGAATTATCGGAGAATCACCGCCTATCGCTACGCGGCTATCACAACATGACAGCAAGAAGATATTAGCGAAGGGTAAAAATGACAACACTACTGAACAAGTCCAGACATGCGACATCGCATACAAAATACTGCTCATCGAGGAAAAGGCCTAAGCCTGCGACGGAAAATCGTAGAGCATACACAACTTATTTTGGCTAAACTAAACGCGGTCTGCTTGGAAATCGACGCACAAATTTTCTTAGGGAGCAGAGAAATATAGGAATTTCTACTCCATGCTCAGATACCAGCATTTCTGCTCAAAAACCTGCAAAATTAAGCACTGCTTACTTAATCAAGATATCGAACCCCCATCAAAATCAAACAAACAACCCCACTTCCACAAATAGAACACCATTCAGCTTTTACCAGGAGGCTTTCTTCTGCGTAAAAGTAGAAAAAATAAGAAAAGAGCAGCGAAAAATTACACGCACTTTTGCTAGTATAGCGATAAGAGAAAAAAATAAAATAACGAGGCACACGCTAATAAACTGTGACAAAGACACCCATTTCTGCTATCAGATAATTATTGCATAATGCTAAATACCCAATTGCATTGTCCCTGCGTGAAGAAAGCACAGAAAAAGGACACCCAATTTATCTTAAGCCAGCAGGAAAGTCAGTCAGTCAGTTCTAGTCGAACAGCTTAATACCATAAAGTCTGAATTTTTGCAAAGAAAACAAAGCTTGAACAGCGCTATGAACGTGACAGATAATACTAACAGACAAACAAGCAACAGCAGGACCGGCGTCGTGCACTCATAAAATACCCTGTCCAAAACAAAGACTTCTCCAGGTTCGCGAGGCAATTCCATTAAAAACGCTCGTCCTATCCTACAGATAGCAATGCAAACGCGACTACCGTTATTTTTTTAAAACACTATTTCACGCAATAGTACATAAATGTATCACTCGTGTCACACGAAAAGGCAAACAGATAGCATTTACTTGTCATGTGGGGTCCCTGGTTCAGGAAAGCGCGCGTGCGCGCGCGCACACAGACACACTCACATTTTCACACTCACAAACACAAAATCTATTTTCACAAGCCACATAAATCCATATTATTCCTCAGGTCAATAATTATCCTACCATCGTCAATAGACGGCACAGACATGGATACGTACGCAAAACAATAGGTCCTCGTTCCGGATGTAATAGGATATCGCCACTCGGCACACATTATAGAGCAGAACGGGTAAATGTGAACATCATTCGCTACACTCTGTAGCTCTTATCATTTCTAAACCGAACCACCTAACATGTGTTCATAGGTCTTCACTAAATAGGTGACCCGATAATGACTCAAAATAAAAGCAAATAAACGAATCATTCCTGAATCGCTGGCTGCACGCTTGCGTACTCAACAGAGCAGTGCGCTCCCATCAACACGCCTTGGGCTGAACTTACACACCCGAAGCCTTCTCTGAATACATTCTGCTGTAGCCGTAATAAAATATTTATCGCGATGGTACTACAATGTCAGCTCTGTTGCTGTTTAAGTGATAAAACAGTGCGCCCGAACCACGACCCGCGCGCGGGCCCGTTCTTGCGGTTTGAACTCGCGACGCGCGCGATTTCCCGTGCGAGCGCAACGCGGGCTTCGCGGTTTGAACGCGCGACGCGCGCGATTCCCCGAGTGAGCGAACTGTTTTATCACTTGAACAGCAACAGAGCTGACATTGTAGTACCCTCGCGATAAATATTTTATTACGGCGACAGCAGAATGTATTCAGAGAATGCTTCGGGTGTGTAAGTTCAGCCCAAGGCGTGTTGATGGGAGCGCACTGCTCTGTTGAGTACGTAAGCTTGCAGCCAGCGATGCTGGAATGATTCGTTTATTTGATTTTATTTTGAGCCATTATCGGCTCACCTATTTAGTGAAGGCCTATGAACACATGTTAAGTGGTTTGGTTTAAAAATGATAAGAGCTACAGAGTGTAGCGAATGATGTTCACATTTACCTTTTCTGCTCTATAATGTTCATGCAAAATACATGGATGTAAGGAAACAAAAGGAACACGAAGTGAATTCACTCATGTATAATGGTCGCTGCGTAGAAGCAAGGCACCGTTTTCTTCGAGGATGTATAGCGAAAGTGCATTCCTTTCTTTTTTTTTGTTCCGCGCCGGCCGAGCGGCGATATCCTATTACATCCGGAACGAGGACCTATTGTTTTGCGTACGTATACATGTCTGTGCCGTCTTTTGACGATGGTAGGATAATTATTGACCTGAGGAATAATATGGATTTATGTGGTTGTGAAAATAGACTTTGTGTTTGTGAGTGTGTCTGCGTGTGTGCGCGCGCACGCGCGCTTTTCTGGAGCAGGGACCCCACATGACAAGTAAGTGCTATCTGTTTGCCTTTTCGTGTGGCACGAGTGATACATTCATGTACTATTGCGTGAAATAATAATAACAGGAATAAATGAAAAAGTAATAAAAATAAGGGTAGTCGCGTTTGCATTGCTATCTGTAGGATAAGACGAGCGTTTTTAATGGAATTGCCTCGCGAACCTGGTGAAGTCTTTGTTTTGGACAGGGTATTTTATGAGAGCCCAACGCCGGTCCTGCTGTTGTTTGTTTGTTTGTATGTATCTGCCACGTTCGTAGCGCTGTTCAAGCTTTGTTTTCTTTGCAAAAATTCAGACATTATGGTATTAAGCTGTCCGAGTAGAATTGACTTTTCCTGCTTGCTTAAGATAAATTGAGTGTCATTTTTGTGTGCTTTCTTCACGCAGGGACAATGCAATTGGGCATTTAGCATTATGCAATAATTATCTGATAGCAGAAACCGATGTCTTTGTCACAGTTCATTAGGGTGTGCCTTGTTATTTTATTATTTTCTCTTATCGCTATGTGAGCAAACGGGCGTGTAATTTGTCGCTGCTCTTTTCTTATTTTCTCTACTTTTACGCAGAAGAAAGCATGCTGGTAAAAGCTGTGGGAAAACTACCGCCCTTGCCCAACTGGGCACAGGGCTCCCACTCCCGGGGCCTTCCGCATCCGTTCGCCTCGCCGGAGGTAGTACGAAACAACCATTCAAATAGCAGAGAAACAACAATTTATTACCATACTTGCATACCCTGCGATGCCAACGATCCGTGACCAGCTCGAGGATCACCCGGGAAGTGTCCCAATACAAACACTCCCGCCCCTTTTAAGGGTATCGATGACAGTGTTCAGCGCCCCCTACTACTACACGTGTACGATATCAGCGGGCGATAACCGGCTGCACCGGCCGCGAGATAAGTCAATGTTTACAAACCCAACAAAGCTGAATGGTGTTCAACCAGTGAACGTGGGGTTGTTTGTTTGATTTTGTTGGGTGTTCAATATCTTGATGAAGTAAGCCGTGCTTAATTTTGCAGGTTTTTGAGCAGAAATGCTGGTATGAGCACGGAGTAGAACTTCCTATATTTCTCTGCTCCCTAAGAAAATTTAAGACCGCGTTTAGTTCACCCGAAATAAGTTGTTTAGGCTCTATGATTTTCTGTCGCAGGTTTAGGCCTTTTCCCCGATGAGCAGTATTTTGTATGCGATGTCGCATGTCTGGACTTGTTCAGTAGTGTTGTCATTTTCACCCTTCGCTAACATCTTCTTGCTGTCATGTTGTGATAGCCGCGTAGCGATAGGCGGTGATTCTCCGATAATTCCCGAGCGGTACGACTTAAGCCTTTTCCCTGCTCTCTTAAGGAAATTTGTGTATCCCTGCCCTGTGCTTTCTTTACGCAAGGGCAATGCGACTGTGTATGTGGCATTATGCAAGAATTATCCGGTGGCAGAAATGGGTGTCTTTTTCTCAGTTTATTAGCGTGCGCTACGGTTTCTTGCAGTTACAGCTATTGGGACACAAAAGCATGTAATTTTTCGCGGTTCTTTTCTTCTTTCACTGCTTTTACTCAGAATGTAGGTGAGGGGAAAAAGTCAACATCCAGGTAGAGCAGGAGAAAGCCGCTCGGCAGAGGAGAGTTCATGAGAATGGAATTTGTTTGTTTTTTGTTATATGTTGTTGTTGGGTGTCAGTATTCACTTTGCTTGATATGTTGATGGAGTAAGCTGTATGCAGTTATAAGTATTTGCGCAGAAATGCTGGTGTGTGAGCGTGGAGGAGAAATTACAATGTAGAACCTCTCCGTGTTGATTCCTGAGCTGATGACTGTGTGTGCGTGCTTTTTTTCCCTGGTTCGTGACGTCATCATGGCATGTTGGGGCTTGTTTAGCAGTGTTGCAGTTTTACCCGCCGCTATTATCTTGTTATCTTGTGTTAGCCGCGTAGCGATGCCCGGTGACTCTGCTATTATTCCTGAGCGCTCCGTCTTAAGCCTTTTTCCTTCTCGCTTAAAGGAATTTGTGTGCCCTTGTCCTGTGCTTTCTTTACGAAGGGACAATGCGGCTGTGTATTTAGCATTATCTGATGCCAGACATGAGTGCCTTTCTTAGTTTATTAGCATGTGCTTCAGTTTTTTGAAGCCAAGCACAAGTGCGCACAATTTTTGCTGCTCTTTCCTCAAATCACTGCTTTTGTGCAGAAGAAAGTCGCATGGCAAAGCTGAGAAGTGGGTTTCACTGCTTGTTTGTTAGATGTAGTTAGGAGCTCGGTATGTTGAAGAAGTAAGCTGTTATAGGTATCCTTGCAGAAATGCTTGCATCTGACCGCAGGATAGGAATTCCGGAAGCACGGCACCCTCAGTGTAAATTAATTATTTTGGATATGAGTCTGCTTCACTGCATGACAAGGCTGAAATGGGAAGTGAGAAAAAATTGGAGCGCTTCATTAATAGCGATCCAAGTAATAGGGCAGTTATAGTTTCCATAGAAAGTAGAATTTTAATAGGCTCCTAAAATTATAGTTTTGTAGCAGTAGTTTTCTAAACTGCAATGCAAGATAGAAAATCAATAATATGGTGGGAATGCCATCATGTTCCCGTAAAGGCGTTCTGTCTGGTGCTTTGTCGTGCTCGAATGGAACTTTACTCGCTCCTTTTTTATCGCAGGTGTAGCCTCAGACAATGAGTATACGAGCATAGAAAAGGTCATGTATTACATAAGCCTGGTGATGATGTTGGGTGGTCTCACTTATTATTTTAAAAGAGCAGCGGTAGTTTACTGGTGTTGTGATCAGGGTGTCGAACCGAACCCGAACCGAAAACCGTACCTGAACCGTTATTTTTGCCGGAACCGAATCCGAACCCGAACCGAAATTTTCATGACACTGCTGAACCCGAACCGGAGCAGAACCGTAAAAAATAATAGCGGTAACTGTGCAAGTCAGGGTCTGTACGTCAGTACACGTTTATTGTTGAACGATACAATGGCTACCCGAACTGGGCGCGCGAGATCTTACACTTATCACGAGGCTCGCAGAGCCTCTTCGTCGTTATAGCACATCTCCCCCCTTTAATGCACTCAGCTAACAAACCTGTCCCAGCCACACAAACACACTCATTCAAATCCAACTTGAAGTATTTTCACTGACTTCACCACTCTGCCGCTGCGAGTAGTCATTCCTGTTGGGTTATGTGGGGGGTGGTCTCCCGGTTGGTGGCCGGAACTGTCAGATGAACCAGCTTGTGAAACTTCCCCAGACGACGACCTAGCGGAGATAATACACACAATAAACGTCGAAGGGCCCAAGCGTTGGCTAGCGCCAATAAACCTTTGCGGAGCTATGCTGGATTTTAAAGTCGACACGGGAGCCGATGTAACTGTAGTCTCTGAGGAGACATATCGTACATATTTATCGACGATTCCGTTAAACAAGCCAAGCAGAATACTGAAAGGGCCAAATAAGAGCAAGCTTCAAGTCCTGGGCGTAATAAAAGCTGAACTCGAATACCGGCTGAAGAAGCTGTCCACGGATGTTTTTGTAATTAGAGGTCTAGAAGAACCCCTATTGTCTAGCGAAGCCCTTGGTCTTGTGAAAAGACTCTTCGAAGTTACGGCGATAGAATCAGCGACGGAATCTAGTCTTCAACCTGTAAGAGAATTCCCAAAGCTATTCAAGGACTAGGCTGTGTCAAGATACCCTATCATGTACGTTTGAAACCGTACGCCGTACCCTTTGCGCTTTCAGCCCCGCGCAGAGTACCCCTTCCTCTCATGGAAACGATAAAGAAGGAAATTGACCACATGGTCGCACAGGGTGTCATCGTACCGGTAGATGAGCCTACGGAATGGTGCTGCGGCATGGTAATTGTAAAAAAGCCAAATGGAACTTACCGAATTTGTGTTGACTACACCCCGTTGAACAAATTCGTAGAAAGGGAACTTCATCCTATGCCAGTCACAGACCATGTCATCGCTCAGATAGGCGTCTCCAAGTACTTCTCAAAGTTGGATGCGAATTCTGGCTACTGGCAGTTTCAGCTTACCGAAGAGTCGCAATTACTTACGACCTTCATTACTCCCTTTGGTCGCTTCAAGTTCACAAGGTTACCGTTTGGGATATCATCAGCACCCGAGTTTTTTCAGAAGAAGATGGCTCATATCGTCTCGGGCTTAAATGGAGTCGTCTGCAACATGGATGACATCCTTGTTCACGCGAAGACAAGAGAAGAGCACGATGACAGAGTACGCAAGGTTCTCGCTCGATTGCAAGACTATGGGGTGACCTTGAACAAAGACAAGTGCGTCTTCGGTGTTCAACGAGTAAAGTTCTTGGGTCATATCATCGACCAAGAAGGAATCCATCCAGATGACACAAAAGTGAAGGCCATTCAAGACATGAAGCCTCCCACGTCTCTTACGGAACTAAAAAGTTTTCTTGGAATGGTGAACTACCTCGGAAAGTTTATTCCTCATCTGGCTGATGTTGTGAGCCCGTTAAACGCTTTATTAAGTTCCAAGTCGCAGTGGGTTTGGACAGAAGCACAACAGCGAGCATTCAAGACCGTCAAGACGTTGCTAACGACAAGTCCGGTTCTGGTCTTCTTCGATCCGAAGAAAAAGACAGTTGTTTCCGCTGATGCTTCGTCATATGGACTTGGGGCGATTCTTCGACAGTTGCAACCTGATGGGACGTATCGACCTGTCGCATATGCTTCACGAAGTCTCACGGACACGGAGAAGAAGTATGCTCAGATAGAAAAGGAGGGACTCGCCATTGTGTGGGCATGCGATAAGTTTCGGGATTACATCACGGGGATGCACATCACTATCGAGACCGATCACAAGCCCTTAATTCCAATCTTCATGAACAAACCTTTGGACGACATAACCCCTCGTCTACAAAGGATGAAGCTGAAGCTGATGCGACACTCTTGTGATTTGGTTCATGTCCCAGGAAAATCTCTAGTAGCGGCCGACGTTCTCTCGCGAAGCCCGCTTCCGGACATTGAAGACAGTGGGTTGGAGGATGAGCTGGCGGCTTACGTCAGGGGAATCGTCACCTACTTTCCTGCGACAGATCAGAGATTGTCCCAAATCAAGAAGGCGCAATACGAAGACATTTCGTGTCAGATGCTGTCGAATTACCTTCAACAAGGCTGGCCAGACAAAGCACTTGTTGACTCGAGCTGTAAGAACTACTGGCAAGAGAGGTTCAACCTTTCTCTCGACGACGGACTTCTCATGAAAGGGTCCCGAATTCTTATCCCCGTCGCCATGAGAAAAGAGATACTCAACAAGATCCATGAAGGGCATGCCGGGATCACAAAGTGCAGGGAAAGAGCCAGGCAGACAGTTTGGTGGCCTGGAATTTCTAAGGACATCGAGGATGATGTTCGAAGATGTCCGCGCTGTGTCCAGGAGTCTACCAATAGGCATAAGCCCTTGATGCCTTCGCCGTTCCCAGAGCGCCCATGGCAGAAGGTAGCGGTCGATCTTTTCTACCTTAGTGGAAAGTGGTTCCTGCTGATAACGGATTATTACTCAAGATATCCGGAACTGGCTCCTTTGACCAACTTAACAAGTTCAGCGGTCATCGATCACCTGAAATCCATATTTGCCAGGCACGGAACGCCAGAAGTACTCATCAGCGACAACGGACCACAATTTCGGAGACTTGTGGGCAGTGACTTTGCTACATTCGCGAAAGAGTGGTCATTTGAACACAGGACTTCTAGTCCACGTTTTCCACAAAGCAACGGCTTCGTCGAAGCCGCTGTCCGTGTCATCAAGCTCAGTCTCAAAAAGTCGGACGATGCGTATAAAGCTCTTTCCCTGCACTTTGTGATCCCGGCATGCCCTTCATGGATCTTGTTGAGTATCTCTCTTCTCAGATCGGCAGAACGGAACTTCTACTCACGTCCTATAGTCGTGGCCTTCTCCAGCGTAAGGTCAGGATTCAATTGCATCTTTTCCGAGAGAACTCTGTCTTTTACTCCAACAACAATTCTGTCCCGAATCAGCTCATCGCGTAGGGACCCAAATTTGCAATGTTCGGCAAGAGCATGCAGATCCGTTATGAACTCTTCGACGGGCTCTCCCTCTTTTTGAGAACGGGAGTTAAACTTTGCTCGGTCATAGGTGATATTGCGCTTGACCACAAAATGCTTGTCAAAAGCGGCTACAACGGTCTCGTAGTTCGTCATGTCAGCTTCGCTTAAGGTCAAAGACAACAGTACATATTCGGCCTTATCTCCCATAACATATATGAGGGCGTTGACCTGTTCTTCGTGAGGCTTTAAATTCAGCCCGCTGACCACGCGGTATCTTCCGAAGCGTCTGATCCACTTAGGCCATTCTTCAGGGCAACTAAAATTGAATTGCTCTGGGGGCTGACAATGCGTCAGGGCCACGGCAACCCCGGGGGTTGAACTCTGCCCCAAACTAGACTCTGGAGACAACATGGCGTTTGATCGGCAGAACGGAACTTCTACTCACGTCCTATAGTCGAGGCTTTCCCTGAGTATCCCACTTCTGACACCATGTGCAAGTCAGGGTCTGTACGTCAGTACACGTTTATTGTAGAACGATACAATGGCTACCCGAACTGGGCGCGCGAGATCTTACACTTATCACGAGGCTCGCAGAGCCTCTTCGTCGTTATAGCACATCTCCCCCCTTTAATGCACTCAGCTAACAAACCTGTCCCAGCCACACAAACACACTCATTCAAATCCAACTTGAAGTCTTTTCACTGGCTTCACCACTCTGACACCATGTGCAAGTCAGGGTCTGTACGTCAGTACACGTTTATTGTTGAACGATACAATGGCTACCCGAACTGGGCGCGCGAGATCTTACACTTATCACGAGGCTCGCAGAGCCTCTTCGTCGTTATAGCACAGTAACCGGTTCGCAACAAAACGTTTCGGACATAAAAGAAGTCAGCATAAGAGTTCCTCTCTATCCCCGAACGAAGGCACATTGGTATCATCATCACGCGCCTGTATCATGGATTTCAGAAATTTTCACCTAGCAGTCAGACGACGACGTATAGTAAGTATACTTTCAGTGTCTTTTTAACACGTTGAAGCGCAGTTGTCCTTGTGAGCGCCGCGGCTAGCGCCCCACGCACGCGGTGATGCGGCGTCTACTCTTCAGAGACGAGGTGCCATCACTCTTAGAAATGAACTTCACCGCATAGCATGCTCCTAGCCAACTACCATCTCGAATGACATCGTTATCTGCCCTGATTTGTTGAAAACGGGAGGCGTACGCCACTGCCCCTCATTTTCGCCTTATTTGCCTTTTGCCTTATTCACATTACCTCACTGCTCCTCAAACGCTCATTTTTAAGAGTGCACGCGGACGAATGAAACAGGAATGGAGTAGGCCAGTTATGTAGCTCTACAGGACGAATATGTGATCAAATAAGCGCCCAAGATTTCCCCTTACACGTGAGCAGTACAAATTAAACAAGTCAGAAACATGAGAAGTGGAGAAGGAACGTACGCAGAACGGTGCCTGTTTGATTGGTCGTGGTTTGAAAAGTAAATGTGGTTCTTCTTATTGGTAGTGCAGTTGTGTCGTGACACGTTGCCTTTGTGTTGTGGATAAACTAGTACACTGCTGTGAGCTCGGACAGAGTAAGGCTGGCGGCTTATTTTCGACATGCTTCAGTACGGTTTCAGATCGATTCATGCTGCAAAGGCAGTGCGCCGGCAAGTACTGTCGTCTATATGTTACGCTGTCCATCTTATTAGGCTTCCTTTAAGTGTATCTTGCTGGCACTGTGCGTGTGAAAAAAGAGATTTTGGGAACAGAAAGTAGCAGGACTACACCGCTTCAACAGCGTGGACTCTATTTGGAATAAGTGTTCATCCATTTCTCATTGCTCTCGCTAAAGTGCTACCTCACCTCTAAAGAGCTATTAGCCACGCATTTCCTCATAAATGCAGTTTTATGGAACATATAAAACGGAAGCGTTGAACCGGTTCGCGAACCGGTTCGGGGCTGCGAACCGGTTTGCGAACCGGTTCGGTTTTTGGCGTGGCCGAACCGGAACTGAACCGGAACGAAATCAAAACAATGCGAACCCGAACCGAACCCGTATTTGTTGCGGTTCGACACCCTGGTTGTGATTCTAGTGACCATAATGAGCCTTCGGGGTAAAAATCCCTAATATGCACGGTGCTTTGTTTGTTGAATTTTATTGTAAAAGTGAACGTCATTAAGAACTGGACAAAGGAAATAATCTTGCGATTCAATAAATAATAGGAGTCTTTGTCTTTCCCGCTGTCTTCTTCAGACAGGATGTGATGACGTCACGCAGTCTGTAGCAATGCATTCACCATTACTGGAAAAAAGTGTAGCAATAGAAAAATGGTGTGTATTGTCCTGGAAGGACTTATGATGAGCACTGTTTTTGAGTAAGAGGAGTGCGTGTGCTTAGAAATAGTTTGATGTTGGTTTTCTGCTTTGTTCAAGTGTTTCTCTTTGCTTTTCCCCCCCTTGTTGTCTGACAAACATGTGCTGACATGTCCTGACCTGTTCTGTCATGCTTTCCGTCTACATGTTTTTTTTCTTTTTGACAAGGAACATTCTTGACGATGTTGATAGTGCTGCCTTGAATGGGAGTAGTGCCATTCTTAATAATTTTGCGATTCATTTAGTTCAGAGAGTAACCGCAGGGGGACAGGTGCATGGCGTTATCCAGTCGAGGAACAAAGCGATGTTATTCAGTTAGCTTCCTGGCTCTCGGAAGGGATGGACATGTCTCGATTAGCTCGTTGTATGTAGGCATTGAAGATGTTACGATATTTTGTTCTTTTGCAAGTCTCATTTAGTAAGACTTTGGGAATGAAACGCTTAATTCCTACAATCACCTCTCATGCGTGGTGTTTTTCTTCAATAGTTTCTTATGCAATCGTTACAGTAGAATAAAGGAAATAATCTTCGGATAGTGGTTCAATAAATAATAGGTCCCCTGAGCGTATGCGTCCTTGAGCCACGCAGCTGTATGATGACGTAATGCCGCGACACTATTGTTTCAGGTGGACTTTGTCTAGAGGAGCAATAGTGGAAAAAAAATAGTGTAGCCCTGAGACAATAGGATGACGTCACGACCAATGAGCACGGCCTGCAGGGTCGCAAAAATTCATTTCTTTCTTGGGCACTGACGAGTGGGGACGCATTAATTCTGTTCCTCGCAATTGCGTTGGCCGTTAGTGGAAGAGCGTACCTTCGGTGGGGTTCCGTCTGCTTCTGATGGGGTGCGAATGTGTGGTTCGTCACTGGTGAATGGCGTGTGACACTGTGGTGGATTTTGTGACGAATTAATTTTCAATGAGGAAATGCGGTGAACGTGAAAAATGATGGTGAGTGTCTTTTTCACTCTGTTCAAGTGCTGTGTGTTTGTTTTCCTTTGTTGCCCAGCAGTCGTGCGATTTCTCCTGACATGCCCCGACATGCATTCTTTCCTTTGTTGACGCTTTGTATTTTTCTCTTTTTTCACAAGGAACATTCTTGTCTTGACGATGTCGATAGTGCTGCCCTGAATGGGAATAGTGCTAGAACAATTCTTTATAATTTTGCGATTACAGTAGTTCAGAAATCAACCGCAAGGCGGACACATGCATAACTTTATAGAGGAGAAAAAGCATTAAGATTCAGTTCCGTTCCTGGCTGTCAGATGGAGTAGACGCATTGTTCTGCACTCCTTGTTACCCGTACTCTATGTTGATTTACTCCTCTTATTAGCCATTGATGGAGTTACATATTAGGATATTTTGTTCTTTTGCAAGTCTCATTTAGTAAGACTTTGGAATTCGCAATAGTTTCCTATGCAATCGTATATAGAAGAATAAAGGAAATAAGCTTGAGATAGTGATACAATAAATAATACGTCCCCTGTCTAGAGCGTACGCGTCCTTGAGCCGCGCAAGTGCATGATGAGGTGCATCAGGTGCGCAGGTGCATCATGCCATGGCTTCATTGCAGATTGACATTGTCCAGTTGTGTCGACCAACCGTGTGAAAAAAAAATCGGTGTACAATGGGACAATGGGATGATGTCGCGACCAATGAGCAACGCAAGGGGAGGGCGCAGGAATGCTCTTCTCTCTTAGCCTATCGCAGGTGGTCGCCGCAGAGGGTGCTAAGATCGCGCGCATGCGTAGCGGCCGCGGCGCCCCTCTCACTTCCTCGCTGGATCTCATGGAGTGCAGACGTGTCCTCGGTCGCTCCACAGTCCCCGTGTGGCTCAGTTTCTGTCAGGCTGTCAGATGGAGCAGTCGCAGCGGTCTGTGCTCCTGTTGTGGTGAGCTGATTTGTTGTGTAACTAATGCTTTCGCGAACTTTTTCCCCGCTTTGTTTGCGATTTTCATGCCCGTGCACGTCGGGTGCTGGTTGCTGTTGTCCGGGCATCCCCGCCATTTTCTATCTTCTTCTGCCTTGGGAATGAGAGTAGCGCAGGCACGATTCTTAATAATTTTGTCGTGAGATTAGCTGAGAAAGTAACCGCTAGGGGGTGCAGCTGCGAGATTTATACAGGAGAAAAAATCATTACGAGTCAGTTCTCGGCTTGGCTGTCAGATGAAGCAGTCGCATCGTTCTGCGCTCCTGTTGTGGTGGGATGATTTGTTGTGTAACTAGTTCTTTTTGTTGATTGCTATTGATGGTTAGCATACCCTTGCTTTCCCAGCCTCTGTATTATGAGTGTTTTTCTCTTCGCATGTCCAGAGCTGTCGTACCCTGCCCAGACGTGTCATGATGACGTCACAGGATGTCCGGAACTTGTGGTCATAGTTGCGATGCTTTGCAACCTGACTCTGTGCTACGTCGCCCGGCGATGATCAGCGGCCGTTCGGGACTGCTTTCTTCAAGATGGCGTCGTTGATCTTCAACTAAACTCTTTCTCTTCACTCTATCTCTACCTATATTTTTTTCTTTTTTATGGACTCTCGTAATGCACAAACTCAGCTGGTCTGGACACGAGTTAGACGCTCCCCAATTAGTGTGGTGACTCTCTGGAGGGTGCTGATTAATGTGGAGGGTCTCAATTAGCTCTAATTATTAATAAAATCGTGTTCAGGACAGTTGAGCATTGTGCACTATGAGAGTCCATCCCATACTACCTGTGATTACTGTCTGAACTAAACGAATAGCAAAATTATTAAGAATAGCACTACTCCCATTCAGGGCAGCACTATCGTCAAGACAAGAAAGGTTCCTTTCATAACGAAAAACAGAACGACATGAAGAAGGAAAGCATGACAGAACAAGTCAGGGCATGTCATCGCATGTTTGTCAGACAAAAAGGGGGGAAAGCGAAGAGAAACACTTCAACGAAGCAGAAAACCAACATCAAACTATTTCTAAACACACACAATTTCCCTGTTACCTGGATCACTATTAATGAAGTGCTCCAATTTTTTCCCTTTTCCCATTTCAGCCTTGTCATGCAGTGAAGCAGACTCATAACCAAAATAATTAATTTACACTGAGAGTGGCGTGCTAGGAATTTCTGTCCTGCGCTCAGATGCAAGCATTTCTGCACAGATACCTACAACAGCTGTCTTCCTGAACACATCGTGCTCCTAATTACATCTAACAAACAGACAACATCGAAACCCTCTTCTCAGCTGTACCATGCGACTTTCTTCTGCGTAAAATCGGTGAAGAAGGGAAAGAGCAGCAAAAACTGTGCATACTTGTGCTGGAATTGCTATGGCTTCAAAACCCGAAGCATATGCTAATAAACTAAGAAAAAAAGCACTTATGTCTGGTATCAGATAATTCTTCCATAATGCTACATACACAACCGCATCGTCCCTTCATAAAGAAAGCACAGGACAAGGGCACACAAATTCCTTTAGGCGAGCAGGGAAAAGGCTTAAGACCTCAGGAATAATCGCCTAGTAACCGGACATCGCTACGCGGCTAACATAAGATAACAATAAGATAATAGCGGCGGGTAAAATTGCAACACTGCTAAACAAGCCCCAACATGCCATGATGACGTCACAAACCAGGAAAAAACACACACGTGCGCCCACACACAGCAGCTCAGGAATGCACAAGGATGACGTGCTTTATTGGAATTTCTCCTCCACGCTCACATACCAGCATTTCTGCACAAATACTTATAACTGCATACAGCTTACTCCATCAACACATCGAGAACCCTACAACATATAACAAAAAACAAACACATTCAATTCTCAAGAACTCTCCTTTGCCGAGCGACTTTTTTTTTGCTCTACCTGGATGCTGACTTTTTCTCGTCACCTACATTCTGACTAAAAGCAGTGAAAGAAGAAAAGAACCGCGAAAAATTACACGCATTTGTGCCCCAATACACCTTATACATAAGTGATGCCACCTCTCGGCGTTTCTGAACCCTAGCGCCATATTTGAGTATTGCCTCCGCAACGTACGACGATCGAGGAGTTGAGTGCGCGAAGGTTCCTGAGATTCTGACGTCTACAGACAGCTAGGAAACTTTCCTCGGGTGCCAAAATGACTGACGAAAAGACTGGATGGTCCAGCGATATATCTAAGCTTCCACTTGTCACCCAAGACGCTATACGTCGCTTCTACGACTCCAAAACAACATCGGAGAAACACATGGAGCGCGGCTACAAGTTCACTACTGAGTCGTACGTCAAGCTGCAGTCCATGAAGACACGATCGTTCTTAAACAGGTACGAAGTGACTTTGAAGTCTTTGTTCGAGTTTATAAAGAAAAAAAAACATGTCGTAACGGGATGTTGCTCCCGCTTTGGGCAGGACATAATGAAACGTGGAAGTCGTGTTCTTTTCATCTCATGTTCACGGGGCATTCTATTGTGTCTGCACAAGCCTTATATGTTGTCTTCTCAACCGCATTTTCCTAGTGAACATACCGTTGGTTCTTGTAGTACAGTGCTCAATAATGTTGAGCGTAGGTAGACTTGTTTGCGATACACGAACCTTTATTACACAGCAGGTGCGACCAGCGAGTGTACGTCATCAGTTCTGGGTGCTTCAGAAGCCAAAAGAAGACTGGTGCACCCTCCTTGGTTAACATCAACCTATCCGAATCAGGTGAAGTTGACTGCTGCCTCTGCAACTGCACAGCAGGTTTGGGTGGGTGCTGCAATCATGCAGTTGGCGTACTGACGACTCTGGCCCTCATTCAAAGTTTGGGGTACAAGCAGCCCCCACAAGAGTTGCCTTGTACGGAGCTACCACAGCAGTGGGGAAGACCTCGGGCAGCCATGGCACCAGAAAGCATAATGAATGTGAACTGGCGTCGAATCAGTGAAGGAGGGCGGGCGGACCCACTTTTGTGTAGACTCTACGACGTCAGGAAAAAGACTGAGACAGATGCAGAGAAGAGATGTGCTGCAGTAACATTTGCACGGAAAATAAAAGGCCTTGTGAGCAGCACACTTACGGATATGATTGAGGGGGCAACAGACTGCACGTATATAGATACCAAGTACGGAAGAGCACCACAGAACACCGTGATGGCCGGTCAGCAGAGCATTCTCCCACTTGGCTTTGAGTGCCTTGTTGGTGTAGAACCAGAAAATCCCACAGGCGATGTCACCATTCAGGAGTTCACACTTTTCAAAGATTGCAAGCAGTGGCTTCCAGAAAGCAGCACACCTCCATCAGTTCTGACAGTAAGCCTGTTTTATTTTTTACGTATTCTTCACACTAGCAAATATCTAGTCTTGAATTTGTGATGATATCTAGATGTAAGGAACCATGGTAAACATCTTGCAGTGTGTAGCTAAACATGTTTGTGTAGGTGTGCATATGTCACACAAGTGCAGTTCCACAACAGTATTCATTATTTTCAGAGTATACTCCTGTCTACTGAAGAAGCCCAACAACTTGTGAAGAATACCAGGCAGCAAGCTGGTTGCCAGCTGTGGAAGGATGCAAGGAGGGATCGGCTCACAGCATCACGCTTTGGAGCGGTTTGCAAAAGAAAGCAGACATGGACAAAGGCCGGCCTGCGAAACCTCCTTTGACCAAAGGAGTTCACCTCGTCATCTGTACGCTACGGTATGGCGAATGAGTACAGTGCGGTCTTAAGATATTGTGATGTCCTTCAACACCTCAACCACGGGGTCATCACTTTTTCTTGCGGCCTAATGGTACGTCCGGACTGTCCGTGGCTCGGCGCCACACCAGACCGTTTGGTGTATGACCGATTTGAAGCACCCAGCCACGGCATCGTTGAAGTCAAATGCCCATCATCAAAAAAAGCTACCTCACTCGAAGAAGCCTTAGCAGACAAGGACTTTTGTATAACTGTATCTGAAGGGAAACCACACTTGAAAAATCCCACAGGCGATGTCACCATTCAGGAGTTCACACTTTTCAAAGATTGCAAGCAGTGGCTTCCAGAAAGCAGCACACCTCCATCAGTTCTGACAGTAAGCCTGTTTTATTTTTTACGTATTCTTCACACTAGCAAATATCTAGTCTTGAATTTGTGATGATATCTAGATGTAAGGAACCATGGTAAACATCTTGCAGTGTGTAGCTAAACATGTTTGTGTAGGTGTGCATATGTCACACAAGTGCAGTTCCACAACAGTATTCATTATTTTCAGAGTATACTCCTGTCTACTGAAGAAGCCCAACAACTTGTGAAGAATACCAGGCAGCAAGCTGGTTGCCAGCTGTGGAAGGATGCAAGGAGGGATCGGCTCACAGCATCACGCTTTGGAGCGGTTTGCAAAAGAAAGCAGACATGGACAAAGGCCGGCCTGCGAAACCTCCTTTGACCAAAGGAGTTCACCTCGTCATCTGTACGCTACGGTATGGCGAATGAGTACAGTGCGGTCTTAAGATATTGTGATGTCCTTCAACACCTCAACCACGGGGTCATCACTTTTTCTTGCGGCCTAATGGTACGTCCGGACTGTCCGTGGCTCGGCGCCACACCAGACCGTTTGGTGTATGACCGATTTGAAGCACCCAGCCACGGCATCGTTGAAGTCAAATGCCCATCATCAAAAAAAGCTACCTCACTCGAAGAAGCCTTAGCAGACAAGGACTTTTGTATAACTGTATCTGAAGGGAAACCACACTTGAAAACAAATCATGATTATTATTATCAAATGATGGGTCAGATGTACTGCTCTGTCACTACATGGGGAGACTTTGTAGTCTACTCCCCATCTTGGGTAATAGTTACTAGAGTTTATCTGTGCCAAGAATTCTGTGATGACATGGTAACAAAGCTCAATGAATTCTATTTCCAGTTTGCTCTTCCCTACCTAGGATCACTTTAGTTTATTCTGTTGTGCAATATGTATCATGTGCTGTGCAGCCCATAGTCAACCATCAATTTATGAATGATTCTTACATCAAGGTATGGAAGTATTGGAATAACGCACATCATAACTTTTTCTTTTTAATTTCATGTTAGTACTGTGAAGCAACCGTGACCATGAGCGGCGTATGACGTGGACATATGGAAAGAGGACAGCGGGTTAGTATGCGTCCTGAGCCGACATAGGGGAAACTGTGCAGACATTCGTCTGGAAAGTCTTCGGAAAACCCCAGGCAGCACAGTCAGTGGTAGGATTATTATATCCATGTACGAAACAACAATAGTTTAGTTAAGGTCACTTGAGGTGATTTATTGTTTAAAAAGTTTGTATTCATACATCAGCTCATTTTTCCCGTCTGACAATGGGACGCGGGGTAATAGGATGCAGTATGGTTTTAGTGACACAGCCTTCTTGGTAAGTCCCTGAAGGATGCTTTCACAGTTCAGAAATCGGTAAATGCAAGAGAAGGTTTTCATTCCAGGACGGAATAAGGGAATTCATGAATCGATGGTTGACTCGAAATGCATGACGTGTGCCACCACAGTTGTGTCATCTATATGTGTAATGTTATCACGTACGGTGTATATATGTGTGCTGTTTCATATTAATTTGTTGCTGTTTTGTAAACATTGTAAACACATGACTTCACATTAAACTTCATATCACGTTTGTGTATTAGCATAGCAAGCCTGTACCATTTAATTGCAACAAAGCACTGACACTCACATTAAGCAATAGGCAATCCATTATTGATTACATACCTCTACTGTACAATATTGCACCTTATATATAATATTGTTATTCATATGACTTGATGATAGGGCTTTGGTAGTTGCTCAAAAGTGCGCACACAGTCCACATTTGATTAGCAATGGGCCCAAGGGTGATTGGGATACGCCTGTCGAAAATGTGCTACGTTTTAATGCGTTGTATCCGTCTTTCCACGTGAATTCTCAATGCCGCGATTTCTTGAGTAGCAATGACTTCTTCCTCAGTCAGCTTTCCATCCTTTGTGAATGGGGGAATGTTGAGGTTTACACCCAAAGGTTCCAGGAGGTCACTGATTTTGAAGCCTTTGTCTGCCATCACTGAGCCTCCTCTCTCAAAATCAAGTGACAGAAAACCACTCCTTTTGACACTCTTTGTCTGAAATGCAACCGGTGTAAAGTGGGGACACAAATGTGACGTTTCCATTTGGGGAGACACCAATCAGAAATTTCATTGTGTTACAGGATTCGTACGTCGAGTAAGTTTCAGACTGCAAGACAAATGAGGTGGGTACTTCGCACTTGAGTTCAGTAGCGTTGATTATCACTCTTGTACTTGGATACTTCTCCTTGAAGGCAGGTGGCATGCCTGCGTTGACGACTTGACGAGATGGCCACTGTGGCAGTTCTGTTAGCTTGAGGTAGAGAATGTTTATCCATACAGTGAGAATTCTGCTGACTGTTGCAAGAAACCGTAGCGCACGCTAATAAACTGACAAAAAGACACCCATTTCTGCCACCAGATAATTCTTGCATAATGCCATATACACAGTCGCATTGGCCTTGCTTAAAGGGAGCACAGAACAGGGATACACAAGTTTCCTTCAGTGAGCAGGGAAAAGGCTTAAGTCGAAGCGCTCACCGCTTATCGCTACGCGGCTAGCACAACATGACAACAACAAGATATTAGCGAAGGGTAAAAATTGCAGCATCAAAGACACTACTGAACAAGTCTAGACATGCGATATCGAATGCGAAAACACTGGTGATCGGGGAAAAGGCCTAACCCTGCGACAGAAAATCATAGAGCATACACAAGTTTATTTTTCTCCAAGGTAGAAATTTGGGGTAGCTGGTACATAGCCATGAGTAAATCTTGCAGCCGAAGAGAGGACGGAGACAAAACGGTAGAAACACACAACAGCGGAACTGCAGACTCTCAACTAAAGAATTTATTGACAATACGTCAGTTAAAAGGCGCAAGAAAGTAGGACACAGATAGTGATAAAGGTGAGGATAAACGTGCTCCAACAAAAGTTAAACTCCTGCAAGATAGTCAATCTCGACTGACAAGAGGGACAAAGAAGTTTGGCTAACACACTTATTTCCCAGTGAGGAGATTAGGAGAGGCCTCCACAATCTCTCGAACATTCTTTTCTTTGAAACGAGCACAAATGGTTGTAGCTTCGAACAGTGATTTACATTTACAAGTGCAACAGTGCACCGCAAGGTGCCCGGAAGGGGTGGAGGCATCAACCTTGCATCTGTGTTCATTTTACTATTTGCTCGGAAAACGACGTTCAAAGTTTCTTATGGAGCAGAGAAATGTAGGAATTTCTACTCCGTGCTCAGGATACCAACATTTCTGCTCATAGACCCATAACTGCAAGATTAAGCACTGCTTACCTCATCAACATATCGAGCACCCAACAAAATCAAACAAACAACCTCACTTCGACTGATAGAACACTATTCAGCTTTGACCAGGAGGCTTTCTTCTGCGTAAAAGTAAAGAAAATAAGAAAAGACAAGCGAAAAATTACACACACTTTTGTTCGCATAGCTATAAGAGAAAAAAATAGAATAACGAGACACACGCTAATAAACTGATAATAAACTGTATAATGATCGCTGCGCAGAAGCACGGCACCGTTTTCTTCGTGGATGTACATAGCGAACATGCATTCATTTCTGTTTTGGTTCGCGCCGGCCGAGTGACGATATCCTATTACATCCGGATCGAAGACCTATTGTTTTGCGTTCGCATACATGTGTGTGCCTTCTTTTGACGATGGTAGGATAATTATTGACCTGAGGAATAATATGGATGTATGTGGTTGTGAAAATAGACTTTGTGTCTATTCACCAGTGTCTACCAGTGACCCCACTTGACAAGTAAGTGCTATGCGTTCGCGTTTTCGTGTGACACGAGTGACACATTTATGTACTATTGCGTGAAATAGTGGTTTAAAAGAATAATTGTTATCGCATTTGCATTGCAATCTGTTGGATTGGACGAGCGTCTTTATTTAATTACCACGCGACCCTGGCGAAGTCCTTGTTTTGGGCTGGATATTTTAGGAGTTCTGCACGCGGATCCTGTTGCGCTGCATTTGATATGCTTTCCTGAAGCAGTGTGCTTTGTTCTTACCGTGTGGTTCACTCCAATTCTATCAGTAGAAGTGAATAGCAGTGTTTTGTTTGTTTGTTAGTATGTGTCTGTCACGTTCGTAGCGCTGTTCAAGCTTTGTTTTCTTGGTGAGAATTCTGACTTTACCGTATTAAGCTGTCCGAGAAGAAGTGACTTTCCCCTCTCGCTGACGTTATGTATACCCTGGTACTGTGCTCTCTTTACGCAGGAATAACGTGACTGTGCATATAGCATTATGCAATAATTATCTGGTAGCAGAAATGGGTATCTTTGTCTCAGTTTATTAGAGTGTGTCTGGTTATTTTATTTTTTCTCGTATAGCTATGCGAACAAAAGTGCGTGTAATTTTTCGCTGCTCTTTTCTTATTTTCTGTACATTTACGCAGAAGGAAGCCTCCTGGTAAAAGCTGAATAGTGTTCTATCAGTGGAAGTGAGGTTATTTGTTTGATTTTGTTGGGTGCTCGATATGTTGAGGAAGTTAGCAGTGCTTAATCTTGCAGTTATGGGTTTTTGAGCAGAAATGCTGGTATCTGAGCACGGAGTATAAATTCCTATATTTATCTTCTCCCTAAGAAACTTTGTACGTCGTTTTCCGAGCAAACTGCGTTTAGTTTACGCGAAATAGAAAAATTAACTTGTGTGTGCTCTATGATTTTCTGTCGCGGGGTTAGGCCTTTTCCCTGATCACCTGTGTTTTCGCATTCGATGGCACATGTCTAGACTTGTTCAGTAGTGTCTTTGTTGCTGCAATTTTTACCCTTCGCTAATATCTTGTTGTTGTCATGTTGTGCTAGCCGCGTAGCGATATGCGGTGATTCTTCCATTATTCCTGAGTGCTTCGACTTAAGCCTTTTCCCTGCTCACTTGAGGAAATTCGTGTATCCCTCTCCTGTGCTTTCTTTACGCAAGGGCAATGCGACTGTGTATGTGGCATTATGCAAGAATTATCTGGTGGCAGAAATGGGTGTCTTTTTCTCAGTTTATTAGCGTGCGCTAGGGTTTGTTTGTATCTGTAGTGTTTGCACTTACAGCTATTGGGGCACAAATGCGTGTAATTTTTCGCGGTTCTTTTCTTCTTTCACTGCTTTTACTCAGAATGTAGGTGGGGGGAAAAGTCAGCATCCAGGTAGAGCAAAAGAAAGTCGCTCGGCAAAGGAGAGTTCATGAGATTTGAATTTGTTCGTTTTTTGTTATATGTTGTTGGGTTCTCGATATGTTGATGGAGTAAGCTGTATGCAGTTATAAGTATTTGTGCAGAAATGCTGGTATGTGAGCGTGGAGGAGAAAAGCACCTCTCTTTGTGCATTCCTGAGCTGCTGAGTGTGCACAGGCATGTGTGCTTTTTTCCTGGTTCGTGACGTCATCATGGCATGTTGGGGCTTGTTTAGTAGTGTTGCAATTTTACCCGCCACTATTATCTTGTTGTTATCTTGTGTTAGCCGCGTAGCGATGTCCGGTGACTCTGTGCTTATTCCTGAGGTCTTGAACCTTTTTCCTGCTTGCTTAATGGAATTTGTGTGCCCTTGTCCTGTGCTTTCTTTACGAAAGGACAATGCGGCTGTGTATGTAGCATTATGCAAGAATTATCTGATTCCAAACATGAGTGTTTTTTCCTTAGTTTATTAGCATGCGCTTCAGTTTTTGAAGCCATAGCTATTCCAGCTCAAGTGCGCGCAATTTTTGCTGCGCTTTCCTTTTTTCACCCATTTTACGCTGAAGAAAGTCGCATGGTACAGCTGAGATGAGGGTTTGTATGTTTTTGTTTGTTAGATGTAATTAGGAGCACGGTGTGTTGAGGAAGTCAGCTGTTATAGATATCTCGCAGAAATGCCTGCATCTGAGCGCAGAACAGAAATTCCTAGCACGCCACCCTGAGTGTAAAGTAATTATTTTGGTTGTGAGACTGCTTCACTGCATGACAAGGCTGAAGTGGGAAGAGAGAAAAAATTGGAGCGCTTGATTAATAGTGATCCAGGTAACAGGGCAATTGTGTATGTTTAGAAATAGTTTGATGTTGGTTTTTTGCTTTGTTGAAATGTTTCTCTACACTTTTCCCCCTTTTTGCCTGACAAACATGCGATGAAATGCCCTGACCTGTTATGTCATGCTTTCCTTCTACATGTAGTTCTGTTTTTCGTTATTACAAGGAACATTCTTGTCTTGACAATAGTGCTGCCCTGAATGGGAGTAGTGCTATTCTTAATAATTTTGCAGTGTGCATGACTTTATCCAGTCGAGGAACACAGCATCATTACTCAGTTATCTCCCTGGCTCTCGCATGGGACAAACGTGTCTCGATTAGCTCGCTGTATGTAGCCATTGATACAGTTAGTACATTTTGTTCTTTTGCAAGTCTCATTTAGTAAGACATTGGGAATGAGCGCGTCCTTGAGCCACGCAGGTGCATGATGGCGTCATACCGCAACTCTATGGTTTGAGGTGGACCTTGACCAGTTGAGCATTAGTGGAAAAAAACAGTGTAACCCTGAGACAATAGGCTGACGTCACGACCAATGAGCAAGGCCTGCAGAGGACGCTAGGATTTACTTGTCTCTTGGACATTGGCGTGTGTGGACGGCTTACTTCTGTTCCTAGCAATTGTGTTGGCCGTTAGTGGAAAAGCGTAGCCTCAGTGGGATTCAGTTTACCTCTGACAGGGTACGGATGTATGGCTTCGTGACTGGTGTATGGTGTGCAACGATTCTGGTGGATTTTGTGTCGAGGGGATGTACAATCAGGGAATGCAGTGTATGTGTCCAATGATGATGTGTCTTTTTCACTCTGTTCAAATGTTTTTCTCTGATTGCTTTCCTCTGTTGCCAGGCACTCGTGTGATTTTTCCTCATTTAACAGCACTCCTGACATCTCCTGACCTGCATGCTTTCCTCTGTTGACGCATCTAGCTTTGTGTTTTTTCTTTTTTGACAAGGAACATTCTTGACTTGACGATGACACTAGTGCTGTCCTGAATGGGAATAGTGCTAGAACAATTCTTAATAATTTTGCGATTAAATTAGTTCAGAAATCAACCAGCAAGAGGGACAGATGCATGACTTCATAGAGGAGAAAAAAGCATTACGACTCAGTTCCGTGCCGGGCTGTCGGACGGAAAGGACGTATCGTTCTGCGCTCCTTGTTACCCGTACTCTGTATTGATTTGTTGAGTGCCTAGTCCTCTTATTAGCCATTGATGGAGCTACGTGTTAGGATATCTTGTTCGTTTGCAAGTCTCATTTAGGAAGACATTGGAATTCCTACGATCAGTTTTCATGCATGGTGCTCTTCTGCAGTAGGTTTTTTATTTTTATCCAATCATTATAGTTGTAAAAATGAAAGAATCTTGGGATGGTGATTCATTAAGTAACGGGTCCCCTGTCTACAGCGTACGCGCCCTTGAACTGTACAGATGCATTCTTGGGCGATGAAGTCATGCTGTGGCTGTATTGTTTCAGGTGGACCTTGTCCCGTTGAGCATTATTGGAAAAAACAGTGTAGCCCTGAAACAATAGGCCGACATCATGACCAATGAGCAAGGCCTCCAGAGGACGCTAGGATTCAGTTTTCTCTTAGCCTCTCGCAGGTACCGTCGTGCTACTGCTCACTTGTGGTCGCCGCAGGTGGCGCTAGGAGCGCGCAGAGGGCGCTACGAGAGGGCGCGCATGCGTAGCATTCGTAGAGTGGCGCCCTCGTCAGTCGGCCGCTGGCTCTTGTCGGGAGGAGATGTGCAGTCGGACGCTCCGTCGTCCCCGCTCCGTGTCACTTGATCCCTGGCTGTCGTTGATATCGAACACTCCGTCGCTGCTGAGGAAAATGTGGGTGATTTGCCGATGTTTGCGCGTTGTTTTACCACACTCGTGTTAAGCCTTTTCTCGCATGTTTGCCTTAGCAGATATTCCCCATAGGCGCAATTTTAGACTTGCTTAGCAGTCACCAAGCCTTTTTTCATGTTGTCGCATGCTTAACGTTTTGCGATTCCCGTCTTGTGTTAGCTGCGTGGTGTTGTGCTTTCTTCAAGGTGGCGTCATTAACCTTCAATTAAACTCCTTCTCTCCACTCTATTTCTATTGCTTGATTTTATTTTCTACCTATTTTTTTATGTTTTATCAGCTCAAGTAGCGGGCAACTCACGCAGTGGTCTGGACACGTATTCGATGCTCCCCAATTAGTGTAATGACACCCTGAATGACCCCAATTACTGTGGGGGGTCCCAAATTGCTCTAATTGCTAATTAATGGCGTCCAGACCACTGTGTGAGTTGACGGCTACTTGAGTTGATCATATACTACTTACACGATTCACTAATCCCAACACACACGTATGGAGCACAGGTTGCACAGACACACAACCCATCCGATGCCCCAGGCAGTCCTCCAAACGTCGAAAACACAATCCTCAATACTTCGAACTGGCTGGCACTGCAAAGCTAAATCAAGATCACCCTTAGTGACGAACACGACAGTTCCTCAAACGAAATGGCCGACGAACAATTGTCTGAGCAAGTAGCACCCATACACGCTTCGATGTGAGAAGCAGTTGCAATTTTGCGTATGCGTGACCGTTGAGACAGGAACCAACCTGTAAAGAAACCAGAGTGGATATCACGCTGGTATTGTTCCAACTCGAATGCTGGAATAGTACACCATTTTCTAACTCACGTTCTTGCAAACGACAGTCGCATGGCCACCTATAACGAAAGAATGCAATTAATTTGGCTTGTAACGTACATCGTCGCTTCACTGATGTAGCCGATCCTCTCCTGCCGCCATTTGCAATGCGTCCACCGTCTGCAACAGAATGTACTTCGATGGTTAAACACGATTAAAACGCAGGTGTCGTACGACGCATCACAGCTAGGCTGACTTACCTTAAGCGAACATTAAACTGTACTTAAAAAGCAAGGTTGTCATCCTTCTCAAAGGCGAGATTGCAGGTTGCAGCGCAGACAATGGGCAACAACGCGGGAAGTGGGAAGAGAAGGAATGCACTGCGGAAGAATACGCGGTTCCATGTCACTCCTCACCGGCGGAGCAAAGTAGTACGCTCCAACCGAAGGCACACATATTCAGCCGGTACACACATTATTCAACAAGCACACGAGTAGACTGTTCAGGAAGTACACATATTATTCAGCGGGCACAAAGCCGTTCCATACCGACGTGACAGCTTCGTACCTGCTGAAATTTGGTGATGGGGATCGCTGTGCTTGCTACTTGATAACCGTTGTGGCTGTGTACGGGCTGCATTTTCTGTGGTAAAAAAGTAACGCAAAATTCAATTTGCTGCCAGTTGACTTATGGCAACTAAAATGCAGTCAATCTGTGTCAATTATTTGTCAATTGGCTTTTGGTTGACTGAAGTCAATAAAAAGTAAAGAACGGTGGAAGTCAATACGGTCAATAAAAAGGAACCATGACAAAAACCCGAGACTGGGAAAAAGACGAAAAACAGACGACACAACACAAAGTCTCAAACCAGATAACACAGAAGGGACAAACGGAACAAAGCTTGCATCGGGGAATGATACAGATAAAATGGTTAAAAAGCAAGCGAGCTGGTGGCTAAGATCCATTACGAAAACCCGAGACTGGGAAAAAGACGAAAAACAGACGACACAACACAAAGTCTCTTTTTTGTCTCAAAGTCTCAAAGTTTCTTTTTAACCATTTTATCTGTATCATTCCCCGATGCAAGCTTTGTTCCGTTTGTCCCTTCTGTGTTATCTGGTTTGAGACTTTGTGTTGTGTAGTCTGTTTTTCGTCTTTTTCCCAGTCTCGGGTTTTCGTCATGGATCTTAGCCACCAGCTCGCTTGCTCTTTAACCATTTTATCGGAATAAAAAGGAAGTCGACTGTCAATTAAAAGTAAATTTTCATTTTTGTAAGAGAAGCGTGGTGTAACGGCTGTCTACTCGACGAACTTGACTCATCCAAGGCATCCATCATAAGCACTATCTTCCATCTGCCGGTTCCATGGCGTCCATGTTGAGCAAGTGTAAAAACGAGGGTGAGAAGGAGCGGAAAGCGGAACTTGGGAGCTCGTCTTCCGGTCCACTCGGCCGATATTCTCGGTGTGACCCAACCCGGACAGATTCAGTGCTCGCGAGAGCACGCCGCTCGCGAACAACCAGCGGAACATGTTGCATGTTGCCCTGAAGCGAGCAGCAGAAAATGCACGCTCGAGCCACCGCAACTTCTTCTGCGCGAAAACGACCAGCTGAATTCGCTATATGAAACGCACAGTCGCGCGGCGGGAAACTGCGCGGGAAAGAAAAGAAGAGCTATGGTAGCCATCCTTCCACCTCCCCACCAATTTTTGCACTGCAGTATCACTACGCTGCTTTCCCATGTCTTTACTTCACATATTTATTTGCATTCGTTCCTACACGCAGCACAGCAAGGAATGTATCAATGTACCGTACCAGGACCAGTGCGAAACATGTAATAAGAATGAAGGAATGTATCAATGTACCGTACCAAGACCAGTGCGAAACATGTAATAAGAATGGCGCTTCCCGCATCACAATTTGCGTCCTGCAAGTTTCCATTTCCTTTTGCCGCAGCATGTGCTCATGGAGCTGCACTGATGTAGCTTGTGCTAATGTTTCGCCTCTTTTTCTTTCAAGATAATTTGTTGCCGTCTGTATTATCTCGTGCACATTCACTTCCCTAGTCCTGTAGCAAGTTATAAGGCAAGAAAAACAGCGTGCGCTCAGCAGTTAAGCAAACAGATGTGGAAACAAACAACGCGCACCCGTTGATATCTAAATTATCAGAATAACACGGTTCATAAACAACAACTTTATTTCAGGATAATGGATGGGAAGTTTCATCGCCAGGGGGATACTCTACCCCATTGCTGGAGGTGAAGCAGGGAGTGAGGGAATGGGTCATAATTCATAAAGGACGTACGCAATACCTGTCATACGATGTGTATGTCATCCGATTATGCGTCCATCGTAAGATTGCATGTTGTCTACACAACTTCTGAATGGAAAACACATAGCGAAGAGATCTACATTAACAGAAGCACGTGCTGCACCACTACTCACGATTGTAAAGCGATACAAATGTAGTGTTGTTCGCGTTCACGCTTAAACCGATTCATACGAACCGGTAATCGAAACCACATTATTCGGTTTAGATTACAGTTTCGGTTAATTGTCGATGGTAAATTGCGGATACGTTCCACTTACTGTTCTTGAAAAAAAAAAGTGTTCGAAGCGGTGTCCGGTTTCGTTCCGGTTTCAGCCCTGACACATGTCTGGACGCCGCAGAGAAGGGGATGCAAAAAAGGGGGGGAGCGTGCCACGTGCAGAAGAAGCGCAATAGTTGCCCGCTCGGTAAATGCGATCTCTTCCAGGGATGTATTCTCCTCCAGTTTGAGGGGAACAGGGCGCAGGATATGGTCCTCGAAGAGCCACTGCTATCGTCTTCCTGTTTAATTGGAATATTGCAGATCTGCTTCACATAGATCTAAGAAGATGTACGAAGCGTTCCAGGAATAGCTTGTTAGAATTAAAATATTATATACTCCTCCAGTTACGAAGAAACCTCTCGCCATTACAATAGAAGGGCTAGCAGATGCTTCAGCGTTTCACAGGATCACCAAACGTAATAGACCCGCCGTTAATGACGATCCACATTGTACATCACATTTAACACGAGATAATACAACTACAATGTCGGATTTTGTGTTTCATTTTTATGTGTTCCTGCAGGTGTTCGCAGAGTTTGATCTTTGATACTGGGGTGTGTACCCCCATGATCACCGCAATGACTCATAACTGAACTGCATGACGCGGCAAATGAAGCTTACTCTCTACTGAGACACGAAAAATGAATCCCACATTCTTGATGATTTTGCGCGCCTTCCTCACATGCTTCTGGTTCCGTAAGTAAAAACCTTCTCTAAGTGTTGCCCCTGTCTCTTTCATAGTTTTGATCCATTGCACGGATTGAGTATTTATACCTCCAACCCTTCTCAAGGGTATGAAAGAGGTATAAAGGAGGGCTAAGGTACCATATTTATACCTCATCACCAGGCGTTCATATCCAGTACCAGGAATAGAACACCAGGCTATGCTTTTTTACGGTATATAGATGAGGCTGCCTGTACCTTCTGTTTCTTTATACCTTTATGGTATTTTATACCTTTACTTCCGCAACTTGCTTATTACATCATTATTATTTTTTCTTGAAACGGTATCAGCTAAGTTAAACGGACATTTAACTAAGAAACACAGACATCACACATGGTTAGTTTAATGCTGCATAAAACCTTCATTGCTGGAATGTTGAATCTAGATGTCCTCACCCTTAGGGTTGCGTACCAGACGAAAGCTGCTCCACAGTTTGTCAAGTCGCCATTAGTATATCAGCATATGTTGATCTGTAAATGTCTATCTCGCGATACATCGTGATACACACTTGATGACTGCGCAGAGCGATCTTGCTCCTTGAAAATTTTCTTTAGATTTCAACTCCACACTTTTTTTTTAGATGCGGAGTAATGTGCACGAGGTTTTCGTCCTACTTCACAACCATATGCGCTTGCGCGTGTTTGCAGTACGTGTGTGTGTGTATGTCAAAAACTTTTGCTTCCTCCAAACGTGATTTTTCTAGTTCCCTTCTCTAAAAATACCTATGCCTAGGTGTGATGTAACACCATGATGGTACTCGTGCAGACCTTCACGGGGGTATAGAGCTATACCCCTAAAGGAATGGCATATATCCCTTTGTTGAGGACTATTTTTTATACCTGTAATCGAGGTATAAAATAATACCTAAGAAGGGCTAAGTTATTGAGCAGGCCATCTATACCTCTAAAGGTATAGATTTTTCTCTGAGTGTAGAGACGAGATAAAACCGTGCAGCCTTGTGTTGAACGCTTTCTGAGTTATTGATGTGTGATTTGTTAAAATGCCTCTGCAACATATTTATATATTGTGGATGTACTACGGGTTTGAACGCAATTACTTTCTTCTTTATAGTTATTTTTAATTAATTTATTGAGCCTTTGCAGAGACACACTGAATCCCTGTCGGGATAGATAACTCCACACCGGAAGTTCTTAATGCCCTCCTTGAGCATCCTAGCTTTTCTTGAGGTTAAGGGAAGTGCAACAGAACGAGGGCCACCTATATTTCGAACGAAGACTACTCTTCTGAAGAACAATCACTGTTCGAAATGTCGGCGGTTCTCCCCGTCTTGAGGCACTTCCCTTAACATATCCTTACCGGTGACTTATATCCGCCTTTTTTTTCTTTTTCTATCACAACACATCATATCTACCCTTCTACTAACTTTTTAAGTTTTTCCATGTAATCATATTGATTTGATTTTATGGCAAGTACCTCGATAGGCCTCATAGCCTATTGTAGAAGGGCTTGGAACTATAAGAGATAAGCAGAAAAACAACCTAACAAGAACAGCGCACAATCTACTTCATAATTACTCCATACGAAGGAATATAGCGAGGTCACGGCGAAACCAACAGCCGTTCAAGAGCGATGACCAGCAGCTCCGTAAGGGATCCAGGTCATTTGCTCACCGGACTTTTGTTACACAGTTTTTTTTTATGGACCTGCTGTTTTCGCAAGTTATGTGGCGTATAAGGCATTTAAATGGCATTTAAGTTTGAGGGCATAGTATAACGAAAAAAAAAGAGTTTGTTGCACGACAACACACTGTAAAAATGGATAATCTGCGTAATTTTGCTCTGGTTTGTTTTAGCGCCATGAGCATACTTTGATATGACTGGGGGATGACGGATGGGAAACCTCAGATTTCTGCATCACGTTTTCCCACGCCCATGACCGAAGCTCCTAAATAGTAAAATAATTCATACAAGTGCACAAGCATAGAAGCATGGGGGATGTATGTATTAAGAAAGAAGAAAGAAAGAAAAAGAAAATAAGAAAAGGTTAGTCATTCATAGAGCTGGCTTGCTATTCCACAAAAAAAGAGAAAGGAAAAACGGAAAAGCAAAAAAGTACGGAAAAGAAGAGAGAGAGAGAAAGGAGCACAGAAACGGAAAGGTAGCAGCGTGGTATCACGATTCTGATTTCACGATTTCTGGACACCATCGGACTTCGATCGTTATTGTAAAGGGGCTCGTTATTTTATTCCCCCCATTCCACCAAGCAATGGGGTAGAGTATCGCCTGTTGCGATGAAACTCCCCACTCTCCAAGGCCGAAAATAAAGTTGTTGTTGTCGTTCACGATTCTGAAAGTGATAAAACCCCAGTGCAAGGGACACAGACTTTTTATCGCTTTTAGAATGTACCACCAAACAGCCCGGTTTTTATCGCTTTTTAACCTACCCAAGCAGCACAACCCAAGCAGCACAATGTACTGATTCTCGAGTTCAATAGGGGTGGACGGTATGTGTCTTATCAATGTTCTTTAGTTTCATCAGTCTGTTCAAGGCCTTCCACCTACCCGTCCACCCCTATTGCACTCGACTTTCAGTACATTTTGCTGCTTGGGAATGTACTGGAAGTCGAGTGCATTAGGGGTGGACGGTATGTGTCTTATCAATGTTCTCTAGTTTCATGAATCTGTTCAAGGCCTTTCATCTACCCGTCCACCCCTATTGCACTCGACTTTCAGTGCATTTTGCTGCTTGGGTACTGTGGTACCACTAATCTGATATTGGGTTATGTCGGTAAAGGCAGGTGTAATTATTAGACCCTGGATCTTTACGCACGAAAAAGCCATCTTTTAAGCGCCAATAGAAGGCGGTAAAAATACCGATTAAGACACCAGGAATGGCGTTATAGGCACTATGATTTATTGATGCTGTTGCATTTGTAGCTTTGAAAGTGGAAAAACAAAGTGAGGGGGATTTATTGGCAGGAAAAGAAAAACGGAGAAAGGTCAGTCAGGCAGCAAGCCGGCTTACAATTCCCTAACAAAAACACCCCGGCTCGAAGGAGCCCCGGACGCCCGTGCAACGCAGAACGCGAAGTGACACCTTATGACACTTTGTGATACTCCATTGGTTAGCTCTCCCCGTAACAACAATACCGTAAATGGGATTTGTGACTTTTGTTAAAGGAGCATGGAAATGACATTTAACATGGCTCGAAACTCAGCTTCATCTGTAAAGCTGTCTACCAGGAGTCGCGAAGCAAAATATTTTCGCTCTGCGGTGTCTTGTCATTGCGGAATAAAATTTTCAAAAGACAGTCGGAGAACACGGGCCTCGCGTGACGTAGTAGTGTGGACATACACTCTGAAAACCCCCGCCAAGCGATGCCACCGTCGCACCTGGGTCGACTTCTTTCGCGATTGTTACGCCTCGGCCAACTTCACATGTCTATACTTGCATGTTGTGAAAACCTAAGTTCCCACAACCCCGGAGCGTCAGCCCGTCCGTTCCGCGCACGAAGAAACAAGCAGCACAACAGGATTAATCAAACAACATACAAGGTTTATTTTACCTTCTCTGCCACAATGTGTACCGCGTCAGGGCGAGCATCTCCCAAACAAGTCACTTTGCCCTGTCGCACCCTGCCTTTTATCTCCTTCGAGGCAACGCCCCCTTATTGGTGGCAAAGGGTGAGACACATGCCGAAGCGCCATCCAGGGGCTTGTGTAGAAAGCTTCGTGGTGCTCGACCACAATGTATACATGCAAAGAACAGTCATGTGTAAAACTACATGAGGAAATGACGGACGCCAGTCGCTAACCTATAGCCTTCCACATATACTAAACAGGTTTTCCTCACTGAATTTGCACGTTAATGATGTGTCATTGTCCTTCCTAAGGACACTAAGCATACGTGGTGCATTGTGTAGCTGATTATGCTGAATTGTTGTCTCCTATTTGCAGTCCTGCATTTCGTGTATATGTTCCTTTATATGTTTCTCTTTGGCTAGATTTCTGATATAACTATCAGTGATGAGTGACAAAGGGTCGTGCCCTAGTCAAGCAGCTTTTTTGCTGCTTTTGGCCCACCCTCTGATGTACAGGTTCCTACAAATGTTTCCAATAAATAAAATGAAATGAAATGTGTTTATTGTTGGCAATGGCGCTGGGAATTGCAATACCAATCTAATACGGGGAAAATTCCAGCCGAAAAAGCTTCACGATCTGAAACAGAAGAAACACAATACGATACAATTCACGTAGGGTCATTCCAACTCAAATGTCCCAATGGCGTGGCTCGACCACCGCCGATTTTCGTAAAAAAAGATGTGTCCTTCTCTGTGGCGTACATACGTTCTGTGTGAAATATTTCTTTCGAGATCCGCACGGAATCGCCACTAGGGGAATTCGAACTTCCTCTCCGAACCCAAAACCGTTACGCGTTTAAGCAAGCGCAAGAGGGTTTTACATATCTGAAAAATTAAAATGGGACGCGCTTCCGAAAAGTTCAAAGTAGTTATCATCAGAATTGCAGTCGCCGCGAGTGGAGAAATAGTGAGCCGCGAAAGAGGAGTAAAACCGAATGAATTCAACATTTTTCTAAAGAAACACAATGAGCAGAAATTGCTAAGTTATATTTTTTATTTGTACGGCCCTATCAGTGAATTCCACCGAAAAAGTTTGACGCCAGAAAATTACACTGTTAGGCTGTAAAAAAATGCAAAGTCAGTAGTTTTAGGAAAAATGGAAAACTTCGCCGAAGAAAAAGTGTCATTGGCGGACGCGATTCACGAACGAAATTTCCGCCACAAATGAAGCATAGTTTCCCAGTTATAAGTACAAAAAAGTTCTCCAGAGTGTTTTTTGTTATACGACCGCAATAAATTTTTAAGTACACCCTGATGCGCCTCTCGCGACGCGACACACAGGATGGGCTTCCTTGCGGCGCCCTCCTCATTCCGCACAAAAGTAAGCGCAGAAACAATGGCCTTGACAAATTTCAAATTGTTACTCGACTCTGATGCACGATTAAGCACTTGTGACACTGACGGTGGTCCTGGCCAGCAAATAATAATAAAGCAAGCAAGGTTTCCTCAACACCCATTTGCGGACCTGATAAAAGGGGCTAACCCGTTCCAAAGTTGCCCCGGAGCGCGATCTCTGTTAACCCTCTCACAGGAAAATCAGCATGTTGCCGATTTCCCTTTCTTTTTATTTATTTATTTTCTTAGCCCCAATTCAAATAAGAGATCATTAGGAAAAAGAAAGGGAAAAGAATGCATAATTCGCATTTCAACGCGATTGAGCTAAGAGCAGGTGGACATCACTCATTCACGCAAGAACTGTGCAAGAGTCCCACCGTTTTAGGATAGGTGTCTCCGGATATTCGCTTGTCACCTGAGCATCTGTGTACCTATGTCAGGGACATCAAATAGTTATTCCGAGCTTGAGGAACGTGACGTACGGTGTTCCTGTACGTTTGAACCTCAGAAGTGCATAAGAGACCAGGAAAGACCATTCCTCAATTTTTCAGAGCTTCAGGAAGACGAACAGTTCAATATATCATAAAGATCACGACGCGGCGTGAAAATTATCACCAGCATATGCAGGTACCAGTGCGACCTTTTTTTCGCAAGTACCCTCGACCTATAGTTTCGCAAGTACCCTCATTCTGTGGCGTCAAGAAATTGTGCTGACCACTTTTCTTCCCGCATGAAGAACGTAAAGGGGACAAAGTACATCTCTGTCATCTTGTCCCGAAGACTGACGTCGCGGAGCATGGTGCCTGGTGATCGCTTGTATCCAACGCTCTTCAAGAAGTGCTTGCACTTGAAAGATGATGGGTCTACTGCAAATGTCCAAATCGAATGTTCGTTGGCTTCGGCCAGCCTTGATGATGGTGAGAGTAGTTCCATTTTAAAAGCCTCACTTGAGGTACTGGGCGAGGCACCAGTTAAAAAGAAGAGGTCAATGGCGCAACGTGAAATAAATAAATAAATAAAAATAAACATAAATCGGCACCATGCTTATTTTCCTATGAAAGGGGAGCTTTGGAACGGGTTAGCCGCCAAAGCCCCCTTTGTGAGGGTCGCGAATGGGTGTTGGGGGAAACCTTGCTTGCTTTATTATAATTCCCTGGCCAGGACCACCGTCAGTGCCATAAATGCTTAATCGAGCTTAAGAGTTAAGTAACGCTCTGAAATTCGTCAAGGCCAGTGTTTCAGCGCTAAGTGTTGCGTGGAATGAGGAGGGCGCCGCAAGGAAGCCTATCCCGTGCAGCGCGTCGCGAGAGGCACACCAGGATGAACTTAAAAATTCGTCGTGGTCGTATAACAAAAAACACATTGGAGATTTTTTTGGTACTTATAACTGGGAAACTATGCTACATTTGTGCGGAAATTTCGTTCGTTTAGCTCGTCTGCCAATGGCACTTTTACTTCGGCAAAGTTTTCCATTTTACCTAAAAACATCGCTTTCGCATTTTTTACAGCCTAACAGTTTAATTTTCAGGCGTCAAATTTTTTCGTTGGAATGTACTGGTAGGCCCCTACAAATAAAAAATAAAAGTTAGCAATTGCTGCTCATTGTGTGTGTGTTTTTTTCTTTTGTTTTTTTTTAGAAAAATGCTGAATTCGTTCGATTTTACGCCGCTAGTTTGAACTTTTCGCTTCTAGTTTGAACTTTTCAGAAGCACGTCCCGTTTGAACTGTTCAGACAAGTAAAGCCGTTCAACCCTCTGCACTTGCTCAAACGCGTTGTGTTCGGATTGGAAGTTCGAAGCCCCCTAGCGGCGATTCCGTGCGGATCTCGAAAGAAATATTTCACAAAGAGGGTATCTACGTCAGTGAGAAGGGCATATATATATATATATTTTTTTTTTTCACGAAAATTGGTCATTCGGACTTTTTAGCTGGAATGATCCCGTAATAAAGAATATACTTACTTATTACATGTATGATGCAATTGCATTAAAGACGTATCACACAGAAAGAATCAATCACAATATTTGTTTTATTATCGGTAATCATTCACACAAGTTTTCGATAAATCTCAATTAAAATGGAATAGCGCATTTAATGAAAGAAGATATTCTTAATCAATACAATTACGATTCTTGTCATAAAAGTTCAAGATTTCAATACATGAGAATCATCATTGCAATAGTAGGGCAATTTCAATTACAGGTTTTGACAGATCTAAGCAATTACTTGTGTCGGAGACCCTGGAAGACCATGAGCCACAGAGAAGGACGATACGATCGCAAGAGGAATTAAAATCTATACGGTGGTTTCGGCGCAATATCATCGGGCGCGGCCATGACGCACCCACAGTGCTGTAACGGCGACCGGGTGACGTCAATAGCTCCTCTCGAGGGAACTGCGGTATTGGTTGCGGCGCATATCAGTGGGCGCGGCTATGACGCCCCCACACTGTCGTAATGGTTGCAGCGCATATCAGTGGGCGCGGTCATGACGCCCCCACAGTGCTGTAATGGCAACCAGGTGACGTCAAGCAAGATGGCTGCTCTCCAGGAAACTGTCGTTATATCACATTTAGTCAAATAAGGTATCTTGGATGGCATTCTTCATCAAGATGATTACAATCAAATTACAAGTTTTATTATAATAAGTATGGTCATAATTATTGCAACACTAAGAAATTCCTCTTAAACATGTTGCGGGGGCTTTTTTCTTACGTGCTGTAAGGAAATTCGAGTACAACACGGAATGTAAGTTCCATATGTTTTGTACCAACATGACACAACTTTTAATTAATCAATTTCTTATTAAGTGAAGAACACAGACGAACGACGGAAACGAGAAACAACATAACACGATCAGCAGCTTACACTAATAGAGAGCCAAAGCTGCGCATCCTCCATCACGCAAACAGCAGATACCTGGAGGAAGATAATAGCAAAACAATCTATCAAAACGAGAAACATTACAAATTTAATAACTTCTAAGTGACTAGCAGAGACTTGTCACTGAAGAACACAGGAACACAAACAATAGCAAGCAAAGAACTAACAGCAGACATCGATATCAGAGCGAACCTGCCTCTCTAAGCGGCGTATTCTCCAACACGTAAACAACAGAGGAAAATAATCTATCATTTGATCCATCATAAAATCATCCTGGTGACTTAATCTAATAGTACACTATACAATTTTCATACTAACGGACACTACATACCTTACTTTGTTTTATGAATCGAACACCCGGAAAATAGACATGGTACAGTGTGAAACAACCAAGGCTCTCGGTTTTTCACCCTTTTCCTGAATGCACGGAGACCTTATATGTCTATCTATACGACCAAAGCGAAGAAACTGTGTGTGCTTTGTCACGGCAAGGGGTGTGGGCTCACTCTATCGCGCATTCCTTTTGCTTGTTTCAGGAAACAGGGATATTCTCAAGGCCGATTGCTCACCCGAAGTTAGTGCAAAGGCAGTTATATTTCATTGTACAATTATCGTAAATAGATCCGAGGATTATTCGATTCTGAAGAACACAACAACAATTCTATGAGAATAATCAATAGCCAGCAAAAATTTAGAACAGTCATCAATATCAGAGCAAACCGGTTTTAGACAAAGATTGCAAGCGAGAAATATGATGATAACATCAGTGAAGCAATACTTAGTCAAAAAGATCAACATTGTAAGTTTTACTTCGAATTTTTATACCATCTTGCAACAGAAATTTATACATAGATGAACCACACAGAAACAACACATCTGAAATGCAACGAAGAAATATGAGGCTTTCCCAACACAGAGACTATTCTACTCAAGATCATTATTTTTATTAATGATAATCGAGTGAACAAATAAAACAAATAGAACACAATAAATATTTCAGGCAGTCATTTTCTAAGCAAGTGAGAAGTGCTTAAAGGTTCCCTACAGACGAAATCAACAGACACAACTGAAACATCATGCATCGTTATGGCCATAGGGAGGGGAGGATTCTCGTGCGGTCTTGTACATAGAACCATGGAAAGACACGTTTTTCTAACACATCACATATTTTTGTAAATCAATTTCCATAATACTCATGGCGTCACGGGCGGGATACTAGGCAGCATAACAATTTTTAAGCAATAAAATCAGCACAGATATACTTGTACTTACTTAGTTTGTAAACGCACACTCTAAAACAGAAAAGACAATTTCTCTACATCGAAGAGATGGGCAAATTTTGTACTCGTTATCATAGGACACGGGAGGATGTGATAAAAAACGGCTTCGAAAAAGAAGAGCACTGAAATGATTCCATTATCACTGCATTTCGATACGTCATAGACATGGTCGTATTTGGAGATATGGTAGAAATTACAGAATAGAAGGTGCAAGAGTTTGTATGCCGAATTTACAATAATTATAAAAATATCTTCAGATCAACATCGGAAAGACCACAGGGGTTGATGATTGTGTTTTTGAAGTTGGCTAACGAAGAATTGAAGTACACGACAGCGGATGTAATCGCAATGATTCGGAAGGGCATTGCATTGATAAAGAGGACAGTGAAATCAAGTTATCATATACAAGCGATCTATATCACCCGATTCATTATAAATTTGTTGAAATTACATCTAACTGTTAACATGGAAAGTACATAGAAATCGTATAACGTGATATGTTGCACCTCTACGGCTACGCAATTACTTTCTTCTACCAGTTCTTTCAATGATGTCGAATGAGCAGAAGTTCAATATTGTTGTACAAGGTCTGACGCATCACCACTTATTGAAACCTAACGACCATATCAACTGCGGTGGACCACCGGATGATTTCCATTTAACACTCTCTTGTAGGCCCCTCGAGAATCTTCATACAAAGAAAGGAAACATTATTAATAGACTGTGCAAGTTCGTGGCAACTAATTGGAGTTACTCAAGCGATTCAAATACGGCAGCATCGTATTGATTGCATTCATCAACGATGGATTGAGGCGACCCCTAATAAAACATCACTATATGATGCATTCTCAATTCATCAATCAAGACAACAAACATAAACTTCAAAGTTTGGAATAGGGCAATTGTACTTTACCAAAATAAACAAGTGTATAGCTGCAATAATAAATGTAACATCTTTGTCATCATTATAATGAATTCTATGCATCACAACAAAAACATTGCTTGCGATTGTACTCAACATGATTGAGATTGAGAAAAATGATTGCTAAGGAAACAAATATTCCGCACTATGTCCAAGAATTCTCATATGGGATCACACCTGACCATCAAATATGTTTTACCCGACTACCCATAAACTATTTCTCTCTCTCCATTCAACAATAGACTGTAGAAAACCTCGACATCCGAATGGTAGAATTGGTACAAGTACGTCATTGAAATTCATTGGCATGATACATATTTGTTTACAATAGAGAATCTCTAATCTTTTGCGAAAACTTATCATATTTTGGAATTAAATTGCACAGTGTGTATATTTCTGAACCAGCTGAACTAGTTTTGTTGTTTTCTTATTCCTAAGTAATGACAAATGTATAATTCAAAGAATGTCTTTTGACAATATATCTTGAAAGGAATCTATTGTAATGGTGCGATGCAAATGGGGGATTTTTCAAGCATGACGAGCAGGCGGAGTGTACAATTCTATTCACGTAATCCTCATAACACACAGCACGCAAATGAATATGAGATAAATTCTAACTGGCAATGAGACTTTCTGAAAGCGAACCACGAAATTATCATCAGAAATGTTTAACCAATATACAATGAGGATGAGCACCATGCCTAAGCACACTGGAAGACATGTAAACTTAAGTATAATATTTTCTAAACAAATATTCACTTTGCAAACTTAATCACTATAAGCAACACACGTCACACATAAACGTAGATCATTTACGCAATTCACAAAATATGCCTGAGGTTTCCCGAAGGTATACCGATGAACTATCATCCTATTCATAGTGTTATCGCTTACGAACACTAGGAATGGAAATTGCATACTTTAATTGTAGAGGTTTCCAACTCATAATGAGGTAAAACGTAAACTCTACACCAAAGATTATTTTCTTCTTTAAATTTTCAAACTCAAAACACACTTTCTTACATGTTGGAGGCGTTTTAGAGATAAAAATTAAAAAGTTGCACATATAGTCACACATCTTGTACAAGATATTTGATTGTGCGCTAAATGCCAAAAATTTATCGAAGCACTTCCCCGAGAATTAAGTCTTATAAAGTGGAGACTACCACACATCAGTAAATGTTTAATTAAAATTTGAACGGGTGTTGCAATTTACGAACTTAATTGTAGAAAGTGTAATTTTCACAATACGCAAGTTTTATTTCGATGACTTGACACACGAACGTTTTAAGAAGCCTTTCGCGATGACAGTGAACTTAATCAAAGAGTTTGAAATTTTCTATATACACTAGAAGGCAATGTGGATTCTCTATGCTGTGTAGATTGATAATTACGAACATTGTTGGAATGAAATTTACTTCAAACTCGAAGAGAGGGTCATCCGCGTGATGACGAAGTCGTTTCTGGAAAAAAAGTAGCACCTGGCGTGCGGAGGCACGCTAAAGTGTCGGGCACGGAACGGCGTCCGGGAACCTCCTTAGCGTCGGGGAAACGTCGCCCAGCATGTTGCCGAAACGTCTTCGTCGTCATGCGGATGATCCTTTCTTCGAGTTTTAAGTAAATTCCATTCAAAATATCGGGGAAGCATAACAGACGTATTTTCGTTACCGTTCCCTTCTGGTTACTCGAGTACACAGGGTGCCCCAGCTAACTCGAACATATTTTTAAAAAATATATATCACACTTTTTCCAAGATGAAATCAATTGCAATATAGCATATGGCGAAGGGCACTCCTTAGGAGGGATTAGCAAAGTCCGAAGGCAAAGTCCTAATTAACCTACGTTAATTAACGTTTTAATTATAAAAGCTACGAAGTTGTCCCAATGAGAACATCTGTTCCTTTCGGTCACCTGATATCGTAACCGTTTTCAGAACAAAAATTCGTTCGGTAGGTCGTCCTAAAAAAATTCGTGAAAGAAAACTTTTTCTCTTTATTTTGTTCATTGCGCTTCTTTGAAGACGCGTCTTTCCTTCATCCCCAATGTGAGATCAGAGAGAGCGCACTATCGCCTCTCGCGCCCTGGAAAAAGATTAAAAGGAAACAAGAAATGCAACCCATGCAGTTCCGATAGAGTCACCCGATACATTTGTTTTTGTTTTGTTTCCGCAAGTTAAAGCTCATCTTCGACGCATGAGGCGGCACTGTGCTCCTTCCCCTTCTCACGTTGGAGATAAACGAAATACGCGTCTCCGAAGATACGCAGTGAACAAAACATAGAAAAAATGGCGTTCCTTCACGAGCTTTTTGCGGGCGATCTATCGAACGGCTTTTTGTTCTGAAAACGGCTACGATATCAGGTGACCGAAAAGAACAGATGTTCTCTTTGGGTCAACTTCGTAGCTTTTATAATGAAAAAGTTACCTAATGAGAGTTAAGTAAAACATTGCCTTGGGACTAATGCTCTCCTAAGGAGTGCCCTTCAGCATATGCTATATTGCAATTGATTTCATCTTGGGAAAATTGTCATATGTATTTTTTTAATATGTTCGCTTTTACCTTGGGCACCCTGTAATTGTTCCCGTTATCCGTTTCTGATACCAGCTTTTATTTTGGTTACCTTTCCGTTAGTGTTTCTGGTAACCGAACTGCTGTTACAGAGCTGCGGGAAGACAGCCCATCCTGGTCTGTCAGCACCCTGTTTTGACCGAGTGCTACTTCGGTGCCACGAGTACATCGTGCACAATTTATCTTACGTCGTTTGGATATACACATCTTGCGGCACAATTAAAGAACTGTAGGAAAATGTCTTCAGTCAGACTCTCTTTAGTCACTCTGGGTCCAACATCCCAAGATGGGCGTAACCTCCATCGAATGAAAAAATGGCTAGGAAACAAGCGAGCTGGTGAAGATGATGCATAATGTAAAAACCCCGAGACTAGGGAACACGAAGGGACAGACACAACACGAAGTCTGAAACACAGCTGAAAATTTTACTTCACAAAACAAGAAATATATACAAACACCTGTGTTCCTTTCCCTTCTGTTTGCAACACCCGTTCAAATTCTAATGAAACACTTACTGATGTGTGGTAGTCTCTGCTTTACAAGATTTCTCTGGAAATGGTTTGATAAATTTGAGCATCTAATGCAGGGTCAAATATGTTGTATAAGATGTCTGATTATATGTGCAACTTTTTAATCTCTCTTATCTTACCTTATCTTTCAAACCCTCAAGAATTTAAACAAGAAAATGATCTTTTGTGTAGAGTTTACGGTTTACTTCATTATGAGGTAAAAACCTCCAAAATTTAAGTATGCTCCTTCCATTTGTAGCGACCGTAAGCTATGACACTATGAATAGGATGATAGTTTTTCTCAGTTCAGTATGTCTCCGGGAAACCTCAGGTGCATTTTGTGAATTTGATAAATGATCTACGTTTATATGGGACCTGAGCTGTATATAATGATTACATTTGCAAAAGGAATGTCTGGTTAGAAAAATATTACACTTAAGTTTACATACTATCTTCCATTGGTGGTGGGGGAATCCCTTTTCTTTCTTTTTTTCAAACCGGCCTCGGTGGCTCAGTCGGTAGCGTGTTCGCCTTCTGATCCTGAAATCGCGGGTTCGAACCCGACCGAGGACGCCATCAACTTGGTGGCAGGGTACAAGTTGCTTAGACACGCCGTCTTCCGCTAGGGACGTTAGAGGTACTATAAAGCAGTCGAAGTGCAATCTCATGTTTTGTGAGCCCTGAATTGTGTACGTCCTCAGGAGTAAAATGCCGCAAAAGTTTCTCACATAGATGTTTATAGCTCCCGAAAAAATGCAAATTTAAATCTACTGGCAACACCGTGGCGAAGCAGACCGACGAAACGCCAACTCCGCCAAGTACGGCGGCGAAAATGTCTCATGCGCACGACTCTGGGCCAAACAGAGCGACGTACGATAGCAGCGCCACGGTGCTGAAACAACGCTCAGGTATAGACGTTGAGCTACTGAGTGCAAGATTCGGCTTTTGTTTATTTTCTTTCACACAAATTACATTTTCTCAAAAGGTAGTACTTGCAAATCCCAGCAGGAAAGCCACCTGTTTATCGGTCTCTTTGTTAAGAGGGTTGCTTGACAAATTAATGACTTCTTCCCACCAGGCGTCGCCCCGACATTCTGGACCGCGTTTTTATTTACCAATTAAAAATACTTAGAGCTAACTCCTGCGCATATTACTTGTGGTGCTGAACCTTTGAATCTAGCACTCTCACGTCATGCTCATTGCATAGGTTCGACCTCGGCTGCTTTATAGTACCTTTAAATACGGGATGCCGTGTGGTGAGCTTTCATCATACGTTAAAGAACCCTCAGGTGGGCAAAAGCAATCCACAGACTGACCACTGTGGCGTCGCTCATGATCTCAGTTGTCTTGCGACGTAAACACCCAATTATTCATATTCATTCCATTTATTTTCACAGGAAAGGTAAGTTAGAAAGGAACGGCTTGCTATTCCTTATTATATGATTCGTTAGTGCATAGTCCTGCTGTCATACCTCTGAATTTCAATGACGTTGTTAAGGAAGAAGGATACAAGTTTATTCCGCGTGACCTTGCATCAGCGAGCTTCACTTCCATTTCTGGTTTCCATTAAACTCAGTTCGGCAACTACCGGAGTCCTTGATTTCTTGTACAGACGTAATTGTACTGATTCTTCTCCGTCAGTCTCTATCCTTCGCATGTTGAAGTTGCAAAGAGCTTCTCTACGTTCTATTGTTGACTGGAGAGAGAGAAATAGTTTAGTGGTAGTCGGGTAAAGCCTGTTTGATGATCAAAACTGATTCCATATGAGAATTCTTGCACATAGTGTGGAATATTCGTTTCCTTAGCAATCATTGTTCTCAATCTAACCATGCTTAATACAATCGTAATCTGTTTTGGTTGCGGTGCAAAGAGTTCATTATAGTGATGACAAAGAAATTACATTTATTATTTCAGTTATACACGTGTTTATTTTCATAAAATACAATTGTCCTATCCCAAACTCTGAAGTTTTCGTTGCTCATCTTGATTGATGAATTGAAAATGCATCGTATAGTGATGTCTCATTATGAGTCACTTGAATGCAGCTTTGACAATACAATCGATACGATGTCGCCGTCTTCGCACAAACTTGTACAATCTATTATTGATGTTTAGATTCTTCGTATGAAGATTCCTGAATGGTGTACAAGAGAACATTAGATGGAAATCGTCCGGTGGTCCACCGCAGTTGACTGGGTCATTGAGTTTCACTAAGTGATCATGTATCAGACCTTATACAACAATATTGAACTTCTGCTCATTCGACATCATTGCGTGAACTGGCAGAAGAAAATAATTGTATAGTCGTGGTAGTGTAATGTATCACATGATAACAGTTTTTATGTACCCTCCATGTCCATAGTTAGATGAAATCTCAACAAATCCATAATGAATCGTGCGATGTAGACCGCTTGTACAGGGTGGGTGCTATAAAAGGTCAGTCACATTTTCTTGCGTGACGCTATACCTACACACACACCTGCCACACAGGCTTCCGCTGCCACACAGTCAGCAATTTATGCCAGAGAAACCTACGAAAAAAATGTGGTTACCACCCACTGCGTAATAAAATAAATACGGCCACGGAAACTTTCGTCTTCATGTGTTTCCTATGCGCAGTACCAACGGATACAGGCGAAAGTTTGCATGGTCATATTTATTTTGTTACACAGTGCTAGGTAACCACAATTGTTCAAACAATTGTTCACACCACAACGTAGGCTCCCCTAGCATAAATTCTTCACTCTGAGGCAGAGGAAGTCTTTTCGTGACGGTGGCATAGCATCAAGGAAGTATCACGTCTTGCACGAAAATGTGACTGCTTTTAGAGCACCCACCCTGTATATGATAATTTGATCTCACCGCTTTCTTGAGGAATGCAATGCGCTTTGCAATGATTATGATTACGTCTGGTGTCGAGTACTTCAATTATTCGTTAACCGTCCCGAAAAACTCCACTATAAATCCCAGTGGTGCCTTCGATGTTGATGTGCACATATTTTTATAACTATTGTAGATTGGGCATACAAATTCTTGCACCTTCAATTCTGTAATTTCTACCATATCTCCAAATACGACCATGTCTATGAAGTATCGAAATGCAATGACAATTGAATCATTTCGAGGCTCTTGTTGCGCGAACCATTTTTTATCACATCCTCACATAACTTGTTGTTTATCATGCTTAAATGTTTGTTATGCTGTCGGGTTTAGAGTGCTATTAATATCCCGCACGCGTCGCGCATGAGGATTATGGAAATTGATTTACAAAAATATGCGATGTGTAAGAAAAACATCTGCTTTCAATGATTCTATCACAAGACCACGCGAGAATCCTCCCCTCCCTATGGGCATAACCTTGACTTGGGTGTGAGGGAAATTTATGGTTCGCAGCTTCCACCTCTCACTTTATTGTTAGAATCCAATCGTTGATCCTGTTTGTTTGATGAAAATGACACGTTTCTGTATTGATTCTGCGGTGTATTCACGCTGCTTGCTTAGAAATGATTTGTCTGAATTAATTACGGTTTTGACATATTCCAGGTGTTTACTCGATTGACATAAAAATACTCTGTGAGTTGGGAATTGTGCATGCATGATGTGTCTGTTGATTTCCTCTGTAGGAAACTTTTAAATATTTCTTGCTTGCTTAGAAAATGACTGCCTGAAATAGTTATTGTCTTGTATTTGTTGTAGTTGTTCACTCGATTGACGTTAATAAAAATAATGATCTTGAGTCGAATATCCGCTGAGTTCGGAAAGCCTGATATTTCTCAGTTGCATTTCACATGTGTTGTTTCTGTGTAGTTCATCTATGTATAACTTTCTGTTGCCAGATGCTATAAAAATTCGAAGTAATTTAATTAAATTTGCAATGTTTCTCGTTTTGATTCAGTATTGCTTCACTGATATATCATAGCGTTTCTCGCTTGCTTAGAAAATGTATGTCTAAATCCGGTTTGCTCTGATATTGATGTCTATTCTTAGTTTTAGCTGGCTATTGATTGTTTTGACATAATTCTTGTTGTCTTCTTCGAATAATGCTAGCATCAATATATGATAATTGTACAGTAAAATATATCACATTTGTGCTAACTTCCGGTGAGCAATCGGCCTTGAGAACATCCCGTTTGCTGAAAGAAGGGAAAGGTGACAGCGACAAATCATACACAGTTTCTTCACTTTGGTTGTATAGATAGAGATATAAGGTGTCCCCACTTTGAGGAAAAAGGTGCAGAACAGAGAGCCCTGCTTGACTCTCACTGTACCATGTTTATTTTCTGTGTGTTGGACTCATAAAACAAAGTAAAGTTTGTAGTGTCTATCAGTATGAAAACACTATAGTGTTCAATTAGATTAAATCACAAGGATGATTTTATGATGCATCAAATGGTAGATTATTTTCCTCTGTTGTTTTTTAGAATGCGCCACTTACAGAAACAAGTTCGCTCTGATATCAATGTTTGTTCATAGTTTTTTGCTTGCTATCGTTTGTGTTCCTCTCTTGTTCAGCGTTAAGTACGTGCTAGTCACAGTAGGAAGTTAGTAAATTTGTAATGTTTCTCATTTTCATAGATTCTTTTGCTATTATTTTCCTGCATGTATCTGTCGTTTGTGTGTTGGATGATGTGCAGGCCTGGCTCTCTATTAGTACTAGCTTCTGATCGTGTTATGTTGGTTCTCATTTCCTTACGCCTGTGCTACTCACTTAACAAGAAATTGATTAATCAAGAGTTGTGTCATCTTGGAACAAAACATATGCAACTTACATTCCATATTGTGCTCGAAATTCCTTACAGCATTCAATAAGGAAGCCCCCACTACATGATAACGAGGAAATCCTTAGTCTCTCAATAATGATGATCAGACTCGTTATAATAAAACTTGTAATTTGTAATCGCATTGATTAAGGTTGCAATGTAATGTTCTTTTTTATGCGTTTGCGTCGTCCCTCTGTGTTCCTGTGGTTTTTCATGGTCTTTGTTGTGCACAATTAATGACATACATCTGTCAGAACTTCTAATTAAAATTGAAACCCCACTATTGTTATTGTCACAATGATGGTGGTTATGTATAGCAATCTTAGACTTAATAACACTTGTAATTTTGATTGTAATCATATTGATTAAGAATATCTTCTTTGATTAAAAGTGTAGATTTTAATTTTCCTCTTGTGATCGTATCGTCCGTATATGTGGCTTGTAGTCTTCCAGGGTCGCTATTGTGCACAATTAATTACTTATATCTATCAGAACCTGCAATTGAAATTAAAGCCCCACTATTGCAATGATGGTGCTCACGTATAGTAGCCTTAGACTTTTATAATAAAGCTTGTAATTTTTATTATAATTGAATTGATTAAGAATATCATCTTCGATTAAATGTGCTATTCCATTTTAATTCTGATACATTGAAAACGTGTGTGTGATTACTGATAATAAAAAATATTGGGATTGATTGTTTCTTTGTGGTACCTCTTCAATGTTATTGCATCATACCTGTAATAAATAAGTATATTATTTATTACGTGACTTGTATTGTAATGTATTTCTTCTGTTTCAGATCCTGAAGGTTTTCTTCGGCTGGATTTTTCCCCTTCACATATTGGCATTACAATTTCCAATGGCAATAATAAATATATTTTTTTCAGACGAACTTTTATGTATGACTGTCCTATGCATGCCTATACTTGCATGTACACCGCCCACCTCATGTAAACAAAACCCACAACAAGTTCTGAGAAACTCCGGTTTTCACCAACGTTTAGCAAAAGCCACTTAAGGAAATCCACTCTGCTTTGGAGATCCCTTTGTTCCAACTGTCGGTGAAGTTGTACATGGTATGGATGAGGCCTGGCTCTTTAGTAGTCTCCAAAGAGTTGATAATGGTGTCCCGGTTTCCCTGCTCGCCTCGCACACGCTGGCATGTGGGTCTGAGCAGTAAACGCCAGCATGCCATAGCGAACATTCTTTTTGCAGTGCGGCCGACCTGTGGCGTTTCTTCGTGAACTTTCCGATTTCTTTTAAGTTCTGATAGTGCCTCAGCGTTGTCGCAGGGCTTGGTCTCGTACCTCGATGCCAGCTTTAAAATGTCTTCACCGCTTTTTTTTTTATTGCCCTCCGCTGCACCTGAGCCCAGTACCATATCAGCTCTCTGTTCACTGGAGTATGACATTATTTGCTCTGTTCAGCTACAGCGCCTGTTCAACAGGTAACGGTTGTACCGAAATGGAAATCAATAAAAGCGACACAAGACAGCAGGATGCTCAACGTGCAAGGTGGCGTGTTAAGAAATAGTTTTGCCTTTTTCTTTGTGGCCTTCTCTTTCATTGAAAAAAAGAAAGGAAGGAAGAAACGGTATGTAAATTCGTGTCGCGCTTATCGTTCAGCAGATATCAGACGTTCTACCTTAGAGTTTGGCAGAATGGTGCTGGGATCACTTGTCTATGAAGCTGACGCCAGAGACCGTTCCGATCAAACGCACTATTCCACAATGAGTGGTGTGCAGAGCGGAGGCTGACGGGAGTACTCGCCGATGTTCCTGCCATTCATTCTTCTTCTTTTTCTCTCACATCACATCACGATGTTGCTGCCAATGGCTGGTGCCACTCGCGTCTCGACAGCACGCGGTTCAATTGCCTCCCACGAATTTCTGTCGAACTACTGGTCACGTGACAGATCCAGTACCGGTACACCAAGAGCATGTATTTCATTATTCTTGCACACGTTGTATAGCAGCTTGGGCGAGGACAGAGCCAAGCGAATGACACGTGGGTCCCGTTTCTGAAATCTGGTATCTGTGCGTTATTTCAGCCAGCACGTTAATGTCGGGACGCGGACGCTTGAACAACAGGAAAAAACAACAATAAATGATGGACAAGTGACGATGACATCGGATGTTACTCCGTGGTAGCCACACGACCCTACCGCACTTCGGAGTGGGTAATATTGTGAGGCTGCGCAGCGTCACGATGCTGGATCCGTTAAATCAGCGGGATGAGAATGGTACAATGGGAATGGCCACGCGTGGTGGAATGGGCCCGCCACCCTCGTCGTCGTTACACTATGAGAGGATAAATTAATGGTGAGCGCGAAGTGAAGACAGGTCGGAGCTCTTTTTAGAGCTCTTCGACGAGACCAGTAGCTTGCAGAAAAGCTAAAAGGGGGCGAAGAGCCCGGCACTCACGTGCAGGGGAGCTCCGTGAGTCATGTTCTTTGAACAGGTTGAATGGCCTATGGTCAAGGTGCTCAAGTTGGCGAGGAAACCCCCGACGTTCATGCGTGTACCTCTCCCTGTCCTCGATGATATGGGGAAGAGTTGCTGTGGTGTGGCAAGCCAGGTACAGCGCCGTGCTACTGTAACCCCGGCTTAACCCCGGACACAGGGGTGAAAGCGACTTTTAGTCGTAGACGCGGCAGAAGACACCTTGCGTCTTAAATGATAACAAGAAAAATAAGGTTTGCCAAGCCAATTTCGATGTTTTGCAGTCTGCGTGGGGAGGTCATCCATTATCTTAACCTCCCAAAAATATAGAGAGGTGCATAGTCTGAATGTGGTCTTCGCATATTTTCGAACCTAAGCATTGTAACTTTCCATATGTTACACGTAGTAGAACACCATTTAGCACATTCTTTAACAAAGTTCGTTTAACACAATTTAACGCAGTTTAACGGTGGTGAATGACCTACCACATCATCATCCCATTTATGTGTGTGTGTGTGTGTGTGTGTGTTCGTTCGTTATTGAACGTCATTCAATAACCATCACCATATTCGCACCAGAGACAGTTAACACATATCCCATATCCTATATAGTATCCCATTCTAAAAACCAAGCGCTACCGCTGGCAACCAATTTCTACGGCCCGGTTCCACCAACCCTGATTAACGTCTGAACCGAGAACAGCTGTCCCTCAACTTGAATTTAACTCTCAACTCTGCTTCACCAAGGGTGGTTTTAGTCACCGAAACATTTGTAGCGACGTACAGATGCCGGTCATCGTCAGCGCGTCAGCATCGAGCCGACATCGTCAGCATCGATGCGCGGCTTAACGCGACCGAGATATCATGTGGCGCGCCAGGTGCAGTGGGCGTGTACCGAGTTGTGGTGGAACGCTGTATTTTGAAAATCGTTGTCAGTAAAGTTTCACGTCTCGACAGAGCTGTTTCATGAGCCTCACTCCTACTTACCTACCTACAAAGTGGTGACCTGAACGGCAAACCTGGACACACCGCATGGAAGCCGCTCAGCAAACTTCGCCGCCCCTCGAGGCTTCCCTGGTACCGTTTCGCTTGCCATCTTACCGTATTTCGGACCCTCAGCTCTGGTTCGCACAAGCTGAAGTGCGTTTCTCGGCACAACGTATCACATCCCAGACGACGAAGTTCGGCTATGTTATCGCCAACCTACCTCCCGAAGCAGCTGCTGAAGTGCGCGACCTCATCATCGACCCGGATACGGAGCGACCGTATGACGTTTTGAAAGACGAACTTATCCAACGAACATCCACATCTCAGGAACGTCGGCTACAGCACCTGCTTACCAGTGAAGAACTTGTCGATCGCCGACCCACACAGCTTCTTCGCCGCATGCGTGACCTTGCCGGTAACCAACAAACACATGATTCCATTCTGCGTGTACTGTTTCTTCAACGGTTACCCCACAACGTCCGAATGATTATTGCGGCCGCGGAAATAAACCAGCCTAGACGACTTGGCAAAAATGGCTGACAGAGTTTTGGACTTCGCTGGTATTCCTACCCTCGTAGCCGTCGCCACGCTCGCTTCTCGTCGGACTCCGTCACTTTCCACTGACACGGACATTTCCTCCGGCATGGCATCACTACACCAGTTGCATGATGTTGTCTGAGCCCTCGTGGGCGAGGTGGTCTCTTTGGCACGTTATCGCTCCCCGTCCCCTCGACGTGGCTTTCGCCGACAACGCACACCTACACGAGGTAGGCATCGTTCCAAGTCGCCGCCTCAGGATACGCACTGTTGGTACCATCGCAAGTTCGGCAACGCTGCACGTAACTGCCACGCCCCTTGCTCCTGGCCTGGAAACGAACCCCCCCATTAACTGCTGGAGTGGCTGGGGGTGAAAACAGCAGACTCTTCCACATCACCGACCGCGTGTCAGGTCATTCGCCGACTCCCATCGATAAGCGCCACGGAAAATCCAACTGCACCTTGCAAGCAGTCAACCAAACCAAGATTGTTACGTACGGCTATTCACTCCGCATGCCTGGAGCCTTCTTCGCGTACTCTTCACCGCCTGTGCCGGACCTCGCATCCTACATCTACCGTCTCCGCTTAGTCTTCAACGACCTCAAGTCCACACCGCCCCGCATAGCCACTAGAACAACAGTCTTTATCAGCCCCGACCTCCTCCAAGCCTCCCACGTCTTCATCCGCCACGACGCCGTACGGTCATCGTTGCAACCACCTTACGACAAGCCGTACAAAGTCCTAGACCGCGCGGATAAGTTTTCCGCTTGAATCTTCCCCGCGGGCCGGACACGGTGTCCATCGACAGGCTTAGGCCAGCCTACTTCGACACCACCCCCGATGGGATATCACGACCATCCATCCACAACCTCCCGATCGCTGCTCAAGCCCTGGGTTGTACTCAGCCTGCCGCGCCTCAACGGAGCGTCAACTGGGCCCCGCCGACATACACCTCATCACCCCAGCGCACGGTGACCGTTGTTTCTGCGAGGGGGAGCCCTTGTAGCGATGTACAGATGCCGGTCATCGTCAGTGCCTCAGCATCGCGCCGCCGTCGTCAGCATCGATGCACTGCTTATCGCGACCCAGATATCATGTGGCGCGCCAGGTGCAGTGGGCGTGTACCGAGTTGTGGTGGAACGCTGTATTTTGAAAATTGTTGTCAGTAAAGGTTCACGTCTCGACAGAGCTGTTTCATGAGCCTCACTCCTAATTACCAATCTACACATTCATCATGTCACTAACTAAGTTTGCACAAAAAAAAAGAAGTTGGTGAAGCCGAGCTTATGAAGTTAAGTGCGACCACGTAAAATTTGTTGTCAGAAATAGTTCATTGCGGCGAACTACATTGACCCTTTTTTTAACGACAGACTTAGTTACCAGCCAGCGGTTGCGCAGCCACGTAGGGGATAATCCCCCCCCCCTTTTGCCACGCCGGGATACGCAAATCGTGAAAATCCGAGGGGAGAAAAAAAGTACACATGTGGCCGGTGGGGGGGGGGGGGGGCGGAGGTCCGATATGACGATTACTCTCGAAAGCGAAATGAGGATTAGCGAATTGACGATGACGAAATGACTATTAGCGAAAGCTCTCTCAGTTCCTGGCCTCTATGTCAACAGCCTGCTCCGTGACAATTTCGAAGTTACGAGCTTCACATAGCACTTCCAATGAGGCGTCATGACAACCAACATGTAATGGTATAATTTCATCAGTAACGTTCAAATATTCTAGATTTTTTATTTGTGTTATTATGGCTAGGAAGCTAGTGAAAGATGAAAGTCACTGAAAAGGTTAGCCAGCTGTACCACTCGAGCCCACATCCTCTGGATTACCGGTCCAGGGCTCTACCTATTGAGCTAAGCTAACACACCTACTCAGCGACTTCCAAGGATGCGTCATCTGAAGGGACGGTTCGAGTCCTAGGGAAGGTTCAAGGGAGGGAAGGTTTGAGTCCTACAGCTGGCTAACCTTTACAGTGAGTTTCATCTTTCATCGTTAATTTCTTAGGCAATTTGAAGCTTTGTATGTATTTGTCCTTTCTATGTTGTTCTAGCCTCAGAACATCGGTTTTCTCTTAGGAAGCTCGTTTGCGTCATATATTGTGTTGCAAAACTATGGACGTGAGCGTGTTGGTAGCACATTTCAAACTTGATAGTACGTGTTTTTAAACTTGAGAGCAGATAAACAAAGTGTCTTGCTCTAAGAGACGTCAGCCATGAAGACAAAACGGCATCATGCGTTCCACACTTTCCCTTCGAGCAGTGTGTCCCCGAACGGCGACTAACTAAATGAGACGTCATTCTCTGCAGCAACGGTTCCTGTAGACGGCCATACGATGTGCATCCTTCTCGACACTCTTGGATGGTGCGTGGACTACAAACACATCAGAGTAAGTATAGCTTCGCACATACTTCCTGCCATTGGAATACGGGAGACCGGGAAGAGTCGTCGCACACGCTACTGAAAGAAAAACGAAGCAGAACAGTTGAGCCATTTTCTCACTGTCTGTTAGCGGCACGAGCAACCACTAACTGAAGAAACTTTCATTGTCATGGAAAGTATGGCAAGGAGCGCACAACACAAGGCTTTATTGTTACAAGGCAAGTATTGTTTTTAGCTCTTTGTGACAAGGTGAGCTAATTCCGAGGTGGAGTATCGGTCATGTGTCATTCCTGTACTATTTTTGTTACTGTGAGCAACGTAAAGCGCTCCTAAACGGACCTGCAAATGTAGAAAAGGGAAAATGTCCGTCGTGTCAGGCACAAGACAAAAAAGAGAAAGAAATCCCCGCCATTATGTTTCACCGTATCCGGACAAGTGTGCAGTTGTCCTACTCGAACTTAAGTTTGACGTTTCATGGACTCACGCGATCGCGGTTTGGACCACGCCCCCTCTCCCCTTGTGTCACCTGCAAAGAGAATACACAGGCATATTTGTGGTATTTGATGAATGTCTACAAACTTACGCACAATCTGACATAAAAATTCTTCACGGTAAAAATATAGCACACCGGCTTTACACAACATAATAACAAGTTTACTCCTATTTGAGGAGGAATGGTATGTCATGAGTAGAGTTACTTTGAATACAGAATGATAGATATGTACCTTATTTTCCGGTGTACAACGCGCACCGCTAAAACGTGCCGAATTTGAAAAATGTTCGATGTACAAAGGCGCACGGCAATGTTGCAACAACGTTGTGTACTGCTACCTGCTTCCACCTGTGAGACCCTAAGTCTTTGCCAATGACACGAAGCAAGAAGTATGAACCAGGGAAGCAGAACAACAAGTTTACTTGCCCAACAAGTAGAAATACAATCCTGTGTAGTCCACAGCGATCAACGATCCTCACTAGTACCACCGCTGAAAACCGACCTTCTCGTCTTTGTTTTCCCCCATACTCCCTCACCCTCAAAATTTCTCTGGCATGTCGATGTCGAAATAAGGCCGCCTTCGGCAACTGCGGCCTGGTTGGGCGGCTCGTTGAGGAGGTTCTGCCTCAGACGGCGCAGTGTAGCCAGTGCGGCCATCCGGCGGGAGCTCCCATTGACGCAGTGGTCCACGGAAAATGGCGGGACTCAAGCCACGTGATCTGCAAGAGCCACTCACAGCGTTCAAAATCAGCAGCGCGGGAAAAAAAAGCTCGGCTGAAGTGCGCATGCGCAGGCAGACCGCCTTTCCCAACCTCCTTCCACTTCTCACCTGGGGTCTTTCGTCTCTCCTCTCGTCCCCCCTACACCCAGCTTCGTCCATTTTTCTTCCGCGCTTGCTGCAGAGTAACGATCATGTTGTCTCAAAGGAGACAATCAAAAAGCGATCGTGTATGATAGAGCAAGTTTATTTGTCGTCGCGAACTGCTTCTAGAAAGTTGTAGTACAAATATTTTCACGTTTTGTAACTGGCTTCACTGCAGCTTCAGGTGCTTCGACATCCAAGTACATGCAGAAGTCACATAATTTGATTAGCGGCATATCCGAAACGTACAAGTTACGGCAACGCACTGTACTATGAAACACCGCTATCGTACCGAGTGACTCGTAAATGTTGTACCAAATACACTTGACATGATAAAGCTCCATTACTTCCTTCGGTAGCAAAAAGTAATCAAACTTGCCTTACCGTTCACCTGCGGGACATCGGAAAGAGTGCAGATTTCCTCTCGAACGATCTCTGCGTCCTTTGGAGGTGCAGGGTTTGCCTGTCATGTTCGCCCTCCCGCTGTTGTGATGATCAGCTGGATGTACTATTCCGTTTTCACATTAGCAGTTCGACATAATCTAAATCTAAAGCATTTGTAGCGACCTCCGCCGACAATGAAGAAGCGAGCTCCCGCCCAGCGAAGCGAGCGCCTGCGAGTACAACGGCCATAGTCCGAGAGAACACGCGTGGCCGGACAGACATGATGTCCCCTCCGTCGTTATTCTTTCTCCTCCGTTCGACCGACCGTTCGGATCCTCGCGCCTCAATCAAATGACTCTCGCCCAATCAGCGCGAAGGAAGACTGACGCCAGTTGTCGGAGACCAATGAGCATCCAAATATTTACAGATTTAATACGCAGCCAATTAGGTATACTTAGATCAGCTGCGCCATGGCGACTATATTTTGGAAGCGGTGCGTTTTCGCTTTAGAGCCGGCGGCTGGTGCGGGTCGAGCGGTTGCGCATCACGCTGCCTCGCATCTTCTTCGGCCACCTTGTGGCGGTCTAGCGTACTCTTGAGGTATTTGGTGTGATGTATTTCGAGGACCTGGCAAGTGGAGCAGAGAAGACCTCTCTCCTCTTCCGCCAGTGGCATTCGAGGGTTCGCCGGATGTCCAGGGTCTTGGTCTGAAACGGTAGTGGGATCCTGGAAGTGTCGCCACCCCGCAGGGGACGTGGCTGTCTCGTCCGTGATATCAAGGAGACCGGGTGACCCGACAGCGTGTCGACTAAAGTCCACTTGGCCACTGCATGCCGTGAGGTGGAGCCCACGGAAGCCGACGATACACTTGTCGAGCCCCCGGAAACAGAGAGAGGGGTGTGGTACCATGTCCGGGACTGCCGCATACACATGTCTGAAGGTATGAGAGGCGCAAGTGTGGGTTTAGAAATTAGAAATACGACCGATCCAGCAAAAAGCCTCTCATTATTCATTATAGAATCCCCGTCATCAGAGCACTAGACATTAATGACGGGGGTAATAGGATACGTGTGCCCGAGGTCATAGTCAGTATCGGCTTTGTGTTTACCCGTTGTTCGGAACTCGTTCGTGCGGGCCCGATGGCGAAGGTTACTAGAGCAGCACAAGAGTCCGATAACACTCTACTGGTAAACTACGATGCGTTATCAGTGATAAGCTGTGAAGGAAAACCGAACCAAGAAAAAGTCTCCAGGAGTCGTTCGCAAAGCTTACGTACAGTGAGCGCCCTCAGCGGGAAAAGCTCTATCCACTTTGTAAAGTGGTCTGTTATGACGAACAGGCGTTGATTACCGCGTGGACTGAGGGTCCCATTACATCGCATCAACGATTTGCAAAGGCCTATTGCTCTGTACGGGCTGCTGTCGCCCTAGTGGTTGTCCGCCGCGAGGTCGGTTGCACAGACCAAAAAGTTCACTTACCTAGGTCACAGAACCGGTGCCAAGGACGGAAAAGAAAATGACATCAAATGCCCTTACACCCAACTGCTACCAGTTGATCTGGTACCGGTTGAAGTTGCTCCGCTTGAACTGGTCCCTATTCGATAATACAGTTCAACCGGTACCGGTTGACGTGGTTCCACTTGAACGGGTCCCTGTTCGATAACTCAGTTCAACTGGTACCAGCTCAAAAAAATTTCGCCTGGGTTCCTAAACAGACAGCATGTTCTGTCTGCACGGCAGGTCGCCGATGCGTGGGAAATGCTCTATTGAATACGTTGTCCCACCCAACAACTTACCGCAGAGTATATACGCTTGTACATCGTCAGCACCAGTAACCCACTCACAGACCCACCGCAGCTCCACTACTGTAAACGACAGCCGCCATCTTGCTTCGTGATGTCAATCGGTCGTCTTCGCTGAATACAACGAAACGACTCAGCGCGAGTGGGTCTTTCGTACGAAACAGCGCTCCCCACGACTCGTTCACCCGTTCGTAATGCGCATGCGCGACTTTGGAATCGGTCGCTTCGTTCATGCGAGAACGACTCGCTAAAACTCCCTGTTATCACCCCAGCGTGTGGCGAGCCATTGAAGCGCTGCGCAGCACCCAAGAGCACCCAACTGTCGACGGGAAGATAGCCCATTCATTTAGCGGCTGTCCCAGCTGCAAAAAGAATAAAGACATCAACACTAGGTATGCGTGAACGATTTCAAACATATTTGCGAGGGGTACGTAGGAGGCAGAAGAAACATGGAGAGTTTCTTCAGGCGAATCGGATACACAGTTCGGTTGGAGATGGAAGTGTGATATGTTATTATTCCTTTTTTCTGTTCTTGAATAAATCCAAGCATATTTGCGCACTAATGTCATCTGTCCCGCCATATTGTCAACGTTTGGGTAGTAATTTTAATAAGGTGGAGTAGTCGGGTCCTACTACCAGGCAATTCAGTGCAGAAAAGTGCAGTGCACTTCTGAGGTAGCTTTGAAACGATAAGGGCAATATCAGAATGGATGTTGTAAGTGCGCAACGAGAAGTCCGTGCAGTGCAGTGGGGAGAATACATCGTATTCAGAAAGCCTAATACATATGTCTCAGGAGCATCATTTGTCACACTAACATGTGCCTTTGTGTGCGTTGAAGCGGTGACAAGGTATTGCGTGCCTGGCAGGATAATTTTTTTCCGCCTTTTGACAACGGAACCTTTTTTTTTCGTCAGAGATCATTTTTCCCAGATTCCGTCATGTACTACATGACAACAACAACAACATATATATTGTGATGATGAAGTGGGGTACTACATGACAGTGTTTCATGCATCCCTCGTGAAAAATGTTTTTGTTCCCATTCTGTACCTTACGATATTTGTAGCTGTTACACGGTTTTCTCCCGGTATTAGGTTCGGTGAGCAAACTGTGTATGTACGTTCTGAACAGCTTACTCAACAGGAGCATGTTCCAGGAGCCACTTGACCTGGACATATTTTCTCCCAAAAGCTGCCTTCTACAATATATATACATCTGAAATATAAAAGTAAATAAGATGCTGTACAAAAAGTCATATGCTCGTGTTTGGTGACGACCATAAGCCATATGTCATCAACATAATTAATTGGGGGGGGGGGTTAATTGTGATTAAAAAAAAGAAGGGAAGGGGGACAGCTGGGAAAGACACGCGAGCTGTGGTTTTAGTGCAATTTTTGAAGTCTCGTGGACCGGATTTTTAGTATATAGCCGAAGGTGTGCACGATAAGAGCCCCAAAAGGCGAGAACCCATTCACGCTCATTAAAAACCCTGTGTGCGGGGCCTCTTGCCACCACTAGGATGGGTCGCCCCACCAATTGTTCGCCTATTAAAAGAAATTCTATTAAAAAAAACATTGTAGCCTATGTGCTCTTTGCTTATTGCAGGTTTACTTATTCCAGAAGCAAGAACTGTACTATTGCAAGGCGAATGGAAATAAATTGACCTTGACCCAGACAGCTGTTCTTTCTTGACCAGTGACCGTTGGATGACTAACAAAATGTCGTAAAAAAGTCACTACTCATCTAGCTCTCAACTCCATATAATAGTGTGCTTCACAGCAACATCAACATTACCTCGTGGGTGAACACATTACACAATATGCTGCATTGTGCCGTGGTATGATAAGATGCTGTTTGTCTTACAACATATGTATGAGGGCCATAAGGGCACACTGCATTGCTCATGTATGTGTTGATATTGGGAAAAATAAAATAAACGGGAGAGATTTCGAATTGCCCGAGCCAAGTGCCAGTCAGTGTTGTCTTTTACAGTACAATGGATCCTTGCTTGCATGCAGCTACAAGTGCGGTCCAGCCAACTGGCTTTCATGCTATCGTAATGAGTGGGACAGAGAGCCATGCCTTGTACGTATGTTTTATTCCGATTAATTGCGACATTTTTGCTTTGCATATATACAAAACAAAACAACTCCGTAACTGTATAGTTTCATTTGAGCAGTGTAAGTTTATGCGACTTTAATTTTCTTTTTAATTTCCACTGTTTGTTAAGGTTCGGGATCAGACATCGTTTATAGCGGATTACCGGGCTTGCGAGAAATTCGTGATTGTATTCCGAGTAGTAAGAAATTCTGATCGTATTTCATACACACAAAATTTGCTATCGCGTTGGAGAGTATTTAAACATGGTACGAAATCATACCGCCATGTGAGACCATTGCAAATCTTGCGTATCTTACTGTGTTTGCCATGTGACTTTTGTATTTCACCTTACATATCACTCAATGCGCAATGCAATTACGCAATTATCATATGCTTCACTGATCAATGATTTTATCATCCTTATTTTCTTCTAGGTTTTTGGAAAGGCTGTTAAAGGCAAGTGTTATGACGGAGCATGTTATAGTAACGCAGAGTACCGAGAGTTGGCCAAGACAAGACGTACGTGTACATCCTTTGCTCAGATTGTTGTAGTGTCAATACCAGGATCTAACTGTGCAAAGGGACTAACCCCGTACCTATTGTCTTCTCTACAAATAGACGAAGCCGTGACAAAAAGAGAAATGCATTGCGTATGTCACTGAGGTACTTCGCAGGCATACCAAATGCTAAATATTCTCTGCTCTAGAACTACATCGTTAAAGGCGCCCTAAAGCGCAAAAACTTCTTGCAGAATGAGGGATGTCTTTAAACGAGCAATGAGGTGGTATTCAATGGGCGAAAAAGAAAACCAAACACCAACCACACTGCGGCTTAAAAGTACACCCTACTATTAATATACCGGATGTTTCACAAACGAAGCCTTCGGATCACACATCGGCAAAGAATAGCGCTGTGAGCGCCTCATTTGCACACGCTCATTAATTAAATAAAGCTCATACCTCTTAAATTTTACTTTGGACGCTTTCGGAAACTTCATTTTACCCACTGGGTCCTTCAGAGAAAAATAGTTAGAAGACAAAAGAAAGAAACGCTTCGGCACTTTGAAATTTTTCGGAGCGATTCATTAGTTTCCGTTTACAAATTTCTTGCACGGAGCAGCATGCCAATACGTTCTTTCGCCCACCTATCCGGCTGCTAAGAACGTGTTCGTCCGCGTGGTTCACACACTGGGGTGCCGGAAGATAAGACAGACGGTAGAGGCCCTTCTGTATACCTTGGAGCTGAACGGACTAAAAACGACGACGGACTTCTCTTCCTCTATCCCACTAGTACACAGCGTCCACGGTGCATTCGTCACCATCATAGCCGCGATAGTTTCAAAGACGAAAACACTTTGTTTTAGGCGCCTACAAAATGCACTAAAAACCAGATTGGGGCAATAAAAATGACACTATAGGCACAATAAATTGTTTATTTTTTTCATCTCTAGCACTGAAAGCGCAAAAACAAGGTCAAGCAGTTTTGTTCGCAGGAACAATAGCCTAGATTGAATTAGTCACTGTTATTTTTAATTTGTCCTGCAGGACTTAAAACCTGGATGCCGTGCCGACATGGACACGATTACCTATATGTAAGTACTGAGACGTATGGTGGACGTTATTTTCACTGGACGAACACAAATGTAATATATACGAGAGTGAACCGTGCACGTGAGCTCAATAAATAAAGAATATATCTTTGAGGTTTCATAAATTTGGCGCCTATAGGTTGCTTCTATTGCAACTAAAAAGGAAAAACGAGAGAGAGAGAGAGAGAGAGAGAGAGAGGAAAGGCATATTGCTCAGGCGTAGAACCCAATGAGAAAGCAAATTATGTGCGTTCCTATTCATCCCAGCCGCGTTTACAGTGTGCTGTGCGGTGCATCGATCTTATATCTGTTAGGCCGAGAACGGGGAATTCGAAGAAAAAAAAAACAATTTCGACGTCCTCACTACAAGCAAATCATGTGTTACTATCATTACTTTGTTTGTTCCGGAAAATGCACGGTGACAGCTACAAGGACCTGCTATTCCACATTCTGGGAACGGCCGATGAGAGATTCTGCAGAGAGAGAGAGCCTTATATGCAGGAAGCCAGGCGTGCAGAGAACAGTCAGATTTGTACTTCAGTTCGGCAGCGATTTACTTCGAATGCCATGAAGTTGATACAGTCCACACGGGGGGGTACAGGTTTATTAACAAAGAAACAAATGTAGGGCACGGTGGCCACGGTTGTATTCACGACCCATAGTTAAGTCTCTCCTAGTGGTGGGGCTAGCGATGATGAGATATTCGATGGCAGACATGCGACGCTTTGCTTGAAGAACGGACTCGCAAGCGAAGTCAACAGATAAACAACCATTTATATTTATTTACAACATATGGTGGCACGTCGGGAACCGAGAATCAACCTCAGTGGTCAAGAAGTGTCCCATTTTAACGGAAAGGTCAAACCTCCTTCACCAATCAGAGAATTAGAAACTGACGTCAAGGTTTCCTCGTGAGCATAAGCTGATACGGAAAACTTTCACTTTCAAACACAGTATTCTCCGAAGTGGGCAGCAAAGGCTTACTAGTCCGGCTGACCCGCTTTCCACGACTGCCAGTCGGACGTTCCGAGGGTTTGAGAGACGACCTAGGATGCACCGTAATACCCTTTGAGGGACCCAAAAGCGTATCCGGTTCTTATAACGTGTCCTTCACGTGAGCAGCCAACAGATTCACGGTGAACGTTAATTTACAGCAAAATTGTGTGTTTGCTCGGATACATGCTTAACAACATCATATGCTCTACCTTATTCAATATTTATCTTTTGTGAACCATCTTCCCTTCGGAAGTGGAAAACACTAAAGGCGCAGTGGTCGGAAACGCAAAGTTGGTGGGAATGAAGACGTACTAGACATAGTTCCGCGTTATATCTTCTACACGCTATCCCAATGCTGGTATGTCACATCCAAGCATTTCTCCTCCTTTTTTTTCTCTCTCTCTCCCTCTAACAGTTCTAATAAATGCACCCCCGAATCTCTCACAGATCACCGTCTATTATGACACCTCACAAGCAGGGTTGTTTGGATTTAATTCACATGGATCTTATCCGGTGGATTTTTTTTTCGATTTTATCCACATAATTTTATCGGGATTTTTTAGGCATTTTCTCCAGATGTGATGTGAAAGAGAATTTGAATTCAACGTCACACAAAAAACTCTTGGTTTATTTTCTTGTAGTGTTGTCTGTTTGCAAAAGCCCAGGTGCGGGCAACATTAGCTTTTCACTTTTTAACTTTTTTAAGTTATAACTTTTCAGATTTAACATTTTCCCGCTTTCTTCTACTTCTGCCCATTCAGGGAGAACCTTTCTTCCGCTTCCTAGGGGCACTGTAATTAAAGTGCGCCTTAATGGGCGAAACGCATTGGACGTTTTCTCAGCGTCAAAACGTCGCGCGTACGCCATGACCTTGCACACTCGGCGAAGAAACGCCAAGGTAAATTTACCCAGGTAGCCAAAGCGAGGAAAAAACAAATCTGACCCGGCAACACCGTCATCTCCGTGACTCGAGCGATCCTGGGTGTTGGTAGCACAGGTACGGTCGTAAACAAAAAATATTTATGACGCGCGCATGGGTCTTCTATAAACTAATACTTTATTCATAATTCAAGTATAGGAAAAGCTATCTGTTGCACCACTAGTACACATATACGAAATCATCTACCACCTGAGTAAGTTTCCGTATCCTGCTCCACTGCGCATGTGTAGCAGTACGCTCGTTTATCCGTGCATTCTTTTATCCGTGTCGTGTAGCCGTGCATTGTAATGCGAACTCTGCATTGTAATGCGGAGTTCGTACACTTTTTGGATTAAACAGGAAGCGACGTTCACATTTCGAAGCTGTAGGCCAAGATTAACGCGTGTGAACAAATGAGGGCTATGCGTCCCGTGTTGCTGGCCCCGAGAAAAAAAAAGTTTTCATCATGGCAAGACCGGCCATGATAGCGTGACTGTTAGCGAATCAGCTGTGCACCAACGATGCCATGTTTTTTGCAACGGACCCATTATGACCACTCGTTCAAGAAATACAAACAGCTAGTCACTGCGTGTACGTGTAGGTCTAGGTTAGGAATGGACATTAAGTAAAACTTCCTGTTTATTTGTGGTTATCACGTACCCTTCGTCAAAACCTGTGATAACTCTATGTATTTCGAACTGATACGCGTCATTAAACCTGATATGATTTATTCTTCTCTGTTCTCGTCTGGTATTGCAGTCCTGGCTCCTGGGTGACTAGTATGGTTCGGTAAGGAAAAGGGGAAGGGCATAAAACGCAAACGAAGTACGCGAATGCAAACGTACCATGGCTAATTATGCACTACTTATTATTCATGCTCCTGACGTCATATGTTACGTCATGTATTTACAAAAGTAGTAGTACGCGTAACGGATGAATGGCGCTGAGAGTCTCTATCATGGCGCCATCTGAAGACGCGTGGCCCTATGGGAGTTTCGCTACCTGTTTATATATACCTTAGAAACGCCAGCGAGGCGACCACCCGAAACGCATGGGATGCGTACGGAGAGAGTGACGCGCACCACTGTTGCGATATTCCTCGACCACAAATATCTGTTAGAACGTGCATATGCTCTTTTCTGTAGTTCCTGCGTTCCTTCATTCTAGATGCCATTAAAATGTTCACGTAAATTTTGTGTGGTGGATTATGTCCCAGAAACTGCTCATACGCAACCTTGTCTGCCGCACGACGACCATGGTTCTGTCTACTTCTCGGAAAATGCGCCCATGCAGACGCGCGCACGAATATCTGTAGTAGACAGATTCCGGCGTACGCCCTCCGGGCGCGTTGAAAAACTGGTTTTTACGATGTCGTACGCACGCCCAGCGAGCGCGCGTCCTGAAAAAGTCGGAAAAACGCTCCATACGTTTAGCCCTTAACTCGACGGCTAATCCAAGCGGGTAGGACCAACACCATTCAACCTCGCACTCCACTTTTCGAAAAACAATAGAAACTGATACAGTGTTGCTGGGACAGAAAGTTCCGTAAACCGAAAATATGAGAGGTCACCTGAAATCAAGAACAGCAAAGCGCATTTGTTTTTACTCTGCGTCAGATGTCTAGCTTCGTATATATTCTCCAAAAATATCCAAAAATATCATGGTTGTATCTAAAAAAGCCCACCGGAGAGGATGTTTTTAAAAATATCCGGATTTTTTTCAACCCTGGTCACAAGTAACCGTTATTCACTTGCACGCAGAACGGAAGAGGACCTTTCGGCTGCCATTATGACTGCGGTGATATTCCCTACAACATCGTCAACCGTCCTGATGGCAACGATTGTCTGGTAAGTAAAACAGCAGCAAATTATTGCAAGTCCTTGCACGCTCGTCCAATTCATTATCAGAGCTCTATCACATGGAACAACATCAGGCGCTGCAGTCCTGAACACCCTCCGCATTAAGTTTGAATCTCAAAGGGGTTCTTAAACGCACTATCGCATTCGGAAAGCAGTGTACGACAGTGGCACGGCAGTGTTAGGCATGGTTTCACAGCCTGCTTGACTGAGTTTCTCTTCCGAAAACAGCTTGCTTTTAAAGTGAACGAGTCTTCAAGACTCGCACTCTCTCTGCAGCTAAGCCAGAATGACGTTGGCCGGGAACACAAATCAGAGCGCATCGCAGGTGTCCATGTAGCCAAAGGTGGGATAATAAATGTCTAATCGACGTCTAAATTTGGACGACTGGCAGGTCTGGTAGATGTCTCTCAATAGCCTTAATGTCTAGGGGAGTTCCTCTAGCCTTCCTCTAGAATAGATAAGGTTACGCCACCTAGACGTCTCAACTTAGACATCCAACGTCTACCCCTGGCCCAACTTTAGACCTTTTATATACAAGACTGAGGCGGCTCCCAGCCCTGTACTAGCCCTTAATTAGTCGTAATGTCTACGATTATGCCTTCATTAGCCTTTACTTAGACCACACTTAAAAGCTTCTCTGTACGTGTGTACTGTTTCAGGAATGTGTGCGTGTGAAAGTGACATGCAGCAGCTCACATGTGCAGCACATTTTGACAAAACTTTATTTTAGGTACACACACACACACACACATACATTGGATGATGATGGGGTGGGCGATTCACCGCCGCTGAGGCGGTACACTGCCCTATTTCGCATTGGGGGAGGATGAAGGGATGATGATGGGGCTTTCAAAGAGCCGTCGCCAGACCGGTGGAGCACAAGTACTCCGCCAGAAGACGAAGGCCCTGCGTCTGGTGAGCAGCGTTCGACCACGGACCGAGGATCTTCGCTAGGTTGAACGGCCGCTTGTCAATGCGTTGCACAGAGAGTTCCATAAGGGCACGCTCGTGGTGGTATTGCCCACAAGCCAGGATGACGTGGCTGAGGTCGCCGTGCACTCCACAAGTGGGGCAGAGGGAAGACGAGGTGGAGCCGAGACGGTGTTGAAAGGCAGGTGTAAAGGCAACGTTGAGCCTCATGCGGTGGAAGAGAGCAGTTAAGGTATGGTAGCTAGAAAGGGTGGTACCCCGACCGGAGAGAGAAGCGCACGCTCCCGCTGGAAGAAAGGCGCAGAGGGCGCCCCGAGCCGGAGGTATGCGTTCTTTCCTCAGTCGGCGGTTCGGATTTCGATGAGTTTCGCCAATAATCGCGTTCGGAAGCTTTTTGTGCGAGTTTATTTTTAGCCGAGACACTACGAGCAGGGGCTACGTGTATTCCTGAACAAATGCGGGGCTTTCACATGAAAAACAATAACAACAAAACGCAATTCGTACGATAACAGCCGACATTTTCTAGCGAGCGCAAAAAGCTGCCGCGGCTGCTCCAATTACATATTATACCTTTTGGTTACCCGCCCTTTCCTCAGCAATAACGGCACTTTACTGCACAAACAGGACACATTTATGACTATTTATGACTAGAACAATCTTACAGCCCTGCCCAGAAGTCTTGGCCACTAGCATATAGCAGCTACCGCAACGGAAATAAAATAAATAATAAATAAATAAATAAATAAATAAAGCGCTTGGTCTGGCCTTCCTGCGTGCTATGTTAGTTTAATCAAGACTGTTTGGACATATATTGCTGCGTACTCTTCTGTGCTGTCGGTCGAGGTTTATGCCCTTCACGTAAAAATAAAGCCTTGTGATCAAATAAAACTTGCACACAGCACCTGTTAGTTCATTTCTGTGGAGCTCACAACCAACTTGGTGTGTTGAGGCTCGAGCACTGGTGGTCAACTCATGGAGGCTGTCAGGATCTAATTTGTACATGCTGAAAAATCTAGTGAAAAGCTGCTTCAAAGGAAGAAGGGAAGGGTCCTTCTGTGCCGACGTATTCCCGACGTCCACAGCTTCATCACCCTTGTCAGAATCAGATGTATTCCTTCTTTTGCAAGGCACTGGCGACTCCTTGCACTGAAACGTCCCTTATTTAGTGACTCTACCTGGGAATGGGGGAGAAGGGACACAATAAACGTGGAACCATCCAGTCCAAAGAATCCGGTAACCAGTTGCACCAAAGGATTCCACTAAACCGTTTCATGGTTTTTTTTCTTTTTTTTTTTTTTTTTGCTCTTCCCTTGGTTCCTCCTCTTGCGCTGAGCGGGCAGTTTCTTGGAATTTGTCCGGGAATTTTTGCGTCCGGGGGTATTGTGCGTACCGCATCATCTTTCAGGGCAGGCCGGTCACGCTTCATCGACTCGATCTTGACGTTCACGACAAGTGCGTTGGCGTAAAAGCGCGTCGAAGTGTATTTCGCAAACGGCCGAATGCGCTTGGAGAGGCATGTCTGCACTTTGTGTACGCTGATTCCATTCTTGAAACCTTTCTGGGTCCTGCGGAACTTTCTGCGCGAACTTTCCAGTTGCGGAACGGTATCCAGTGTTGCAGCCGGGCACAAAACAGTGTTTGACACGCTGCTTACGTTGTCCAGGCATTCAGGTGTCATCCCTGTGCGCTGAGAGAATCAAGTGGTCACTTGCCGAGAGACACGAAACGCTAAAAAGGCAAAAAAAATAGACGCGCGGGCAGGGGTCGCAAGCAAAACGTACGCGCGAACGCGGCGAACATAGCATACCTCAGACTCCCAGCGCCCGCTGGCGCCGTCTTCCAGCGGCGGCGTGCTCCGATGTACGGGAGAAGCGGCGCGGTCGAAGTACCACCCTTTCTAGCTACCATAGTTAAGGGGCGGGGGTAGTCGCGGAGGGAGGACGAGAGAAAGCGTGGGGTCTACATCAGAGAGAAGGGAGTGAGCTATGTCGTGTTCCCACTGAGCCCGGATCTTGGGACCGGTGAGTGTCGAGAGGAGGTGTCTTCGGTCGCCCGACGACATCATTATCGGGGAAAAAGCTGCGTGCTGATGGGCGTTCAATGCGACTCTGTCTGCTTCTTCGTTGCCGCTGATACCGACATGTCCGGGGATCCACTGCAATACTACAGTGTGCCCTGCAATGGTCGCCTTCTTGTAAGCTTGCAGGATGTCAAAGACAACAGGACCGAGGAGTCAACGTATCCCCAAGTTGGCCACGCACTGGAGCGCGGGTCTTGAGTCTGTAAAGACGACCCAGGACTGAGCTGGACTGGCTGATATTTTTTGCATAGCGTAAAGCTCGGCACACGTAGACGATGTTCTGTGAGAAAGACGGTGACCACAGGAGACTGACTGAGATGGAATGACAAATGCCGAGGACGATCCACCCCGAGTAGATGACCCGTCAGTGAAAACTGACGTTGACGCCATGTAGTTGTCGTTCATCATGCCCAGGGTAAGCTGCTTGGCGACACACGGCGCTGTATCCCTTTTCCTTTCATGCAGGCCAGGAACAGTTAGGCGGGTGACTGGGCTTGACAGAGACCATGGAGGGGCACTGGGAGCCACTGTCTTCACTACGAAACGCGGGACGCTGGGCTTCAGTTGAGTCATCACCGAGCGGACCTTGCAGTGCTTGCGCCTCAAGATCTTCGATACGAGCGGGTGCCGGCTATGATGGGATAAAAGGGGGAGGAAAAGTCGGCAGGTCTCACCGTAGCGAAGAACCTCCAGCGGGGTGTCCCTCGCTTCAGCAATAACTGCTCGGGTCTCTGCTGCTCGGGGGACGCCGAGGCACACACGAAGGCGTCGCGCCAGAAGGCACTGCAGCTTATGATCTGAAGATGTCGGCAGGCCATTAAGCACCGGCAAACTATACGCGAGGGACCCTCGAGCCAAAGCCCTGTGGACGGCAAACAGAGAGCTCGTGTCACTGCCCCATCTCATGCCTGTCAAGTGACGGATCACTGCAATCCAACGGTGGATCTTGATCTCCAAGCTTGCAATATGCCTCCGCCAGGAGAGCCTAGCATCAACAGTGAGACCGAGGAACCTATGGTGAGACGCGTGCTTCAACGGTATGCCAGCGACAGAAAGCTGAAAGGGCCTCATGTTCCGCCTTGTAAAAGGAAGTACTACTGTCTTTTCCGTCGATATGTCTAAGCCCGCCAGTGATAGGTACTGCTGGATAGCATCGAGAGCGAGTTGGAGGCGTCGCTGGAGGGCAGGACGGGATTTACCGCTGGTCCAGATACAAATGTCATCAGCATAGATGGAGATAGCCACTTTCCTACCGACGCAACCTCGAAGGCCAGCCATAACAATGTTAAATAAGATGGGGCTCAGAACACTCCCCTGGGGCACCCCATGGGTCAGCTCGACAAAATCTGCATCCCTTGGCTTATTTTAAGTAAAAAGCTATTAAAACACTGCAAAAGTGACCAGCGTATGCACTTTACGATGGCGCAGCATTGTGAAACGCCAATAATGGCACAAGCGCTTATCAACGGCTAGACAATGACTAGATAGTAATATCCATCATATCACAACCCATATTGTTGAACTTCTAGAAATAATATTAAAATATTAAACTCCAGCTACTTATGTTTCCCTGATCAGGCTGACTCCAAATCCTCAAACGCAAAATATCAAGTTGCAGTAATTTACGGACAAATTCCAATAGATACTCAGCGCCCAAAAATGCTGTCGAATGTACTACCCTTTGGTAGAATGCCAGCATGCATAATGCTTTCCAAGTGACATACAGAAAGGAATGGACTAGATAGCAACACCACAGTCCAATATTTGTCATTTGAACATTGATGGGTAGAAATCCAGCGAACCGGTAGAGATGTAGGAAGGGAGTTGCCTCAGAACAGAAGCCGCCGATATTTCGAACAGCGACTGTTCTTCTTCTGCGCCCAGAAGAAGAACAGTCTCTGTTCGAAATATCGGCGGCTTCTGCCTTGAGGCAACTCCCTTCCTTCCCTCATTTGAACATTGTTATGTTCAGCTGACAAATGTGACTAATGTAAATTAACCCTATGAAAAAAACTATACCAGGCAATCCTTATGGGTCATTCATTCGCCAAATGATCTGAATGTCATGGTCGCATGCCTTCCAATCTGACGAACTCAAAATTCGGGAGACTGCCCGCAACGCGACCAGGGAAAGGGAGGGACACATTAGTCTTGGGCATTCGAAATAGTACTGCCAATGTATTGCAATCGCTCTCCGTTACAAGTAGCCACTATAGGGTGGAGCTGTCAGGCGCTGTCCTTGTTCAGTCAACTGCAATTGCGAAGACGCACCATTTGTTTTCTTTATAGAGAACTGGGGGCGCAGGACCTGTGGACTATTCGGCGTAAAATAACCCTGATGTAAACACCAGTCTGCAATTTGCTACCTAAATGCGCTGTGACGTTGGCACAGCAAGGTCCAATTTCATTCGTTTCCACTGCGCCTTTGGCGCTGTCCTCAAATCAGTAGCAGTAGCAAAACAGCCTCAAATCACACAACTGCTATTCACATGGCTTTCGGAAGCGTGACCATTCTTCATCGAGATGGGGATCGCTTACAAGAAACCACACGAAACAGTAACCAATTACAACGCAAACTTGATTCAGCACTTACATGTCTTTGAAAGCGTTGATAATCAACACACACGCCGTAATCAACAAAGCTTAAACTCATGGAGCACGTATCTGCAATGTCCAACCAACGAATAACGACGACTAAACATTTTACTTCAAGCAGTCATCTCCTCGACGATGGTGCTCTTCTGTCTTTTCGTAGACTTGTTGACTCGTGATTTCCGGTCCAGTTTGCCTTTTTGAACCAACGTCGAGGAGAACGAGTTTCATTACCAGCTCGAGACGACTCCATCCATTGCCTGCCGCTTCGTACGGACTTAACCTGCAAGAAAGACCATTTCAAAATACATTGCTAGAACTGCATGTCAGTGCGAAGGACTCATGAAAATATGTAACATACCGTGTGCACAGAGAGCGGTTAGTAACATTCACACCGCATTGCATCCTGCGATCTCCGTATCAGCGCTCACAATGCCTGCAAGAAGAGGTAAAAGCAGAAAAAAGAACGGGAATGCCTGTCATTCACAAGAGCACATCTGATACATCGTCTACATTCCTGAAAAATGGTTGAAATCCTGTAAACGGACCAGGGAATAACTTCAGATTCGGAACTAGCATCCAAGAGAACCGCGAACTTCGACTTTCCACAACCGACAGATTAACCAGATTAAACCGCTGGCGACTGACCTGAAACGCTTTCACGCACGTGCAGTACAATGTTCTACAGATTGCAAAAACAATAGCTAGAAGTAAGGGCTTAGTTACAACAACACTTGTAGCATGAAGGAATTGCTCACAAACATTTGATCGCGCGGACTTCACGAAATCACGCGGACTTTTTCCAACGCGAACGAGGTGGCTCTCAGCAGGCTCCAACAGCTCCCCATAGAGCCCATTGTTTGAGATAATTCACACAACACTGGGCACTCGACCAATGAGAGTCAACGTTGTAGAAATTATGCATTACCAGTCGGCCAATCAGAAACCTTACCTTTGGCTGAGCTTTCGGCCGGTTCTGGCTACCATCGACTTCTACCGGATTTCACGCCAACCCCCGTTACCCGATATTCAAAATAACTGAAGCTTCTTTTGGCTAAAATAAATATTCATTTGACACAAAGCACTGATTCAAAGATCTGATACATGGTGCACTGTGAATACAAAGTCCACTGCGTTGTTGACGCACTGTAACTAAGGTCGAACTTGAAGCAAAACGAACACAGCCCTCGAAATCCGACACGGCCCGTGCGTGTTCTTCACTCTCCAACCGCTCCAACTCACGAAGCATTACAGTTCCGGAGTTGACAGACTGTACGTGGGATAATAGTCGTGTCTAGGAACAGCACAACACACGTTGGATCACATCGACGCATGAATAAACCAGCAAACACTTCTACAAGCTGTTCTGCCGATTGACATAACTGAAACACGGAACACAAGAGGACGCCGTGCCGGTCGATTTTATGATGAGCATCTTCTTTCGTTGCTTGCAGAGCGGAAGGCACTTGTGTGGCACGTAATCGTAATCCTGTCTTTGTTGTCAGCCCTCAAAATCCAACGGCGCCCGAACGCGTTCTTCACTCACCAACCGCTCGAAGCATTCAACACACGAAGCATTCCAGTTCCGTAGTTGACAGACTGTACGTGGGATAATAGTCGTGTCTAGGAACAGCACAACACGCGTAGAATCACAAACTATTCTGCCGACTGACATCACCGAAATACGGAACACAAGACAACGGACGCCGTGCCTGCCGATGCCAGCTATTTCGAAACTATGTTGAAACAGTTGAAACGGCCGCCGCGGGACGGTGCACGCACATGCGCGCGTAGAAAATGCGATATCAAAACATTGTCGACCGATCGGAGCGCGCACACAGTCTAGGCCAATGAGCTTGCAACGTTGTAGATTGGCGTAGTGGTACATACTCTACAGCCGCATCCTCGGTTACCTGAGGAGGACTGGCTCTCAGCGCGAAAGCCGCGTGCACAGACTTGCAAATTCAAAAGGAGAGGGTAACGTGGGAACGTGGTGCAGAAGTCACGTGGCGCTGCGCTGGTCGAAACAGAGGAGGAGAGGGTAAACAGAGAGGGGAGGCGGGAGAGGCACGGAGTCAGGGGCAGTCCTCCTCAGGTAACCGAGGACGCGGCTGTAGAGTATGTACCACTGCGCCAATTTACAACGTTGCAAGCTCATTGGCCCAGACTGTGTGCGCGCTCCGATTGGTCGACAACGTTTTGAAATCGCCTTTTGTACGCGCGCATCGGTCGGCACGGCGTCCGTCCTTTTGTGTTCCGTGTTTCGGTGATGTCAATCGGCAGAACAGTTTGTGATTCTACGCGTGTTGTGCTGTTCCTGGAAACGACTATTATGCCACGTACAGTCTATCAACTACGGAACTGGAATGCTTCGTGGGCTGGTGCGGTTGGAGCGTGAAGAACGCGTTCGGGCGCCGTCGGATTTTGAGGCCTGACAAAAAGACAGGGTTACGATTACGTGCCAACCAAGCGTGTTTTCCGCTCCGCAAACAACGAAAGAAGATGCTCATCATAAAATAGGCCGGCAAGGCGTCCTGTTGTGTTCCGTGTTTCGGTGGTGTCAATCGGCAGAACAGTTTGTAGAAGTGTTCGCTGGTTTATTCATGTGATTCAACGTGTGTTGTGCTGTTCCTGGACACGACTATTATCCCACGAACAGTCTGTCAACTCCGGAACTGGAATGATTCGTGAGTTGGGGCGGTTGGAGAGTGAAGAACAAGCCCGGGCCCCGTCGGATTTCGAGAGCTGTGTTCGTTTTGCTTCAAGTTCGAACTTAGTTACAGTGCGTCAGCAACGCAGTGGACTTTGTATTCACAGTGCACCCATGTATCAGATCTTTGAATCAGTGCTTTGTGTCAAATAAATATTTCTTTTAGCCAAAAGAAACTTCAGTTATTTTGAATATCGGGTAACGTCGGTAGGCGTGAAATCCGGTAGAAGTCGATGGTAGCCAGAACCGGTCGAAAGGTCAGCCAAAGTTAAGGCTCCTGATTGGCCGACTGGCATTGCATAATTTCTACAACGTTGCACTCTCATTGGTCGTGTGCCCAGTGTTGTGTGAATTATCTCAAACTATGGGCTCTATGGGGAGCTATTGGAGCCTGGTCAGGTGTTCGGCCACAGGAGGGCCACTTCGATAGTTTCGCGGCCGTGCCAAGTATGTCGCCACGGTAGTATCGATTGGGGCGCAATCACTTCGCAAGACTTCTTCATCACGAAAACAAAACCCGACTTAATAGGTGTACTTCTTCTACAACAACTGAACAAAGTGCAAGCCTACGTTTCGTTGAGTAAACTCGTTCTCTTCGGTTTAGAATGTGTGTGTCACGTGGTCACATTCCTTCAACCGCCAGCAAGCAATCCGAAACTTTGGGCGCGAGCTTTAAACCGTTGACCGTTGGAGTGACAGCAGTGGAAGGCGGAAGCCGGTGCGTTAGTGTGCGCTTTGTATCAACCTGTATTTTTCAAAGCAAGCAACCGTAGAAATAATATGAGGAATGTGCCTGGGTGGGTGCGTGAACTGTTATGCGATTTTGTATTGCACAGATGTGACACCAGTTCCGGATGTACGCCAAGCAAAATCGCACTGGTAAGAATAAGAATACTCGCATCTCTGCGAAGGTAGTTAGTACGTGCGGAAACCGGAATTGCAGGATTCACATTTGATCGATTATTTTCAGGTCCTTCCAGGTGCAGAGCACCGAAACTGCTTTCCCGGAAGCGTTGTGTACGTACGGAAATCCATATTGGCATGCCAAAGAACCTTGCAAATATATAAAGGCCGCCTGAAAGCCAAGCTTCATGATACTGTAAAGCAAGTCATGAAGCATGCCTCCTCCAGAAGAGACTTGCTGCCCTGTGATGTGTGAAGAAACCCTGTGATGTGTTTGTTAACTATATAATTATACTTTTTTTTGCAACGTTTGTGCAGCGATTTCGAGAAAAGTAGTGACATCATATTTGCATATTTATGAATGAACTTGATGAATACAGTGTTTCCGTTCCAATATCTGTGCTTGTCACTTTCTGACGTCCGCCTCGTAAACCAATAGAATAATTAATGAAAGGCGCAGAACAGCAGCGCCGAAGAGGCCGCAGAGCGCTCCGCCATTTTGGATATGCATGAAAAACAGTGTCCTCGGACGAATGCGGTATCCGCCGCCTTATCCAAACTCATAGCGAATGCGCATGCGCAGAATTGGTCTTGCAACCACTGGGGTCGTATTTGGCGCTGCTGCCCCCTCCCCCCCAAAAAAACGTCCCCATTGCGATCAATGAGAGTGTCCCATCCCTGGTTCGGCTTTTTTGTTCTGTTCTGTTGAAGCTCGGAAGCTCGCTCGGACTGCAGGAGGGAAGTTTGCTGGTTGTGGGCGGTTAATTTGAAAGGCATCCTTGACGTTTGTAATTTCGTCTGCAGTGCAGCCACACTATTATTTCATTGAACTCCTTCAGATTCTTCTAGTGCATCGAAAGCTGTGGATGTGCTCGTGTAACACGAAGCAAATGTGTGTGTGTTTTATCTTCTTTCAGCTACCTCCTCCTTCTTCAAATAACTGGATGGTTTCTGGAGCTGTGTGGTCTCCCTGGTTGGCACCTGCAGCTCCATTTCTTTTAAACTTCTGCGTAATTGCGAAGACGTGACTTGAACGTGCGACGCTCTGACATGAGCGTTACGATGATTTCCTTCGGTCTCTCAGTGCCGGATTTATGGGAGGGCAGACGGGGCACTTGCCCGGGGGCCCCCACCAGTAAAGGTCTTGTCCAAGAGACATCTGTCTTGCATGCCTGAAACGCATCCCTGAAACGGAAACTTGGTAAAAATATGTCCTCCGTCCACGCATATCGACCCCGAATAACACATTGGATAGACATAGAATACACGAGGGAGCCCCCACAGCACAGTGCCCTGTGGCCCCCACCACTGTAAATCCTGCACTTCGGTCTCTCATGTGCACTTTATGCTCACCGTTTATATTTAAAAAACTGGAGAGCACAAGAACGGCTCACAAGCTAATTATGTTGCGTATTGCTCCAAATGGTCTCCACTTCTGCTGCAGATGCGTCGCTTTGTTTGAAAACATGCTTTTTTTGCGTATGCTTATGCAATGCTACCTGAACCACTTGCTTTCTTTAAAAAGGGTAATGTTTCTTCTACAATAATTACGCATCGCATTTCCGAGCTCCATTGTGGAACTGGTTTTCCTGAGGTCCCATGCGCGGGAGGTGGGTGGGGAAGAGGGCTGCAAAAAATTCAGCTCATACACGGCTCTGGTCGAGCTTGTCTGCTAACTCCATCACCAGTGGAGGGGGGATTTATTGCCAGAAAGAAAGAAAGGAAATCACCCGTGGCATCAGCGCAGTAGCTAGGAGATAGAAGTAGCCAGACAGAGTAGAACAATTGCAACCTTATTTCCAAATACGAAATAGTACCCGCATACGAAAGTATGAAAGTTCTTCTAGGGCTGTGGAACAATCCACCATCCTAACGCTTTGCGGCAGACGCCCTGCAACGATTTCTGACAGACACAGACTGGGCTCGACGTTGACTCTTTGACTGTGACTACTACAGTGTCCCAGTGACCACGTATTTCAATGTGCACTGCCTGCAACCAGGGAGAGCAAGCGAAATTACAAGCCCTGGGGATGGGTCATGCCCGGGACCCCCTCCTCACAATACCGTCGTGATAACACAGTTCGGTACCTCTTCCTTGTATGATTACAACAGGCCTCGGTTCTGCGGCCCCATCCCCGGCTGCCCCCACCCCTCTCACCGGCCTTTCCTGCAGCCTCAGCAAACGAATGCGGATCAGCAGGTCCTCGTAGCTGTCACCAACCTGGCAACCTTTCCGCGTATTTTATCTCTACATATCCTCCCTACACACGCAAAAAGAAAAAGAAAGAGAAATGACAGTCTTTAGGCATGGGAGTCTTTAAAGGGGCCGTAAACAGGCCACCAAACATTTCAGAAATAATGATACCCTATGAAAGAACGCAGATCATAATACCTAAATATACATTTGGTCTGGCCCGTGCCAGCTCGGTGACCCATATAACTGCTTTCAAAGATGAGTAACCAGCGAGCCTCTCTCCACCACGCATACGTCACATGGCGTTTTGCCGTCCAATCGGGGGGCCGAGCTGCGCACATGACGTTTCAAATTACCAGCCAATAAACATACTTCATTATCAGCTGTGAGTCAGAGCGCTCAGTTTGTTTGTGTGGAACTACATTTTGCGCTCCGTGGTGCCGAAATTCAACGTCATGGCATATTCAACATCTCCGGCTGTCGCAAACGTCAACAGTTGGGCTGCTATCACATGACGCGATTCGAACCCGGGTTCCTCCCAGTCACGACATGACATGGCCAACACACTAACCACTCTTCCACGCGAGCTGGTGACGCGATGCCGCGTGGCTCAAGCCAAAGTACGGCAGGCCAGTTGACGGAACCATTCGAAGATGACGAAGATGTCCCATCGCGCACACCTACCTAAGATTCCGGAACTGTAGTCCCGGATATTCATTTGCGCTCGTGGTGTGCTGCGTGCTACTTCCCAGAAAACGTAGTGCGCGTATGATACATAAATTAAACGCATTTCTTTTTCACTTAGAGGCTGTGACTGTTTAGATTTTGAACAGAAGAGGATTCACGTTCATCTAGTCCAATTCCGCATTTGAAATAAAATCGTACTTGGAACACTCGATCGTAATTGGTGAGCAAAGCGCTACGTCAAAATGACGTGGAGTTAGAGCGTGGGGCGGAGCTACAATGCGAAAGAGTGCAGTGAATATTTCATTCGTATGCAAGCGCCTTTTGTTTTTGAGCGTTAGTAATTGCAAGGAGTTTTCACTGCCTAAGTTTCAATAATATAACACAAAGAAATGGGCCCCTTATGTACCTGTTTACGGCCCCTTTAAGTGTGGTCCACATTTCATACGAGCTGCTAGGGAGATTTTTAGCCTGGAACGCGTGGGTGGTATCTCGATCGTGGGCCATTTTTAGTACATGTCTAAAGAACATCTAAAACTGTGGAGGTCTAGTAGACTTCCAAATTGAGATGTCTACTAAATGTATAATTCCGTAGGGGTCTAGTAGACATCTAGATGCAGACATTCACTAAACATCTAATCCCGTAGAGGTCTAGTAGACTTCTACTTTTTGACCTAGCCCTAAAGTCTCAACTTATCCCTGGTATAGACGTCTATTATCCCACGATGTGCTGCATGGGGGATTGTTATGCTGCTATGTGACTGCTATGCTCCATTGTGCGAAGTCTACAAGTCGAAGCTTCCGTGCTGCCGAAAGCACCGCACTGTCTGCCCCCGTCTTCACCAGGAAGTGCACCTTCTTAATCAGATATCATTCCATCAGCGTGCTGCTTCTGGCACATGTAACACCAAACATGACCCGGTTGCACCACATAAAGTGTACTTCGTGTAACTGAGACGAGCTTCAGAGCGCCACGTCTAGTGACACCATGTGGTGGCGATTCATTAAAAAAAAGGGAAGAAAAAAATGGCTCGGGCAGTGGAACACTGCCACAGAAAAACAGAAAACGACTTTCTGTTCGGGGACATGGATGACACACTTGATGAACATGAAAACGTAGAAATATGTATGCTGCGCAGTATTCACACTATCAAGGTCGGCTATGAGGGAGGCATATCGCTCAGTTAAGCAACGTCAAACACCACAACCGGTCCTACTTGGCGTGAGTTGTAGGCCACGAAAAAGGCTAGAGAAAAGTTTTAAACACGGTAGTGGCACGGTCAAAACGCTAGTGGCAGCGCAGCCCATTTATATATGACAGGGGTATGCTAGCGCGTTCATAACGAAATATTTCAAGTGAGACTTGCCCTGAAATAATAACACAGCGCATCAGTAAAGTATTTCCGTGACAGTTCAACTTCAAACCTACAGGGCACAGTGACCATTATATCTCAAAGCACAGCAAAACAATGACTCACGGTTACACCCAAGGGAATGCAACGGGCGCACGCAGGTTGAAGCATGCAAGTCACTCGTCACAATGTCCGGATTTGTGCGGCCTTGCACAGTTGCCGCTCGGCCATCGGCAGATTCGCTTCTCTCCCGGGCAAGTCCGAACACGTGTGGCGCGATCCGTAGTGGGGTTAGCGGTGCGTTGGGTTGTACTGTGTCTATGTCGTTCCGCGCAAAACGGGATCATGGTAAAGGGGCAAAACGGGTCGGAACTAGTGCTACGCATTTCTATCGCACGAATTCCATTGATCGACCTACATTATTCATTTATTTCTGGTCTTGACGGAACGCGAGCAAGAGTACTAGCAGTATCATGAAGAGAACGGGCGAGAGGGACTGTATCCTTTGAAGACCCAATATGACAGGAAGTGGAGATTTGTTTTAAAACATAATAAAGGTTTTGTTGCGTTAGACCGGGTTGGTGTTTCCTTTCACGACGTACGCTTTCCTTTCTGTAGTGCAGTTGTGTGATATAAAGCGTTAAGTTTGGGTGCCTGGCCGCTCGGGGGGCCTGCCCCATATAATATTTTCGGGGGCAGGGAAGCCCCGAAGCCACTGATCCAAACCACGTGCTTCAAACCACGTGATCTCCAGGAGCCACTCACAGCGGTCCAGATCAGCAGCGCGGGGAAAAACCTGGGGTCAAGTGCGCATGCGCAGACAGACCTTCTTTCTGAACCTTCTTTCCCTTCTCTCCTCCGGTTTTTCGTCTGCCTCTTCTCATCCCCTCTCCCCCCAGTCTCAGCTTCGTCTGTTTTCCTTCCCCTCTTGCTGAGAGTAACGTATATGTTGTTCCAAAGCAAAGAAACAAAAAGCGGTGGCGGTTTATAAAGCAAGGTTATTTGTCCTCACAAACAGTCCAGAAAAAGTTACAGTACATATCTTTTCAAGTCTTGTAACAGGCTTCACTGGAGCTTCAGAGAAGCCCAGAAGCCCCCGCGCAGTCGGCGCCTATGCGGCTACTATCGCGTATGATAGAACTTGTGGTGAACCTTCACGGTGCAGGTGTGAAGGTTCAGGATGGAACCGCAGTCAACTTATGACGTGTGGTGCTCCGCATAGCTAAGATAAACGGCGAAGTTATCCCTAATCCATTCTTGAGGAAACAGAGCTAATTAAACGCACAACCTATTCATATAAGACTCGTGCAACATTTCTTCAATAAACAAAACAAAGGAAGGCGAAGCTGTGTGATGCGACGCGGAAACCGAAACCAAAAAAGTCCGCTCAAGACATGCTGTCGCATTAAAAAAAGAAAAAAACGAAAGCCACGGCACGTGGCTAACTTGGTGGATGGTGTTTTGGTGCTTAATGGCACAAGAGCGACGAAGGCCAAATAGTGCCAAGACAATAGTGCCAACGTAGTGGAAGGTGGAAGGCAAGGGAAGATATTCTGTGGCTGTCCAAGGAATGTGTGGTTGCCCGTGGACGACGACGATGTGACAGTGCTGCCACTCTCTACCCCGCTGAGGCCCTAGCCCTAGCCCCGCCCTAGCGTAACGTCGCGCATGTCTGCTCCCTGGGACATTCCGTCACCCCGCGGTCAGGACTCGTTTAGAGCGACACCATCTCCTCTACAGGTGCTCACTGTGAAAGAGCCAGTTTCATTGAATAGCTTTTTCTGAAACCGTCTGCAAGCCGACTGTGGTATTAAAACAGGCAGTTTTATTTATTTTTATTTATTGCAAAATACCCTGCAGCGCCGGGGGGCATTAGAGCAGGGGAATGGGGATATACATCACGAAAAAAAAAAGGAATACAGAAATCGTGGACAGAATGAAGAAAACACACTAATCTCGCATGGATCTCAATTTAGATAAAAAGACAGAGCCGTTTTGGGTAGACACAACTTCACGCGGCAGTAAATTCCATAGTGGGATTGTGTCACAGAAGAAGGACTGTTTAAAGACAGATGTGTCAAACCGGTACGGCTCTATCTTTTTGGAGTGATCAACCCTCGATGACATGAAAACAGGTGAACGGAGAAACATAATTGCATTGAGGCCAGTGTCACCACTGTGAATGTCAAACATTAATTTAAGCCGGCAGTGCTTCCTACGCAGCTCTAATGACTCCCAGCCTAATGCTTTAACCAACTCAGGGGAACGAGTCTCCATGTAATAGTTGCCCGTAACAAATCTAGCGGCTATATTCTGTACACACTCAATTCTTTTACGCAGATACTCTTGGTGCGGGTCCCACACAGCAGAAGCATATTCTAAAATAGGAAGAACGTATGCTTTATAAACTGTTTCCCTTACTGTCGGTGGAGTATTTTTAAAGTTGCGCCGGATAAAAAACAACGTACGGCTGGCCTTGGAAACAACATGATTAACCTGTCCCTCCCAGTGCAAATTTGACTGAAACGTAACACCCAGATACTTGTACTCACTGGTTGCAGAAATGGGGGTAGATCCTATAACGTAAGTATGTGAAATTGAGCGATGGGGGCGGTTAAAGTGCATTACATTACATTTTGATGCATTCAGTGCCATCTCCCACCTATCACACCACTCCTACCTGGCACTCGTAAACGCGGTCAAGGTCACTTTGAAGGATTCTTCTGTCATTCCCGTCCCTAATTTTGCGATATACGATGCAATCGTCTGCAAACAACCGAATATTGGATTCAATGTTACTCGTTATGTCATTAATATATATTTAAAAAAGTAAAGGGCCTAACACTGACCCTTGTGGTACCCCTGACGTAACACGAGACCAACGAGAAGAAGTACTATTAACAACAACGCGCTGCATCCTGTTAGTGATGTAATTTCTTAACCACCTGAGCACCAATGGGTCCAGACCTAACTTTTCTAATTTATGGTACAACAGGGTATGGGGCACGGTGTCGAAGGCTTTACGGAAGTCCAAGAACACACAGTCTGTTTGAAAGCCCTGACGTCATGATGAAAACAAACCAATTGGGTAACACATGAGCATCCCGGTCGAAAGCCATGTTGAGCTGGTGACAAAAAATTGTTGGCACTTAAGTGTTTAGCAATATTTGAATAGATAATATGCTCAAGAACCTTTGATGCGATACACAAGAGTGACACTGGCCTGTAATTTTCGATAAGGCGCTTACCTCCCGCTTTAAACACGGGCACAACATTAGCATACTTCCACTCATCAGGGAGCAAAGATGTTGATAAAGATAAGTCGAACAAAAAGTACAAATAAACAGAAAAAATGGAGCTACAGCGCTGCAACACAAATGCAGGGATCATGTCAGGACCGCAACTTTTTTTGACAGCCAGATCATTGAGAAACTTCTCAATACCGTTTATACTCAATTCAATTGGTGGCATAGGATGACAAAATATGCACGTGAAAATCAGGTTTTGCGCGTTGATTGTTGGAAACAGTAAAAACAGATTGAAAGTAGCCATTGAACGCGTTGGCTTTATCAATTCCATTAGTTAAGCTGGAATTGTTTAACATGATGTCACCGATTCCAACTTGTGTTTTGTTAAGGCTCCTAATATGTTTCCACAGCTCCTTACTGTCTCCAACACGATCATTTAATGCTTGAAAGTAATTACGTTTAGCTTGTTTGAGTTGACATTTTAAATCCCGGGAGACTAAGGACAACTTAGCCTTAACTATGGCGCTTTTATCAGCCCTATACCTGGAGAATAAACGAGCCCTTTTACGTGTCAGCCTTCTGATTGACGACGTTATGTATGGCTTGCTACACTTCTTTCGTTCAAAGAGCATTTTACAAGGAACATGCTTGTCAATCAGACGATGGACAGAACTTTTGAACATCGCCCACAATTGAGAGACGCATCCTGAACGATATGTGGCTTTGTACAGGTCTAAGCCTGCTTCAAGTTCGTTCTTAATTATAGTATAATTACCCTTATCATAGAGGTACACTTTCCTCGCATTCCGTTTGTTTATATGCACATGCTGTGCTGCCAGTTTTACCGAAATACAGTGGTGGTCACTAATACCAGGGACAACAAGAGAGTCTAAGATGACAGTATCATCATTACACAACACTAAGTCAAGCGTGGCGTCCCCCCTCGTTGGTAAGTTAACATACTGTGAAAGCCCGTGCACGCTCAGGATATTTTGGAATTCATGATAAGCCCCGGCATTACTCAAAAATACAGGTACAGTGTTCCACTCGATGTTGGGGAGATTGAAATCTCCTGCTAGTATAACACAATTGGCACTGACAAGAGAAATTTCATTGCACAACGACAACACAGATCCACAATCAGAGTCAGGGGGCCGATAAAACGCACAAACAGCCGCCTGAAAACCATTATGTCCCTCGACCACGCACCAAACAGATTCGCATCCATGGGTGTTAATATTATATCTAGAACTCCTGATTGAACTTCTGACCAGAATAAACACACCACCACCATGCGCGTGACGGTCATTTCGGTACACGATATAACTTATAGGAAACACCTCCTCATCAGCTATACTATCATCCAGCCAGGATTCCGTACCTACTACAATATCGGGACATAATGCTTCAACAAGCAAGGCAAATTCATCGACTTTATTTTTTATACTTCGACAGTTAACAACAATCATCTGCATATGTCTAAGATCTCGAATGTTGACAGAGGTGGTCTGCACAACCGAATCCTATGCGCTACTATCATGACTCGCCGGGAAACCTGCGGTAGCCCTAGATAGCGACCTCGTAACTGGGCGTGACGATACAGGTTCTCTATTAGTAGATTCTAGTTCTTGCTTAGCTTGTGTCTCAAAATTCCACAAATACCGTTTACCAGCGATTACAAGTTTATCAAAGTATAACTTGGCCTTAATTCCGCTGTTACGCTCTTGAACACAAGATTCCCACAACAGTTTCCTAGCCGAGCGCACTTGTCGAGAAGAATCCTCAGTGATTGTGATCGAGGTATGCTTTAACCAGCTCCGGTGGCGCAGCGGTAACGCGTGCGCTTGGAGACTGGGAGGTCCGCGGTTCGAATCCGCGGGCCGGCTGTGCCGTCTGGGGTTTTTCCTGGGTTTCCCTCAGATGTGTAATAGGCGTATGCCGGCACAGTTCCCCTGAAGTCGGCCCATGGACGCAGCTATCCTCCCCCAGAGCGGATTCCGCTCGGTCTTCCACTTCACCCTCTCCTCCTCTCCACCACCTTTCCCTTCCCGAGAAACATGCCGCCTAATCAGGCAGGCAGACCTATCGGGTTCCTCCCAACGACACTCCTCCTCCTCCAGGTACCCTTTAGTTTGGTGCAGTTTCTTAGTATCGTATTTTTTTCACGATAATCATAAAATCTAAGGATGACAGGACGAGTCCTTCCAACAACCTTTCGACCAAGTCTGTGGATCCTCTCAATACTGGTCACCTCAACTCCCAATTGCGCAGAGAACAAATCATTCTTTACAGTATCAAGTAGGGAGCTGTTGGTTTCGCCATCAGGCTCATCAAAACCGTGAATGACTAGATTATTCCTTCTAGACCTATTCTCAAGGTCGTCTACCCTACTAAGTAACTGGCACATGGTTGCTTCTAATTGAATGATTTTCATGCTACACTTTGCAACTTCTTCATTGACAGCCTCGACCTTCTTTACTCGCTCCATCAAGTCAACAAGCTGAGCCGTGTTTTTGTAAACATCCTCTCTGATTTTCTTCTGGTCACTCCGTATCTCGTTCATCACCTTGGAGTCACGTTTTTGGTTGCTTAAAAGCTCCTTAAGCATTTCCTCAGTTGAGTGCCCCGGGTTTGATTCCACGTCACCCGCGATGAGCAACAAGGAGTTAATAACATTGACGGACTCAATGACAAGTGAACACATTGTGGAGGTGCACGGCATCACTATCAAGAAAAGCTCGTCACTTTTATAACACTTGGGATAGTTCGGTCTCACCTGTATGAAGTAGACAAAGGAGTTTAGCAGCATTCTACGCTTGATGCCGAGCACCCCACTGAGGTTGACTGTGTGTGCAGAGCGCTTATGAAGAAGCATAGGTGGCTCTGGTGTAGTCCCGCTTGTGACGTAAATCGGTGAAATCACAGGGGGGGTCGTTCCTGACGGTGATAACACTTTGCTGAAGCAACGGAGATGGGAAGCAGGTGCTGCAGGTGTCTACTTGACACGTGGAACCAGTCCACGTTTGCGGGATATGCAGTCCAAGGCAGAGGGCTATCTGTATGAAGTAGACAAAGGAGTTTAGCAGCATTCTACGTTTGATGCCGAGCACCCCACTTTTAGTGCACAGTTTTTGCTCAAACTGCGTCGCGGGGAACCAATATGAAGGAGGACTCAATCAGAATGAAATCCTCTTCTTGGGTTGCAACGAAACCGTTCCAGTGAAAACGACTCACCAAAGCTCAATGATTCACATAACCCACTTCCATAACCCAACTAAAGCGCCCCACGGACGCGGTTTGTTCAGCTCTGCAGTAAAAGATTGCATGCGCTGTTCCTGTCCACTATGCTGTTGACCTACAACATGCCTATGCCATTCACAATTCATCACAATTCACACGGCGCGCCGTTCTCAATTCTTTGAATATCGTGCCCATGATGAGGACGGCGCCCAGAAGAAATAGAGCATGCGAAACGTCGGCTGTTGTCGCCTAGAGGCGCCTCTCTTAAGATCTGCTTACCGCGGTTCACCATATTTTCTGCTTTTCTCAGTTGTGTTTTTTTTAAACCAGTACCAACTAACGCATGTCTTTACAAAGTCACATAACATGCGCTCTCTTATACTGTTTCAGGACCCGAAGACGGCGATCAAGGGCGGATGTAGTGGCAGCTACTGCATAGCTGGCAACCAGCGAACTTGAGCGGAAGCAGCCGCCAGAATGACATGTTGTATGCAAAACACTATATTCCCTCCTAGCTATTAAACGCAACCATGCATACACGATTTTGCTTTTTCGTTTTGTAGCAGTGGCGTTAACACAAAAATGTTTCGGGAGAGGTACTACGGGAATTTTATGTTGGACCATCATGTGCCCATCATCGCCCAGGAGCCGGGGCGCACGGTCGCCGAAGCCCCGAAGCCAAGTCGTCGCCGAAACGCAAGCATGCACCGTATACAAGGCCCTCAGTCTCATAACCGGTCCCTGGAGTTCAGTCTCAAAGTCCATCATACACAATAAAGTTGAACTCAGAACGAGTTCTGAAGTTGAATTCTGACCTATGATATGATGGGCTGTGATGTCAAACGATGAGTAGTGATATTATGGGCTATGATGTCAAATGATGAGTAATGATGTGATGAGCTGTGATGTCGAATAATGGGTAATGATGTGATGGGCTGTGATGTTGAATGATAGGTAATGATGTGATGAGTTGTGACGTTGATGTTGAATTATGGGTAATGATGTGATGAGCTGTGATGTTGATGTTGAATGATGGGTTATAACGTGATGGGCTGTGATGGTGATGTGATGTTATGGGCTCTGGGCTAGGCTGGACAAGATGTGATGTTGAATGAATATTTCGGAAAATGCCGACCTATGGGGTAGACGGGACGGGTCTGATCCGTGCTGGCCGGAATTAACATGTTCATTTGTTACGGCTGATGCTGGTAGCTGCCGTGAGGCGGTTGCTGAAAGCCGTGTTGCATTCCACGTCCTGCCATCTGGGGTCTGGAAACTAGCCGGCCCAGCCTGTCGTTGGATCTCTGTTGGCGGACTGAAGTGTGAGGTGTCTTTTGGATAGTTCCCCGGGAGCTTAATCCTGACAAAATCGCCTGCATGAAAAGGGGGTCTTTGACCTTCTTGTTGCGGTCGAATCGCGCCTTAGACTTTTGTTGATAAGCGATGAGACGTTTCCTCAAGTTGGCCATCTCCTGTACGATGTCGCCATCCAATGTGGGGAATCCAACTATGTCCAGACGTGTCCTCATGCGTCTCCCGTGGAGCAGTTCGGCAGGAGAAAGCTGAGTGGCTGCATGAGGCGTGCTACGGTAAACACCGAGAAATTGTTTGAGATCTCGATGAATGTTGCCATGCGAAACGATGATGGCTTGAATGTAATCCTTTATAACTCGGTTGAACCGCTCAACCTGTCCGTTAGCCTGTGGATGGTAGATAGACGAACGGCGATGTTCAATACCCCTTGACTGCAAAAACATTTTGAAAGCGCGGGCCCCAAATTGTGGCCCACGGTTAGAAATGACCACCTCAGGGTATCCTTCTCTAGCGAATAGGCCCGTAAGGAAGTCGATGATGGAGTCCGATGTAACTGTCGACGTGAGGCGGGCTTCCGGCCGTTTACTGTAGTAGTCCCCCACAGAAATGATGAAACGATATTCAGCAGGAAGCGTGTTGAAAGGGTCAATGATGTCGATGCCAATCTGCCTCCATGGTCCGTCGGGAAACTTAACTGGCTGAAGAGGAGCAGGATGCGTGGTTGCTGTCTTGTCAGTGCTCTGACAGACCATACATGACGTTCTACGTCCTTATCGAACTTAAGCCACCAATACCTAAGCCGAATCCGTTGCTTGGTACGGACCATGCCAGGATGAGACTCGTGACTCAGTTCTATTACGTGCTTCCATAAGGATGTTGGCGGTATAATCTTGTCTCCTCTCATCAGTAATCCTTGCACACACGAGAGTTCATCACGGACCAGTGCGTACGGCGCCACATCTTTATGCACCTTGACATTAGTTGGCCAAGACGTGTCTACAAAACTGAGGACCCTCGTCAGAGTGGGGTCTTCTCGCGTGCTAGCTTGCAGTTGAGGAATAGTTAGAGGATCCAGCTGTTGCTGTGTGATGCATATTAGTTCGCCTTCATCTTCAGCCGATCTGCTCTCCTGTGACCTGGGTAGAGGTAGCCGTGAAGGGGCGTCGGCATTGTTGCGTTCCTCGGGGTTAGCGACCTCGTAGCAGCGGCCTCTCGCAGCATGTAGGGCAATATTGAAAGCCTGTAAGATGTCCATACCGATAATGGCCGTACCAGACTTTGTTACGTAGAATGAGCACTGAGCAGAACGACTGCCGAACGTAATGGGGGCGTCGAACAAGCCCTTAATCGGAATGGCAGTCCGGCTGTAACTTAACAGAGTGGTGTCCGCTGGTCGCAGTGGGTACTTCAAAAAATGCTGCTCGTAGAGCTGAGACGGTAAAAGAGAAACAGAAGAACAGGTATCTGCAAGGAGTCGCAGAGGTATACCATGCACTTGGATTTCGCAGAACACAGATTTCTCCGTAGGTGAGACCATCAGGACTGAACTGTCCACGCAGTGGACACACTTGGTATCCGTAGGGGATCCTTGGCACACAGATGCAAGGTGTCCTTTCTTGCTACATTTCCTGCACACCTTGTTCCGAGCCGGACAAGAAGGACTATTTGCCAAGTGCCTTGACAAACCACAGAGGAAGCACTTGTTTCCACCGCTTAAATTTACTCTCTTCTGTTGCCTGGTGGTGGCGACTTCGCCGGAGCTTGAAGCACCACTGTTCAACATAGGAGGCTCCCGTAGCGCCTGCTCCACTTGCTCTGCGATAAGCAATGCAGAAGTTAACGTAAGCTCCCGTTCTAGTAGAAGGCGGTCTCGAACTTTATTTCTTGACGTTTTTTCGACGAGCTGGTCGCAAATGAGTTTGTCAGTCAAGCTGCCGAAATTGCAAGAAGCTGCGAGGTCTCTGAGCACCGCGACGTAATCTTCGATTCTCTCATCCGGAAACTGTGCGCGGGACCTGAACTTGAACCTTTCCACGGTCCCATTGACGGCTACGATGAACCTCTTCCATAGCTTAGAAACAGCAGCAACGTAGGGGTCATATATGCGTCGTGAATCTGGGACTGGCGAACTTTCCTCGTCCGTCAGGGTAGAAGCAGAACTGGTAGCTGGAACACTAGCCGTTTGCTGGACGTCTGGCGGAAGGCGGAATTGCTTTTTGCCTTCCGCTCCTAAGCAATTCAGAAGGATGGAAACCTTGCGCGCGCTGACGAGTGCTTTTCCACCGCAGCCATGCAGATAGGTCTCGAAAATCATAAACCATTCTTCCCATGGCAGAGACGGCTTGCCTGGCAGCGGCAGGAATGCTGGTGGGGGATGCAAGTTCATTTTATATTGCCAACTGTAGGATGGGACAAGCGTAAGCTTGGGATGCAAGTTCATTTTCAAAGTCGACTGCGCCAAATATGTTGCATCGCAAGTGACACGTATCCTCATCCAGACAGAACGCAACTTTATTCACCAGCGCAATCGAAAAAAATACACGTGCCTCGTCGCATCTTCGTCTTCTACGTTACACTAACAACAAGCACAGCACATAAAGTGTAATAAGTTTATTGGACTGCTGTAGTCCGCTGCCTAATGCTCACGGCAGTGCTTTTCACGTGCTATAGCGCTTGGTACAAATGGATACTGAATGTTTTTGTCACATTATAAACATATGCAAACGCGATCACGGAACGGGATGTGATCCTTGAATTGAACTAATACGGACGCTTACTCTGAAACGGACGACTAATCTCCGCCGTGTAATCTCAATATACCTGATCTACTTTCTCAACATAATATGGGTAGAGCGGGAAGTAGTGTGTGGGACAGCGGAAGACCTCTGACCCCCCACGAATCATTTAATATGGAATAGCAAGCCGTCCATTCTGTCTCACCTTTCCTGTGAAAATAAATAGATTCCGCCCAACCTGCGCGCTGTGACGCCCTCCCATAGTTTCCCTCGTTGTTGCTCACTACAGCAGGTACTTACCATATGATTTGTTTCTGTGCCGGTACGAGCATTTTATTAGTGTTTTCCCTAGCGTTGCTCTGCACTCAGTGTTCGCCTACAGAAGAACAACTGCATGACGATTTATAAAATGTGTAACGCATGTTACAAATGTAACAGGTAATTCTTATTCATATGCCCTGTGAGCCATACTCAAACTCTATGAGAATTATTGTGCCTGTGTTCAAGCTGCAACGTACTTTTCTGATATTGGAACAGGCACTGTTTCAGTCATGATTGTACTGTATATGCACATGTAGCCTACATAAAATTAATATTTTATTACAATGAAGCAATCAAGTACTTGAAGACTATACCGCGTGTTTCAGTTAAATCCCCGGGCTAAATAATTCGCGAACGGGTGCACCAATCCACGAACTTTCTTTTTTACAAGTATCTGTCCGATACCACCTACAAGCTGCACACCTTGTGAATGAGTGGGAGGTGCTCATTATTAAAATAAAAATGCAAATGAGTTTCGTAAAAAAGCGTAACTTCTAAAGCAGGGCGCTGTCGGCATTAAAATGGGTACTACCCCTTTTGGGACCTTCAATGGGCACCTTTTAGAGAAAAATCTGCTACCGAAGCGGGTCATTTGTTGCAGTAATTAATTGGTTTCGGTTTACGTATTTTTGTCGCGGCGAAGCGCAAAAGGACTTTCACTCCCTTATTCATCAATGAATTACGTCCTTACACCAATGAATTACGCCAATGAAATACGCCCGAGATCGTGCTGAGTTCGTTGCCTTTGAACACGATGGGAGCTTTTGCTTATGTAAACACAGTAAAAACACGTGTTATCTTTACATATTTTTCCGAAAAGCTGTAAGCGGTAACGATAAATCAGGAGAAATAGTCGGCATGGCAGTATCAAAGAGAGTTAAAGGTACTGTAAAGCAGCACCGATCAAATGTCATTTAGTGTGGCTATTCGATAGTCCAAGCCACCAGGAGAAAAACTGTGCAAGTTTCATTCCAATCGACGGTGCAGTTAATTAGAAAATTACAATTAAAGATTACGGGCAACACTGTACTAGGTATTCGAAATGAATCCGTACTTCTGACACATACGGCGGCAACCACATTGCATGCGTATAACACTGGGCCCGACATAACAATCCACCACAATCCATCATAAAATCCGCCCTTGCAATCCACACAACGATCCACATCTGAGGATAAACGGATAAGCGAACTGAAATGAAATGCTGAGCCGTCGAAAAATGAAAAAAATGTGTCAGACGTTCAAGAAGCCAGACAGCGTCGGGACTTGTTTGTTCACAGAGGTTCACAGAGAGAGTTTGTTCGTTCGAAAGAGGCCGCGAACAAAAGGAGCGTGCAGGCGCAGCAGAGAAGTAGGAAGAGCCCCCATCGAACAGCGCCCAGCACTGGGTTACTTCGCAAAAACAGGGATTAAAAGTTTAAACTGTTAACAGGGGTTTCAGAATGCATAGGTAAGCTGGAAAACTAATAATATGGTTACGAAAATAACGAAGTTCCGATGTCATAGTGTGTAATACCAATTTTCAGTGTTGCCCGCTGTACAGGTTGTTTGACACCAGGCGTCGCACCGCTCCAATACGCCGCATCTTTCATGGCAAATTAAAAATATTTATAGCGCGTTGTCGGTCGTATGGTTCCGCATATGGTATTTAGAAGCAACAAAGTCTCTAGTCACATCACCGGCATATCATGCTTGTCTACTGCTTTACAGTACCTTTAATCTATATTTCCGGGATGTTGAGCCTGAAGTCTTTGCGGTGGAAGTGCTGAACGGTGCTGCATTAAAACTTGAAAATTTACAGTGACTCACCGCCTGACCTGAGGAGCCTCGGTTTCGTTATGACGAAAGCAGTCGACTACTCAGTAATTGATTACCGAAATTGAAATAAGATCACTCGAAAAATTATTTGCCCACAAAATTAATCGGTTACTCCTTAAACTACTAAAAACGTCGTTGTTTACTTGTAACCCATTACGTGCAAGTCTGCTATTGCTTCAATAAATCAACATTTTCAGCATGTTTGTTCAGCTTGAGAGGGCATACCAGCTCTCCGTCCGAATGTATTTCCTATGGAACAGTTTTTATGCTTTTTCTCGGTAACCACCGCGCAGATTTTGACGCGTGTGGTTTCACTATAAAGAGGAAGACGAGACGAAGAGAATAATGTTATTAGATTTCTCATACATGTCGTATGTATTTTACGGCGACGTCACGATTGTGAAAAAAAATACACAATTTTTTCCCTCCCTCTCTGAACAGATTTGCTATAGCCATTTCGAAAAAAAAAACTTTCCATATACTTTCTCTCGAAATATTTCAGAAATTGATAGACACCAAATTTATATACCTACCTCTTTTAGTTTTTATAAAAAAGCATGAAATGTAAGTACGCGTAAACACCGACTGAAGCCCAGCGAAACACGTCTGAAACACGTCATTCTGTGTTGCCATCTGGTGACGCGAAAGCAAAACCGCGCGGACCGTATCCTTGCGCCTATTAAGCTTGCGCGTGCGCACCGTACTGCTGGTTCTTCTCTCCTGTTTACTTTCATGAACCGCTGACTTAGGGCATGGCCTTGGAGACCAGAATAAAAGCTTACTTAGCTGCTCGTAAAGGGATTATCGTCTGAGACAGCAGTGTCACGGCCCGCGTAATGTAAAGAAAAAGCTCACAGAGACCAACAACCGTCTTCTTTTTTCAGTGCGCGCATAGGGAAGTGAGATGAGTTTATATATATATATATATGTGACGTAACGACGAAGAGACCGAACTCACGCTCGTGCATGGGCACGATTATTCATTAAACTGATATTGCTCGGGACGGATGTTCCAGTGTTCATCACACGAGTCGACAGGATACTACCTAAGTGTGGACCCTCATGCCTCGCAAACACCAACCTCTCATCATTCCTAAATATCATGGCGGCGCCGACGACGTACCCGTGGGAAAATGGCTCAGCTTGTTCGAGTCCAAGGCAGACACCAACAGCTGGACAGAGCAGGACAAGATCAACAACTTAAGCGAGTACATCGAAGGCGAAGCGTTCCGCTGGTACCTGACCGAAATTTTCGAGAGCGCGAAGACTTGGAAGGATGTCATGGAACGTATGAGTGTCCGCTTCGAAAGCCCAGTTGCAGACCCATTTCGCTCCTTTATTCACTGCCGACAGGGGAAGGACCAGTCGGTCAGCTCATACTATGAGGAGAAACGAAGACTGGGCGAATCGGCTGGGCTCAGGGCCAGTCACGTTGTGTCCGGTCTGACCGATGGTCTCCTCCCAGAGTTGGAACTGGCGCTTGCCGGACTTCGGATTGAATCTCCCACCGAATGGCTCGCCTCAGTTCAGAGAGTGGAGATCGCTATGAGCAGACAAAGGCAAAGGACCGCCTTCACACATCAGCAACCACGAAGAACGGACGTTGGGAAGTACATGCAAACCCGTCAGCAGGACGACCTCCCGAGGACTGAGTGTAGACACTGTCCCTCAATCGGTCTGGCGCAGCAGTACCACTGGCATAGCACGTGCCCTAACCGAGTATCTACCTCCGCCCTCACGGATGAGCAGGGAAACGGGCAGTGCGACCTAAGGCTTCAATAATCCATTTCAAAGCTTTCATCAATGGGACTCCTGTTACTGCCTTTCTAGATACAGGATCCACAATTTCATGTATCAGCGAAGACATCTACAGGAGGCTCCAGCTACAACTCATCAATAATTCAGTCATCACAATTCGACAAGTTACCTCATCAACGCAAACCTTGGGTCGCGTCTCCATTAACCTGGAAATTGGAGAAACAACGAAGAAGGTGGAAGTTCATGTTCTGCGAGGAATGAAGGCAGAACTTCTGCTTGGCCTTGATTATGCCTCCGATTACAACCTTGCCCTCGATCTCTCAACCCTGCAGCTCACAACGCTACCCCGCACTATCCCTTCAAAACCGATGCCGGCACCACCGCCACCGGGTGTACAAAGCCAGAATTATCCAGACCGTGATTCATTGACACCGACACAGGTCCCCCAAGGTCGCCATTTTTCCATGTATTTGTTCCTATCCCGATGCGTGCAATGCCGGAGGCCGCCCTTAGATACCCCATTGTTACCAGACGGTGGCTTGCGTTTGATTGTAGCGCGCTAAAGATCCAGTTGAAGCACAATCCAAGCCAGGCCAAGTCACCGAAGGAAAAATGGACGACTGCGCCTGCGGCCCCTGGTACGACAGGTACGCTATCGGTGATGCACGCAGCCGTGCACTAGATCCTTCCGATCGCTCAACACGTTTAAAAACGGGACCAAAAAGTGAAACACGACACAGAAAGTTGTTATACGCGTTTTATTTGGACATATAAAGACTAAATTGATTCGCAGAAACAACAAAAACATTTTGCCGCTAAACTTAGCGCGCTGAAGTGATCCGGAACGGCAACAGTGGGGTATCTAGTGGCGGCCTTCTTCGTTGCACGTTTTTCCGAGGTGAGTTTGGGGGACCTGCACCGACACAACAACGGGCACTGGATAAATTACTGGAGAAATATACTTCAATTTTCTCGACATCCCAGGCTGATATTGGATCCATCACGACGGAGCAACATTCAATCACACTGCTGAACAACGTGTCAATTCACAGACCACCGTATAGAGCCTCCCAGGCGGACAGAGCCGAAATCGACAAGCAAGTGGAATCCCTCCTTGGTCAAGGGTTCATTCGGCCGTCTCTGTCCCCATACGCATCCCCCGTAATACTGGCAGAGAAAAAGGGCGAAGGCAGGACACGGATGTGCATTGACTATAGGAGGCTAAACGCTTTAACTGCAGCCGATCATCAACCCATTCCACGTATTGACGACGTACTAGACTCCCTGGCCCATCACGTTACTTCAGTGCACTTGATATCACATCTGGGTATTGGCATGTGCCCATGAACCCACATGACATTTCTAAGACCGCATCGTCACTCCTACCGGGCACTACGAATGGCTTGTCATGCCTTTTGGCCTTAAGAACGCCCCTGCTACATTCCAGCGAGCTGTCAAGACCATTATTGCGAAGCATAACCTCCGGAATGTCGTCAATTATTTCGACGACATAGTCGTGCACGCACCTACTTTCGAAGCGCACCTGACGTACCTTGATGCCCTGCTCGGAGCACTGCAAGCTGAGAATGTCAAACTGAAACTAAAAAAATGTCAGTTTGCACGCACCAGCATCGACTACCTGGGCCACACAATTTGCAATGGCACCACGAGACCGAAAAAAGCGAACATCGAAGCAATTCAAAAATTTTCATGTCCAGACTGTGTCAAGAATCTACAACGCTTTTTGGGTACAGTAAACGTTTACAAGCAGTACATCGACCACTTCAGCGACATATGCCTTCCTTTAACAGAATTGTTGAAAAAGGACGCGTCATGGCAATGGTCCGAGGCATGTCATACTGCTTTTCAGACTCTGAGGGACCGCCTCACAGAGGCCCCAATTCTTCGCATATTCGACCCTTCAAGACCGTGTGCTCTCTTCTGTGACGCTTCTCTCAGTGGGACTGGTGCCGTCCTCAAACAAACTGGCGATGACGGCAACGAACACCCCGTGGCATACCACTCCCGCAAACTCCTAAAACACGAGAAAAATTACAGCGTAACCGAACTGGAATGTCTGGCCATCATTGAGGCTGTGGACAAATGGCACTGCTATCTCCACGGCAGCGCTTTCACGCTTGTGACTGACCACGCGGCGTTACAGTGGTTAAAGACAATCAAGCGCCCCACCGGCCGCCTTTTTCGCTGGTCCCTCAAGCTGTCTATGTATGACGTCACATTTACAATATCGAGGACAATATCGAGGCCGATGCTTTGTCTCGATCACCGTTGGTCAACATCCTCTCTATTGCTGACTTACAGAACACCTCCGTGTGACCTCCGTCCTGGAACCTACACGCTGCAAAATGGCATTCCCATTGTTCTCAAACGCGGAGTCCCCAAGATATACGTAGCCGCTCCGCTCAGAAAGGAAATCCTTCGCAAAGCTCACGAAGAGTTTGGACACGTCGGAGTGAAGAAAACGATCAGTCTAATCTCCCCGTACTACTACTGGCCTGTAATCATCACCGATGTTTCGAGTTTCATCCGTCATTGTGACACCTGTCAGCGGTGCAAAAAGAGCAAGCAGAAGAAATTTGGGTTGCTGGAGTCGTTGCCACCAGCCGAGAAACCGTTCGACCTCCTCGCGATGGACACCATCGGTGGACTCGCTGGCTACGGGTCTGTTAAGAAATTTATCCACTTGATAGTCGACCATGCCACGCGTTACGCCTGGGCCTTTGCGCACAAGAGTGAAACCGCCGAAGCCTACATCTCCTGCCTCCGAGAAGTCTTCGCAGCCGGGACACCTCGTCGCTTTCTTTCCGACCGTGGGACAGGTTTTACATCCAACACCTTAAAACGCTTTCTGAAGAACCACAACGTTCACCAGCTATTCACATCAAGCAGCCACCCACAATGCAACGGCCTAAACGAGCGAACAAATCAGACTATTGTCAATCGCCTACGCTACAAAATACAGGAAAACTCAAGGGCACCCTGGCCTCAGCTACTTATCGATGTAGTCGCCGAGTACAACAGAACGCCCCATGAAGTCACCCGGTTCCCTCCTTCGTATTTAATGCATGGGGTCCTATCCTACCCTCCACACCTACCAGATCACGTCCCGCCACTCGAAGAAGCGCGAAAACAAGCAGTGCAGAACTCCCTCGCTTACCACAAAAAGAACAAGTTGATCTACGACAAGAAATTCATACCAGGTGAATTTTCCATCGGAGACGCCGTCCTCTATGAGACCCCATGGCACCCTAACCGAGGAAAATTATCTCCAGCTATGGAAGGACCTTACACAGTGCTCAAAAGGGTGTCACCGGTAAACTACGAAATTGACCGTTCAGTTCTTCCGCTCGGAAGGCAGACCGATATTGTACACATCAGCAAGCTGCGCCCCTACCATCCACCCATCCGCTTCACTCTTGGAGGGGGGGGGGGGGGGAGTGTGACGTAACGACGAAGAGACCGAACTCACGCTCGTGCATGGGCACGATTATTCATTAAACTGATATTGCTCGGGACGGATGTTCCAGTGTTCATCACACATATATATATATAATTGGGTGTTTACGTCGCGAGACAACTGAGATCATGAGCGACGCCACAGCGGTCGGTCTGTGGATTGCTTTTGCCCACCTGAGGGTTCTTTAACGTGCGATGAAAGCTCATCACACGGCACCCCGTATTTAACGTCTCTCGCGGAAGGCGGCGTGTCTAAGCAACTTGTACCCTGCCACCAAGCTGCTGGCGTCCTCGGCCGGGTTCGAACCCGCGATCTCGGGACCAGAAGGCGAACACGCTACCGACTGAGCCACCGAGGCCGGTGAGAGATGAGTTTATTAGCTTGACATGGAACCTAGGTTAGAACTGGGTCCTAGGTTAGTTTTCAGAGGTTAGGTTAGTTTAGGCTTGTTTTTGACAGTCCACCGTCCACAGTCCATCGCATCGTCCTCATGACATTATAACTGGATATTCCGAAATCCTAAGCTGTTAGTTGAAGAAAATTGATTGATAACGGTATAAACATGAGTAAGAAACATCATAACAGCATGTTCCGTATCAATTCTTAAACGCGCACGTGTGTTGAAATATCCGACGCTGAATGTCGCTATGCAAATGAGCCGAAACAAGAAGTACGCAATTTCCGAGCGCAGAAATGACGCGAGCTTCGCATTATCTGGATTGGAAAGCGATCTATCTGGCCAATCAGCTCTATCGCTCCAAAGCACTTGGTCTTCTCACGTGGATTGCCCGTCGCTCTTTCTGCGCTCGAAAAGTGCGTAGCAAATAGTGCATTTTGTGTGTGCCGGCGAAAAGCACCCAGTCAGAGAGGGTGTTTTCAATCGCGGAATTGCGGGGCTTATAATGCGCGCGAAGCATGGCAGACTCATCCCACTCGTTCTGGACAAGTTTATACTGTAAAACCCTTTAATTTCGCGAGACCTTAATTTTCGCGAATTTTGCGAATCGAGAAAATTCGAGGAACTCGAGGAGCGGGCGAAATTTAGTTGTTGCGAACATAACCCTACTCGATTCGCGAAAATTTAGGGCTGCGAAATTAATTGAGTTTACAGTTTTTATTCATGATAACTACAGCCTCTGCAAAAATACTGTTCAATGACGTTGTGGGTGCGCCTTATGTCATATCGTTTGCTAACGTTCGCATATTTATATGGTTTCCCAAAACGAGCCACTGGATCAGTGGACAGAGCTTTCACGCGTCGCCGTCCTTTGAACGTTCGGCACCCGCTACAACTGTTATGTGTAGTTGCCATTAAAGGGATGGCTGGTCGTTCTGATTATCTAGCTATGTTGTTCTCTCCAGCGCTTAACGCGCACTTAACGCGCCCAGTCGAAGTTCTTGGGCGACGACCTCCTTGAAGTGCTCTACTTCTCCTAATGTTCCTTTGTGTGTTCGGTTTTCTTTCATGATACCATCCAGTGCTGACGCACTTGTTTGGTGCAAGGTACAGTAAATACTGCCACCGTCGCGGTGTCTATGATGGAGAAAATACCCCCGCTCTGAGGTGTTCGTGCGTCCCCGTTGGAGAAGAGAACATATTGACAGCCCACGGAGCGCACGCCGATATGACAGCATCGGCGTGACGCCGCTGACGCCGCCGCCGCCGGGCCTTCAACCTCCTCTACGCCGCCGCCGAAAAAAATGCCCACGGCGCACGCCTTTAGCGGTAAGACGAGTTTATAAGCTCCACGTGAAACTCCAATTTGCTCAATATTGCCGGTTCGAGTTTGTGCTGACTCAGTCAACTGTTTGAACTGTCCAATAACAACAGCAATAAATGAAGAAGTGATGATGACATGGGATGTTTCCCCCGTTACCCACAGGACCCTACCCCACTTCACAGTGGTTAATATGAGAGGATGAATAATGGTGAAAGTGAAGCGACGACAGGTCGGAGTTCTGTTTAGAGCTCTTCGAGCTGTCTCGTAAGGCTAACGAGAACCTCTCGTATTTCCGGTGAGTGCAAGCCGGGCTTTGTTTGTGGGAGCGTAGTTGCAGATAGCCGATGGGGCACATAACAGCCGACCAAGTGTTACCATTCGCTCTCCTGATTTGAAATTCAATTGAATGGCTGCACAATTATTTCCGCCCACGCAATGAGCAACTGTCTTTTCCGCAACACAAATTCACGTCCGCGAAACAAGGAAAACCAAGGACAAAGCTCGATTGCTTCGTACGATGATATGCCGTCCGACATCACTATTTACCGCACAAACTCAACAAATTTCGATGTCTGTCCAAGTCATTTTAGCGAACGAAATCCACATTTTCGTTGGCTTAGGCTTAGCGAGGCGGACGCGAGGCAACAGCACGTTAGTTGATTATTAGGTTAGTAAAAGTTCGATGTTTGCATTTTCATGTTCAGGTTAGCCTAAGTGGGCTTTGGCAGTTATTTTGAGATACGCCCAATTTTTCGATACCGGTTCCCTGGATTTTTCATCTTTCGACACTCCTTGCCTGTTGCGCGTTGGATGACCCAAAACCTGTACCCTGTGAGGCAAGGTAGACCAAGGGAAAGGGGTGAAGAAATGTGTTAACGCTGGTGATGGGACCCGATGTTCCTGGCTATCTGCCAAACTCAAAATAAGATTCAGGAATACGGCATTTGGATAACACACAGACAGTTTACTGGCACTCTGGTATGATACATACACTGAATAAATGACTGGAAAGATATACCTAGCAATTTGGGTGATGAAGGGCTGAATGAGCTAAAGCGAGGATCCAACCGACTAACTAGAGTCACTAAATAAGCTACGCTTTAGAGTATCGACACTGAGCCACCATGTTGTTTCGGATGACCTCCAGCCCCACCTCTATTTTGGCAGTAGAAATAGAAGAAGGTGAAGTTCAGCAGTGGAAGAAGACAACACTTCGAAGAGCGCTAAATGGATGGCGCTGGAGGTCATCCGAAATAACATGGCGGCTCAGTGTCGATACTCTCAAGCGTAGCTTATTTAGTGACTCTAAGACTAACGACGTATGGTGATGAACGTCGTACGATGAAAAAATTGACAGCACGTGGCGCGCGCTTATAAGCATGTAGCGGCGCCACTGCTGGCTTATGACAATGACGGTGAGGCCGAATTGGACAGATTGGCTCTCACACGCCCACCTCTAGCAAAAAAATGAAATGTCCTCATTTCGTTATAACACTGAGGAAAAATGAAACCTTACAATACCGTTAATGCAGAAATTTAGCAGTTTAAAATCGAAGCTGTTCTGAAACAGGATAAAAAGAAAGAGAGAACATGATTCATGCCAGGGCCCTTGGCAGAAGCATGCAGCATCTTTTGTCCTGAAATGCAGAACCTAGATTTAAGAGAGTTTAATAATCCACCATCAAAGGAAGTAGTAGAATCACCTGATTCTAAACACATTGTGGATTTGTTAACATTGAAGTACAAAGTAGTACAAAGTTCGTAGTACATGCCATAGCACAGCACAGCATGAATAGCATTGTGACATGCAGTACATACACAGTACATGCAGTGATACGAAAATGAAGCGAAATAGCGCGAAGAAGTGACTAAATTCGAAACTAAGACACTAAATTCGAAATGCAGAAAGTTGATCTGAAGAGGTCAATAGAAGGGAAATGCTAAACAGCAACAATGTAAGCGTGTGCTTGAGTGTGCCTGTGTGCGTGAGTAACTAAGAAATGTGGAAGTAACCCAAAGTGAAAAGCAAAGGAAAAATATCTATCCATATCTCGCCACCAGGTGCTGGAATGACATCATAGCTAGGGTTCGTGGTTTTCGGCATTTTCCGAAAAATGCCGGAAAACACCCCCCGAATGATTTTTTTCAGATTCGGAATAGAAAAAATCAGAATTTCTCGTATCCTGACAGCTGCCATTCCTGGAACCGCAAAGGGAAATCCCCTTGGAATCTCCCTTTGTCGACTATTTCTCGAGCATGGCATTATCTTCGGGCTGTGCCCATGTTTGGTTGTGCTTAAGCGCTTATAGGAGGATGACTTCAGCTCTGTTGTGCGGTCGGTGACCGCCTTTTTGCAGCACACGTACTTAGTGACACACCTATCTTTAGTGAATTTACAATTCAGAACCTTTGTGGTCTGTTGTTGTCGAGTTAAAAAGAGATCACGAGTGTACGGAGCTCCCAAACGGTTTCAAAAGCCGATCGCTGATCCCCTGTCTTAGCCTTCTAGTTCGTTTTTGTGTTCTTTGTATTCCTCTATCTACTCCCCTCCAGTTACGACATGGAGTGACCCTTGTTTCCGTTCCTGAGGCACTTCAAGGCAGTTCGAGGCACTTCACTGTATGAGGACTTACTCTTATTTGTTCTACGAGATGAATCTTGTATGGATGATATAAAGCGCGAGTTTTTCGAATATGCTGCATGCCCTGCCCCTCAGGTGGATATATCTCCTATTCAGTTTTGGACGACCCGTTCCAGCACAAGGTCCTTTGTTATCGCAGTGCGCCCTAAGCATACTGGCTATTCCTGTTTCTAGCGCTAATGTTGAGCGCGCGTTCTCTAAACTGCGTGTTATTAATCGCAAGGAGCGAGTCGCTATGACAGATGCGAGCATGATGATGTACGCTTGCATCTATTACAACAAGAGTTAGTCTCCTCGTTTGCTGGTTTGACACAGGCAATAAAAGACATTGTTAATGAAGCCATGAATCGATTAGCTTTGTAGAGCGAGAAATGAGGCGACCGGGCTCTACTGAGGTTGATGGGTTTAATGACGGTTAATGGCGATGAACCGAAAACGAAAGCTCGGGTCACGCGCGGTGCTGCGCGTAACCGATGGCGGTGCTGGTGATGATTATGACGCTGCTGCTACAGGGCTCCCCCCCGTGGCGGATGACAAGGCTGGCGAGGAGGGCCGAGGTTGGCGGAAAGGTCGGGCGCCGAGGCCAAGGAGTGCAGGAGCCGGACCCGAGGCGGCGGGCGGCTCGTAGTGTGCGAGCTGCGGCGCCCAATGCACTCGACGTGGAGGGGGAGGAATGCTGGAGACAGGAGGTGAGGACGGACGTAGGGAGGGCGGGTCGGGCGATACCAGAGGTGCCGACTCCAGGAATGCGGGCTTGAGCCTGTCGATGGCCACAGTGTCAGGTCCCCGCGGAAGATCGAGGCGAAAAAACTTCGCGGCTCGCGAGATGACCTTGTAGGGGCCGTCATAGGGAGGCTGCAAGCTGGAGCGCACAGAGTCCCGGCGGACGAAGACGTGGGTGGCTTGATTAAGGTCGGGGCTCACGAACACGCGTGTTGCGGGAGCGGAGCGGGTAGGCGTGGGCTTGAGGTCTCGGAAGAGCTGGCGGAGACGGTCGATGTAGGAGGAAGGGTCGTGCACGAGCGGGGCCGATGGGCTGAAGAATGCTCCGGGAAGGCGGAGCGGGCAGCCGTAGACCATGTGGGCCGCGCTGCAGTCATCCTGGCGGATCGCGGCGCGAAGGCCAAGCAGGACGAAGGGTAGACGCTCGGGCCAGGTTGTGTCGCCGTGGTCAGTGGCGCGGAGGGACGCCTTGAGCTGCCGATGAAGGCGCTCGACCAGGCCGTTGGCAGCCGGATGGTAGGCCGTGGTTCGGATGTGATGGGTTCCGAGGGCGCTGCACAGGTGACCGAAGAGGGCCGATTCAAACTGGCGTCCTCTGTCCGTGGTTACAGTGGACGGGACGCCGAATCGGGAAACCCAGGAGAAGAGGAATGCGTGGGCCACCGTCTCTGCCGTGATGTCAGGAATCGGCGTTACCTCCGGCCAGCGGGTAAAGCGGTCGATGCACGAGAGCAGGTAGCGGTAACCTTTGGCCAGAGGAAGCGGGCCGACCAAGTCGATGTGGACCTGGTCGAAACGTGCATCTGGCGGAAGGAACCGCGATGGAGGCGAGATGGTGTGGCGGTAGATTTTGGACCGCTGGCAGGCCATGCAGGCCCGCGCCCAGTCACGGACATCGGCATTCATGCGAGGCCATATGTAGCGCTCTGCGACGATCTTTTGCGTGCCGCGCACGCCAGGGTGGGACAGCGAGTGGAGGGCGTTGAAAACATGCCGGCGGAAGGCCAGGGGAACGAAAGGGCGCGGGGTACCAGTAGAGGTGTCGCACCATAGACTTGCCGTCGAACCGGGGAGCGAGATCTCCCGAAAAGTGGTGGATGAGGCGGGGGATGAACGAAGGGCGGCGAGCTCTTGATCAGCCTGTTGCGCCTGGGCGATGCCGTCCAAATCGACCGCGGGGGGCGGATGGAGAGCATTGACGTCCGGCCGCGAGAGTGCGTCGGCAGCGGCATTGTCTTCGCCTGCGACGTGTCGCACATCGGTCGTGAACTCCAAGAGGTAGCACATGTGGCGGGTTTCACGAGGCGAGTGGTTGAGGGAGGCCGATCGCAGGGCGAACATGAGAGGCTTGTGGTCGGTGTACAGCACAAACGGGCGGCCCTCGAGAAAATGGCGGTAGTGTCTGCATGCCAGGTAGGCGGCGAGGAGCTCACGCCCGAAGGTGCTGTAGCGTGTTTCGGCTGGCGAGAGGCGTTGGGAAAAGAAACCGAGAGGTTTCCAGTTGCCATCCTGACGCTGTTGCAAGACCGCGCCGACAGCAGCAGTGGAGGCGTCGACGAACAACGCTGTCTTGGCGTCAGGACGAGGATGGTGGAGCAGCACAGCATCTGCCAGGGCCTGCTTGACTTCTGCGAACGCGCGTTCTGCTGCCGGTGTCCACTCCAGAGGGGCAGCACGGGCCTCTTTCGGATGGTCAGCGCCGAGAGCTGCGTAGAGAGGCTGGAGCAAGGCAGCACAGCGAGGCACAAAACGTCGGTAGAAAGTCACGAGGCCAAGGAATGAACGAAGTCCTTTGCGAGAAGTGGGGGCAGGAAAGTCTCGGATGGCCTGGACCTTGGATGCGAGTGGCCGGATGCCTTGCGGGGTGATGGTGTGTCCCAGGAAGGTAAGGGTGGTAACGCCAAACTCGCACTTCGCGGCATTGATGGAGACTCCGTAGTCCTCCAGGCGCGAGAACAGGGCGCGCAGATGGGCGCGATGAGCCTCCGGAGATGGACTTGCGACGAGGATGTCATCCATGTATGCGAATGCGAAGTCCAGGCCGCGGAGCACTTCGTTGATGAATCGTTGGAATGTCTGCGCAGCATTACGCAGGCCAAAGGGCATCCGCACGTATTCAAAGAGGCCAAAAGGGGTGGTTATAGCAGTCTTCGGGATGTCAGGGGGATGGACGGGAATTTGGTGATAGGCTTTGATGAGGTCTATCTTGGAGAAGATGGTCGCTCCGTCAAGATTCGCGGTGAAGTCCTGAATATGGGGAAGCGGGTATCTGTCCGGTACCGTGACGATGTTGAGTGCACGGTAGTCCCCACATGGGCGCCAATCACCAGGTGTTGCTTTGGGCACCATGTGGAGAGCGGAAGACCACGGGCTGGAGGAAGGCCGAATGATCCCCAGTTCGAGCATGTGCTCAAATTCCCTCTTGGCAATGACGAGGCGCTCTGGAGCCAGCCGTCTGGGGCGAGCGAAGACAGGGGGGCCCCGTGTCACGATGTGGTGAGTGACGCTGTGGCGAGGTGGGCAAGAGGCGTGAGATTGGCGCAGGACAGCGGGGAACTCCGTGACAATGTCGGCGAAAGCAGTGGGCAACGGTAGCCGTATGGTGGGACTAATGGCGGCTATATGCGCTGGAGCTCCATAAACGTGCAAAGAAGTAGTGTTGTCGACGAGGCGCTGGCGTCTAATATCCACAAGAAGGTCGAAATGGTGGAGGAAGTCGGCGCCAAGGATTGCGAAGGGGAGGTCGGCGATGGTAAAAACCCAACGAAATACTCTGCGCAGGCCGAGGTCAAGGGTGACGGAGCGTTGACCGTAAGTTGAGATGGTGGACTTGTTGACGGCCTGCAAAGCCAAGTCTGGTTGTCGGTGTCGTTTTTCTGCGGGGGTTGGTGGAACGACGCTCACGTCAGCCCCGGTGTCCACCAGGAAGCGACAGCCGGACACGCGGTCCGTGATCCGGAAGAGCCGGCTGTTGTCGCCCCCAGCCATGCCAGCCGTTAATGGTTGGGGGGAGCGTTTCCCGGCCACGAGCAAGGGGCCTGGCAGTTCCTTGCGGCATCGCCGAATTTTCGATGATACCAGCAGAAGTGGTGCTGAGAGGGCGAAGGAGACCGTTGACGGGATGGCGAGCAGCGACGGCAAAACGGGCGGCGAGGGGAACGTGGTCGCCGCGGGGGAATGGCGTCCACCCGGTTCACCAGGGCCGCCACCGTAGTCTGGAGTTGCTGGAGCGACGTGCTGATGGCATTGATTGCAACGTCCACCGGTGGAGGGGAGGTGCGGGGGGCCAGGGCGGCAACGGCTCCTGGAGATGGAAGGCCAGCAAAATCCATAATACGGTCCGCCATCTTCGCCAAGTCATCCAGGCGGGAATTTTCGCCGGCGGCCAGGATCATGCGTACGTGGTGGGGCAAACGTTGTAGGAAGAGTTCGCGTAGTAGTGAGTCGTCCGTGGTAGGGTTGCCCGCGAGGTCGCGCATGCGGCGTAGGAGCTGTGTGGGCCGTCGATCGCCGAGCTCTTCCCTGTTCAGAAGCTGCTGCAATCGCCGCTCCTCCGAAGCAGACGTGCGGCGGATTAACTCGTCCCTTAAGGTGTCGTAGGGTAATTCGGGGTGAGGGTGGATGATTAGGTCGCGGACTTCCGCCGCAGCTTCGGGAGGAAGGTTTGCGATGGCGTAGCCAAACCTTGAGGCTTGAGAAGTGACGCGGCGTCCGTCGAAGAGAACCTCCGCCTGCGCGAACCACAGCTGAGGGTCGGAGATGGAGAAAGGCGGCAGTCGGAGCGGTGCCACAGAAGCCTCAAGCGGTGGAAGTGGCGGTGGCCGGCTGGGAGGCGAAGAGCTGGTGGAGTGCTGGTCACCGTTCATGATGGTGGAACGCTAAGACATCACGTCCGGGTCACCAGTTGTAGAGCGAGAAATGAGGCGACCAGGCTCTACTGAGGTTGATGGGTTTAATGACGGTTAATGGCGATGAACCGAAAACGAAAGCTCGGGTCACGCGCGGTGCTGCGCGTAACCGATGGCGGTGCTGGTGATGATTATGACGCTGCTGCTACAGCTTCTTTCGGTTCGTTGTTACTTCGCGCGCAAAATAGGCCTTCCTTCATGCGAAATAAATAGACGCCCGTATTCGGGCATTTATTTTTTGGGCGGAATATAGATGCCGAAAAAATCCGATTTATAGTCCCCCATGTAAATGCCGATAGACACCCCCCGAATTGAGTTCAAAATAAATGCCGAAAACCACAAACCCTAATCATAGCCCACCACTCTCACACGACGTGGTTGTATCAAAGCACAAAGCCGCTTGCAAAACAGTCGGCTTAAACGCGCACGGCATAATGAAAGAATTATTGGCCCATTCTTTCGATAAGAGAGTGCTGCCTTTATCGCACGTGTACTTAACCTAGGCCTAGGCCTTGGCGTAGACATAACCCCACGTCGACAATCGGGTATTGTCGTCCGTCTTGTGTGTATAAGCCGATAAAATGGTGACGCAAAGATAATTTTTCGATAGTGTGCTATATCAATGCCACCTAATAACAGGAGGCATGAGCACTCTTTTATTACGCGAGTGGCCCCACTGTCGCTGTTTGCGGTCAGAGAAAGAGCGAAGAAGAGAAAAGCTCCCTGGTTGAAAATGTCTGGAATCCGGTGCGTGACGTTGCCAAAAGAGTGCGCGGGCATTCTGTTATTATGGTAACCTACTGTCATTTAAGTGGCACTGGTTGTATCGTGTATCACTGGGGTGAGATAACAATAGCTCGGCATTTTGGGGTCGCGAAACTCACAGTCATAATCGCCTGATAAGCTAGGAGCTCAGCCGCAGGCTACGAATAAGTGACCGGCTCTTTTTCAGAATAATGGGAAAAGAGTCGACTTCTGTCTACGCTAGCAGACGATCGCAGCACATGATTGTGATCGTGAGTTCCACAAAATAATACATAATGATACCATAAATACAACATTGACTCCATAACGCAAAATTCCTGCATAAAAATTCCCTAAAAAATGTGCCCGATAAGTCGGTCTACCTAACATCACGTCCACTTCGAACGCATAAAAGGGACGAGGACCTCCACAGCCTGAGCTCATGCAGGGGGGAGCTCCCTGTTGCCACCGCCTTCCCAAACACCAGTGTTAATGGCACCGAATTCTTATTCTATGATATTAACCAATGTGACCGCGCTTACATCGTACGACCTTGTTTCAATATGGATTGTAATAAAAAAAACAAAAAAAAAACAGAAAACAATGGTGACATATCCCTCTGAAACCCGCATGCAATAAACTCCAGAGTCGTTTCACGTGCTTAAATTGGGTAATTAGGACCTTAGTAACTACTAGAAACACAATTTCCTTGACTTGTGTTAAATTTTTGGCTGCAATGGTGTGTTATCATAATGCACACTGGGCTTGTATCACAAAGTAAAAAGAGTGTATAATAGAAAGCATGGCAAATCGTAATTTTTTCTCACTCAAGCAAACATTCAAAATAGTAAAATAGTGTGTTAAGTGTTCACTATGAATGAAGCACCTGGAAGCAGTTTCTAGAAACCGCGATGCATAGAAAAATGTTGCAAGCTTTGCACCGAAACCTCGTACGTTGACAGCAACCTGGGTTCCTGCACCGAGATGAGGATTAGTTTGCCACCCTATGACGCCTAAATTCGGTTTTTCACTGTTCGCGCTATGTTTCTCAAAATAATTTGAACGACAATGGGCATTCATGCCATCGCAAACCGGAGGCACGAAGCAGCAGCACGTCGTCACTTTCACTGAAAAGGTTGACTATCCGTGGTCCCACGTTCTCAAAAGCAAGGCACATAAATGTCCGAAGGACTTGTACATTGATTAATGCCATCCAAAGACACCTAAACACGTCTATCATTTACTTCTCACTCATTAGCTGTCCAGTAACACGCTCCTAACCACCGAACACAAATATAGCGGCCGCCATGACATTTTCTGCCGCTGCCGGAATACGCAGTGTACCGCCGCCGGCGCGCTAACTGGAGGCGGCGGCGGCAGCGATCCGTTGTACAGGAGCGGGTTTGGAAATACGCATCCCGGTTGGGAACCCCCCGGGTTGCTGTCCCCAGTAATTGTTAGTGAAGAACTCGTTAATTATGAAATATAGTTGGACTTCAGGAGCGCTACTGGCAATCAGTGCCGGCGTAAACGCCCTCACCCCCCCCCCCCCCCCCTCTCCCTCCTGAGCTCTCCTGAAACGGCGCTAAAAAAGACAAATTTCGGGCTGGAAGAAGCGCCTTTAGGTCGGCAGAACAGTGAGAGAGAAAAATCGAAAATACAGGGTGGGGGGCATATTTCCCACTTGCCGCAACCGGCAAGTGGGAAACCCTACCTGTACCGGCACCCTACCTGTGGGCCGGCAACCCTACCTGTACAGCGTGCAACATACACTACACAAAACTGCCAATAGTTGGAGTACACTGCGATGCCTCAAATTGAGAAGGATGATGAGGAAGGACATCGGAACCTCGTCCCAGCCCTCCCCTTCCGATTTGTTTCGGTTTCAGCCTGTCTACCAACGTCATGATGACGTTCCTCGGGTAGAGGTTTATTGCAGGCATTTGTTGCAGCCCTATAGCACCACCCTCCAAGTGAACCCCAGCAAGGTTGTAAAAAATCATTTTTTTTTAAATAAGTGAATCTGATTTGTTTAATTTACAACGAAGTTATTATTTAATTTCAATCAGATTTATACGACGGCCTGGCTATGTGGTCACTCTGGTCTCCAATCATGAAGCCTGATTACATGTTCCATCACCTCCACCACCAATGACATGACAATAACATATTGTCGTAGCTTCCTTTTCGTTTTACCCACATGCAACACTCAGCATAAGTGGCGTAGCCATTGGGGGGGGGGGGGGGGGGGGCGAGTCGAAAGCGTACCTGTGGTAGCGCATTTGTGGGAAGAAAACGATGGGGACATCCTCCTCCCCCATGTAAAGTCTGCATATAACTCCTCCCGAAATATTTTTTTCTGGTTACGCTGCTGCTCAGCACAGACTCAGAAGGAGCAATACCGTGCTTCCACGCACAGGTCCGGAACAACAACAACTATATTGGGAAACGGTTCGGAATTTACTTCAATCCAATACAGTCATTTGAAAGTTTTAGTCCAATGTTTTGTAGGCGGCAGCGTTGTAACAATGAAATAATAGACAGGGCGTTGCTGAAATAACTAGTATGCAAATATTTGTGATTCTGCGCCACGTTTTGGAACACCCTTCTGAATTTCGAATGTTTCTTGTTCAGGCGCGAAATTATTGGGATGCTGATCTAAACGACGTCAAAACGAACATCAGTGATTTAAGTTGCGAATAAAATGAGTTCTTTACATCAAAATGATATAAATCATTCCATCCTGGCCTCGCTCGAGAAAGAAGAAAACAGGGACCTGTCTAGACACGTGTATCTAGAATGGCGCCTCTATCAGCCGCCGGCTCTAAAGCGAAACGCACCGCCTCCAAAATAATGTCGCCACCGGCGCGCGTACGCTAACGATCTCTGATTGGCTGCGCAATATATGTATAAATATTTGGATGCTCATTGGTCTAAAAAACGGGCGTCAGTTTCCTTTGCGCTGATTGGGCGAGAGTCATTTGACTGAGGAGCGAGCATCCGAACGCGCGAACCGCTCAACGGAAGGAGGCGAACGGAGGAGAATCACGAACCACGTCTGTTCGGCCACGCGTGTTCTCTCGGACTGCAACCGTTGTGCACGCAGACGCTAGGGGGTAGTTTGAGGGTTTTGAATGCTTTAGATTTAGATTGTGGCGAACTGCTAATGTGAGAACGGAATGGCACATCCACCTCATCATCACAACAGCGGGAAGACGAACATGTGATGGAATCCCTGCACCTCCAAAGGACGCAGAAATCGTCAGAGAGGAAGTCTGCACTCTTTCCGACGTACTGCAGGTGAACGGTAAGACAAGTTTGATTACTTTTTTGTGACTGAAGGAAGTAATGCAGGTTTATCACGTTAAGTGCATTACGTACAACATTTACGAGTCACTCGGTACGTTAGCGGCGTTTCATTGTGAAGTGCATTGCCGTAACTTGTACGTTTCTGATATGCCGTTAATCAAATTATGTGTGGTTATGCTAGTTGCCCCTCATGCGCGTCGCAGCCGTTCATTCACTGTGATCTACGAACATTCGTGACAAATGCCTTGGTGTTCAAATACGAAATCAAGATCGATTGCCTATCATAGCAGTGATTTCCGTGCATAGTTACGGATCATCAATATATTTTTTGTTTTGTTTTAGTTCTCCCGCAGCCATCGGCAACAACGACGCACATAGCCCAGCATTGGCTTTTGAACTACCCTTCGATGCCGAAGTACCTAAAGCTCCAGTGAAGCCTGTTACAAGACGTAAAAAGATATGTACTGTAGCTTTTTCGAGGCAGTTTCCGAGGACAAATAAAGTTGATTTGTCATACAGCATCGCTTTTTGATTGTCTGCTTTGGGACAGCATGATCGTTGCTCTACAGCAAGACAGCAAGCGCCGAAGACAAACGGACGAGGCTGGGGGGATAAGGGGGACGAGAGGAGAGACGAAAAACCCGAGGAGAGAAGGAAAAGGAGGTTGGGAAAGGAGGTCGGTCTGCGCATGCGCACTGGGCCCCAGCTTTTTTCCCGCGCTGGCCAGCGGAGACGCTGTGAGTGGCTCCTGGGGATCACGTGGTTTGGGCGCCCGCCATTTTCCCTGGACCATTGCGTAAACGGCAGCTTCCGGCGGATGCCTCTATCACGCCATCTCGCCCGCTGGTTCTGTACTCTGAGCGCAGCTTCTCGTACCGCCAGTATGTGCCGCTGACGCTACTCTTCGCATTGTGAGCCTCGACGTCGCCGCTGTGACAGGTTTGGGAGTGATCGGAGTGTGCACATGTCGTCGGGGGCAATATGAATCGTGCTTCGTTCAGTTAACAGGTAAGGTGTAAGGATTTGTCATTCTGTCTATGATGAAAATGGGCTGTAGTCTGCTTCCACAAGTTTGTGGCAAGCGTGATAACGGCATCCTGTTTTGGCGACATCAGATCTAGGAGGTGCCCTGCATAGTTTCGTTTTAGTTTGTTTGTCGTGCTTCACAGAAATCGAGAAATGCCAACGGGTGCGGATCGAAGGGATGAGTTCCGGATATCCCTTTTCATCCCCCACAATTTGTGTCACCGCAGTGTACTCCAACTATTGGCAGTTTTGTGCAGTGCAGAGGCGGAGAGTTTTCATTTTCCCGGACGGGGCAAGGGCGCACCGCGAAATAAGTACTCTGGCCGGGGGGGGGGGGGGGGGGATATGTTTATTAAGAAAAAAAAAGAAAGGAAAGGTAAGCCAGATGGATGTCGGCTTGTTATTCCAAAAAAGTGAAAGGGGGAAGTCTAAAAAGGCAAAGAAAATAAGAAAACAAAAAGAAGGAAAGAAACCGAAAGAGAAATGAAGAACACAAAACTAGCTCAAGAAGCTCAACAAGCTCAAGAATCACACACTCTGGCGGGATCCTATGATGTATGCAGAACTGGTATAGAAATACGAGTAAGGAAGAACAGAAAAAGCAAAACAAAAGAAAAAAACAGAGAGAACGTAAACAGTGAACATGTGCACAACTGAAGGCATTACGCCTTTGAAAACTGAGTGCAAAAAGAACAAAACGTATTGAATCCTCCGTGTTTGACCCGAAATGCGCGCAATATGGTCAATGAAATAGAGCAGCACCAGCTCCGGTGGCGCAGCGGTAACGCGTGCGCTTGGAGACTGGGAGGTCCGCGGTTCGAATCCGCGGGCCGGCTGTGCCGTCTGGGGTTTTTCCTGGGTTTTCCTCAGATGTGTAATAGGCGTATGCCGGCACAGTTCCCCTGAAGTCGGCCCATGGACGCAGCTATCCTTCCCCCGAGCGGATTCCGCTCGGTCTTCCACTTCAACCTTTCCTCTCCTCCTCTCCACCACCTTTCCCTTCCCGAGAAACATGCCGCCTAATCAGGCAGGCAGACCTCTCGGGTTCCTCCCAACGACACTCCTCCTCCTCCTCCCTCCTCGAAATGGAGCAGCGGGAGTTGAACCCGCTCCCAAAGAATATGCGTTACCGTTACACCTCACTGGCAGCTGCTGGTACCTTTTTGACTGCTTCGTTTCATTGATCTGATTGCTTTGGGCGAAATTCAGGGTACGTGTTGTGTCATCCTCTGTGTTTCTTCGCCTCACCTTCTACTGTGATAATGAGTATGGTGGGCGGATACATATTTTACAAATTGCAAGATGCATTTCTGGGTTGGTGCCCCTTCGCTCTTTTGACCCGGGCGCGCCGAGCCCCAAAGTTTGGTGTCAGTCTCTTAGCGGGACTTCCCGGGGGAGGCGGCGCCCCCCCTAGTTCATGTTCCGGGGGGGCAAGGCCCCCCCCCCCCCCCCGCAGTCGGCGCCTATGGTGCAGTGTATGTTGCACGCTCTACAAGTGGGGTTTGCCGGCAGAGTTTTCGTCTCCGAGGGGAAGGGGGGGGGGCACGTGGGAAATATGCCCCTCTTCCCCCCGTGTTCTCGATCTTTATTCTACTCTCTCACTCTTCTGCGACCTAAAGTCGCTTCTGCTTGCCCTGAAGTGCGTCTATTTTAGCGCCCCTTCAGGCAGACTCACGAGAGGGGGACGTGGGGTGGGGGGGAGGCGTAGACGCAGGCACTGGTTGCCGGCAGCGCACCCAACGTCAAACATATTTCATAATGAACAAGTTATTCACTCAAATTTACTGGGGACAACATCCCGGGAGGTTTCCAACCGGGATCATAGGGTGTCAAGCTAACAAGATGATGTCACCATTTTTTCTTTTCTTTGTGTGTGTGATTACAAAATCCATATTGAAACAAGTTTGTACGTTGTAAGTGTGGTCACACTGCAAAAAAAAAAACAACTTTATCGATCACACTGCATGCGTCAGTTAATATCGTAGATTAAGAATTTGGGGGGCATTAAACAGGTGTGTGGGAGGAAGGTGGTAGCAAAAGCGGTGCTCCCACCACATGTGCTCAGGCTGTGGAGGTCCTCGCCCCCTTGCATGCATTCAAAGTGGACGTGGTGTCAGGTATTCTGACTTATCGCGCACATATTTTATGGAATTTCTATGTACTAATTTTCCGTTCTGGAGTCAATGTTGTATTTATGGTATCATTATGTATTATTTTATGGAACTCACGGTCGCAATCATCGGAGGGTGCACATGCCTCCTGTTATCGAGTTGGCATCGATACAACACACTACGGAAAAATTATCCATGCGTCACTGTTTTATCGGCTTATATGCACATCTGACGGATGACAATACCCGATTGTCGTCATAGGGTTAAGTACGCGTGCGATAACGGCAGCGCTCTCTTATCGAAACAATATGTCAATGTTTTTTCTTTCATGATGCCGTGCGAGTGGGGTGGGCTATGACGACATTCGAGCAACTGGTGACGAGATATGGAAACCTCGGAAAAACCACGACGCGTTCCTATAGAACAAACCATTTTCCCGTGCACGGGAGCCCCGTGAACTGGTCATAAGGAACATTACCAAAGAGACTCGACAAGAAAATGGTGTTGCTGTTAGACAGAGACCACTTCCATTCGTGCGCGTATATAGTGCTTGGTCGGATTGGCCGGCCACAAGGTGGCCAAAACTAGGGCGCCGAGAATAGAGGGAGCTAGTATTGAGGCATCCTAGTCAAAGCGTGCTGTCAGAGAGCTCCCACACCTCGTGCGTCGCACGTAAGTATGATTTTGGCTGTAGGCATTATCACGGCTGTGAGACGACCTCAGCCACCCTACGTCATTGATTACGTCACCCCGCCGTGCAAAGCATGCTTGTGGGCATTATCAGAAGAGGTCGTGCGTTCTCGGGCATCTTCACTTCGAACAGTGATGACGTTACTCTGGTTGGTTTCAGCTGGAATGACCCCGGTCACCTCGCGGAAGCAGTCATTTTGACCACTAACATTTGTTAGACGACCAATATGACGTGACAGTCTCGAAACCGCACCCCTTTCGTTTGAACATATGGAAGCACCACGCAAAGTATTTCGCTTTGCGGTTCTCCTGTTACTGCTCAGTCAAATTTACAAAGAGAGAGAGAGAAAGTGAAAGCTGCCTGTGGACGGATGTCCAGACCTTCCCGCGTGGTGTTAGCAGCGACGCGAAACCTTCCTTCATTTCGTGGCTTCCTGGGTATGAACTATACGTTCGACTTCAACGATTTCACCGTGCTCACGCTGAGAAGGGACCAGTCGACCTCTCCACAAATTATCATGAACCTTTGACAAAAATCACTGGGAGAGGACGGCGCCGGAAACAGAACACAGTGCGACGAAGTTCAGTCAGACCGGTTTCACATCAGTTCAAGCAGGGGGTCTCATCGACCTCCTGGATTTTAATTATTTTTTATATTTAGAAGCTCATCGTACATGATGATCCGTAGCGGCAAAACGAATAATTTCTATCGAATTGTTTTCGTGAAAAAGAAAAAAAAAACGAGAAAATCGGGCCCTGAATTGGAGTGTTTCAGTTTTGCCGTGCTTGCACGCGTCTATCTCCTGAGGTTTAAAAGATATTTTAGTGATTTTTTTATGCTTTTGTATGCATGCAGGCCAGCAGTCCGAGCCCAAAGTTTGGCGCACAGGTGCAATGCTCTGTGCTATAAAGCATGGCGAACATTCTCTCTCGCGCGGTTTTGTTCCAACTTCGACGTGTGACTTCTCCTGCTTGCCCACATTACCATTCTTGTTTCAGTTCACTCAGCTTTTAATGCTCTTTCATTTGATATATCTATTGTGCGTATTCCTCCGACAGGTACCTGCTGAAACAGGCAAATGTTTAGGCATACTTTGAAGAAACAAGGACTTTGAGTGTCCGTTTCTCGAAAAGGCCCCTTTTGATTTCATTTATATTTATCTAGAACATGGCCCGATATTAGACCTTTCATGTGATACACAGAAATTATTCTTCGAAAGGCGCACATTGACGATTGGCGCGTTAAAACGCGGCTCTACTCTGCGTGCGTACGTGTCGGAGACGGGGTGAGGGATCACTGTCGGTGTACAACAAAAGGAACAACTTTTGTAATCGAAAGTGGTCGATGTATTTACAAGACTACGAAAGTGGAAGGAGTAGTTTGCGACAAATTATTTCACTCAGTTTATAAGAAAACGTCACTTTTCTGCATTCACTGTCCACGGTACGAGCTATGAATGTTTCCCGGCCTCCACTTTCTGACGTCTTGCTTTTCCACCCATGCGAACCTTGTGTGCCACTTTCATGCGGTATACATTTAACCATTCATTTTTGTTTTGCCTTCTAAAAAAAAGCCACGTCCTCAGCGCGTACATAGAGTAGGAAAATGGAGGCGCTTTAGGTGTTTTCGCATGCATGTTACCATTCGTTCTGACCCAAGGATGACGTCTTGCTCGGGCTCTGGTCAAGTCAGGTGTCGTGGCGTGGTGCTCGATTGTTTCACCGATCGTGTCACACACACCTTTGTCGTGGCTTGTCCTTGTGAATAGCCATGTCGCGCCCGCAAAAGGGTAATTCCATTTTAAATCGACCAAGGTCCGCAGATGACATTTTCGATTTCATATGTTGGAAACGACCTCAAGTGACGACAAGAGCAGGTTCCCGGAGCTTCCTATACGATCAACCAGTCCACAGATGGAGGGGAGGGGGGTTAGGTGGCGCAGTCTTCGCGACATGTTTTTTTCTCCCGACTTTGCAGCCTTACTGATGCTATTTCATTCGCGTCACAGCCCTCATCGCTAGCACACGTAAAGTCTGGGCACTCTATTATACCGGTACGGAGTGAAAACGATGTCCCTTTAAAGGGACGCTGCAGAAAAAATGCGAAAATCAGAATATATGACAAAAATTGCACATATTTTAGTGCTCATAGCTCCTCCACGGCAGGTCAGATATCCGTAAATGAAGTATGCTTTTAATGTACAATCTTTCCTCTATCGTTCAATATAGAGAAAACCATTCTAACCTAGTTTCATTGCCGAAAGAGATTTCTGTGAAGTTAGGTGAGAGCAGAAAATTGCCTATGTTTGGTGTAGCATACCTCAGCCGCTGCAATACTTAGTACAATAATTTTGCGGTTACTGAAAGGCCAACGTATCCCCTAAATCCGGCTGCAAAAATCTGTTGCACTATTTTTGTAGGGTGTACGCAGCGAATTTTTTTCTGTGTCCATGTTTGTCCATTGTGGCCTTGTACTCCGACTCCACTTTCCACTGGCACCCCGTCGCGCGTTTCCCCATTTCCCAGGGCCTTCGGTCTCCCTAATGTTGCACCGATTCCCGCCGCTGGCACTTATTTGTGGGCATGTCCACGTCTGCATTCTTATTTACGTGCAAACTTTTCATACGCCGTTGCGAGACGAACGCATGAGGTCTGTCTATTATGCTGCAGCGACTGAGAGTGGAGTACTGACTATACGTAGCTGAGTATATCAACAACTTTTGAAACAGTTTCGGGTGTGCGCTAAAAAACAATAATAATAAACTGTACTGGGAAGTGCTACCAAGTGGCTCATTGCTGGAGGTGCCGCCTTTATTACAACCGCAAGAAGAAGTAATAAAAGCTGTCATTAGTTTAACTTACATTACATTAACTTACGTTATGCATTAACTTACATTACATAGGTAGCATATGCATCCCCTGAGCCCCGACATTATTTGGTCAATTAGACAGGATTTGGTCAATAAGAGGAAGGTCGCATCAAGACAGACCAGGCGAACCCTTGTCGGCAGAATGCGGCACTCATTATTTTTTATTAATATGTGTCACAAATAGGTGTCACAATAATTTCCATCGCAGAAAGGTGTGGTACCTATGCAATGCAGGTTGACAGTTTTTGTTACTTCTTTTTGCGGCTGGAATGAAGACGGCACCTCCAGCAATCAGCCACTGGTAGCGCTTCCCCCCAGCACAGAATTTAATTAAAACAATTAACACCTTGTACGGTATAGACAAAGGTTGTTGATACTCAGCTACTCCAGTCAGTACTCCACTCTCAGTCTCTGCGGCATAATTGACAGACGCCATCTGTTGGTCTCCCAACGGCACATAAAAGAATTGCTCGTAATAAAGAATGCCGACGTGGATATGTCCACAAACAAGTGCCACCAGCGGGAATCAATGTAACACCATGAAGACCGAAGGCAAGTGCAATTCGAAACGCGCGATGGCGTGCCACTCGAAAGTGGAGTCTGAGTGAAAGGCCGCAACGGCGAAACCTGGGCACAGAGAAAAATTCGCTGCGTTCACCCTACTAAAATAGTGCAACATATTTTGGCAGCTGGATTTACGGGATACGTTGGCCTTTCAGTAACCGCAAAATTATTGTACTAAGTATTGCAGCGGCTGAGGTATGCCATATCAAACATAGGCAATTTTCTGGTCTCACCTAACTTTGCTGACATCTCTTTCGGCAACGAAACAAGTTAGAATGGTTTTCTATATATTGAACGATAGAGGAAAGATTTCGCATTAAAAGCATACTTCATTTACGGATAGCTGTCCTCCCGTCGACGAGCTGTGAGCGCTAAAATATGTACAGTTTTTGTCATACCTGCTGACTTTTGTATTTTTTTCTTCAGCGTCCCTTTAAAGTGACACCATTTTCACTCCGTACAGGTACACTAGAGCGCCCAGACTTTACGTGTGCTACGTATGAGGGCTGTGACGCGAATCAGTAAGGCTGGAAAGTCGCGAGAAAAAATCACGTCGCGAAGACGGCGCCACCTTACCCCCCTCTATATCTGTGGACTGGTTGATCGTATAGGAAGCTCCGGGAACCTGCTTTTGTCTTCATCTAAGGTCGTTTCCAACATATATTTTTTTCACTGAAATCAAAAAATGTCATCGTCAGACCTTAGTCAATTTAAAATGGAAATTTTTATGTCGATTTTATGTCGAATGGTCGATTTTTAAAATGACTCGCCGCTCCATCTGTTGTTACACAAGTCTTCGCTCACCAGACCAAACCTGTGCGTTTCCGTGCCAGCTGTTACCGCACATGTGAATGTGGAAATTTGTTTTTCCATTTGTTTTCCACGCTGGTATTTCGCTAGACATAGCTACTGTACAGTTTTGAGCGAATTCGAAGTACATTACGTGCGTCTTGGAAGATGGATTAGTAGTTTTCTCCCGTATGACTTTGCTCTGAACGTCTCTCATGTAGTTTTGACAAAATGTGAGAACCCGCCCACTTCCTTAGCTCTGAGGGGAAATGTACTGCTGCGACTTCAGCACCGAACACGCGAAAACCCGTCCCGTTTGATTGACCATTCCTCCATTTTTTTTTTCTTTGGTCTAATAAATATATCCCCCCCCCCCGCATAACTTAAGTATGTATAACTTAATAATGTCGTAAAATTAAGTCAAGCAAGCTTGGTAGAAATCTGCGGGAACCCTGGAAAAAGCAACTCCTGAGTCGTTATTTATTTGTACAGTATGCGTATCACCGCATACGCTGCTCGCATGAGAGGTTTTACCTTCGCTGATCATTTAGTCGTTGAAATACGACTTTACGGCAACGTAGGATTTCATCGAGATCCTTTGTGGGAAATAACGAACTCCCAGGCGTGGATTGTTTCTTCAGCAAGGCGTCCACAGTTTGCCGACGAATAGCTCAGGTAAGGTTAAGACCAGACAGCATTTTTCAAACAGCGGACGCATCGACAGGTGGCCCGCAATCCCGCGGTACCGCCAGCCGGTCTCCGACACGTACGCACGCACGCAGCGAATGGCCGCGTTTCAACGCGCTAATCTCCAGTGTAGGGCTTTTGAAGCAGAATCTTTTTATGTCAGATGAAAGGTCTAACATGGGGCCATGTCCTGGCAAAGCATAAATGAAATGAAAAGGGGGGCCTTTTTGAGAAAGGGGCACGCAAAATCCTTGTTTTTTCGAAATCTGCCAAAGCAATCGCATGTTTCAGCAGCTACCTGCAGAAGGTATACGCACGATTGGTGTTTATTTATGATTTATTTATGATCGTACATTAAGTGCCCTCGCGGGGCGTTACATGACGGGGAACAAACTCACACGTGAACATACAAGTGCATGCCAAATGTACATAAGAGCAAGAACTTGCGGTAGTAGCGGCAATGTCAAAAACAAAATCAAAAACCAAGGTATGTAGACAACTTGCTACGAAATACAGCAGCGTCAGGGACTGAGACGAGAGACTGGGGAAGGTCATTCCAAGCAGCTATAGTATGGGGGAAATAAGAATACAAAAAATAAGAAGTGCGACACGATATGGGCATTACTTTACATGAATGATCACACCGTGCTGAGATGTAATGAGCTGGGGCAACAAAGGAGGGACGGATAGAAGAGTTGCAATATAATTTATGAAAATGACAGAGACAAAAAAAAAGTTGTACGATGCGAGAGCGGGTGGCAAATGAATTGACGACTTGTGAGATGTAATGCTTGAAGGATAGGAGTGAGTAGTCAGAGAGAATAAAACGAGTTGCACGGTTTTGGACAGATACTAGGAGATTGATAAGGCTAGTTTGGTGGGGGTCCCAGATGGCCGAGGCATATTCTAGTTTGGGTCTGACTAGTGTTTCGTAAGCAAGTAATCGGACATTGGTCCGTGCCTGTTCTAGATTGCGTCGAAGATAACCAAGCTCGCGGTTAGCATAATTCACGACATTGTGTATGAGGTCAGCCCTAGAGTCACTAAATAAGCTTCGCTTCAGAGTATCGACACTGAGGTCCAAGGGTGAGCAGAAGCGCCATCTTGTTTCCGCACCACACCGTTACCATCCTCAGTTGAGGATCAAAGACGGCTAACATAATGCTCGCTGTGGGGTAGAGAAGCGTGTTGTATTGTTGTGCGATAGTCCATGTATTGTCCACTAGAACGTCTTGAGGATGTCAAGGTGAACTCAAGGCCGTCAGCTTTGATGAGCTGCTTCCAAGAGGAAGGAACATTTCACCCGCGCACGACAGATGGCGTCGTCTGCTAAAATGTGCCTGAAGTGCGCGTGACTACCGTGGCGCGGAAACAAGATGGCGCATGCTCGCTCTTGGAACTCAGTGTCGATACTCTGAAGCGAAGCTTATTTAGTGACTCTAGTCAGCCCAGGAGAGGTTAGCTGAAAAATTAAGACCCGGGTATTTGTAACAGGAAGAAGAGGGAACGAGAATGTGGTATTGGAACGTATATATCATGTGAAGGAGCATTAGAAGCTGAGCGGATTGATACCAAGTATGGTAACGAGGGATATCTAGAGCCAGAGAAATCACATGCGTCGAATTTGGAACAAAACTGCGCGAGAGAGCATGTCCGCCATTTTCTATAGCACAGAGCGCTGCACCTGTTCGCCCAAATATGCGCTCAGACTGCTGGCCTGTACGCATACTAAAGCATCACAACGTTTCACTACAATAACTTTTAAAGCTCTGGAGATATACCACACGTGCAAACACGGCAAAACTGAAACACTCGAATGCAGGGCCGGATTTTCTCCAATCTTTTTTTTTTTTTTTTTCGCGTGAAAACTATTCGGTAGAAATCGGTACGATGAGCTTCGAAGTATAAAAAAAAAATATTGAAAATCTCTGATATCGATGGGACCTCCATGCCTGAGCTGAAGTGAAACCGGCCAACATTTTTTTTTATATATATTATATCATCAGCGCGGCACCCGTGCACAATTATTTTTTTTTATTTGGTCCACATCACATAGACGTTTAACAGGGGAAAAAAAGGAAGAAAGAATCAGGGCTCTAGCTCAAAGTAGTTTTTCCTGAAAAAAATCACGAAGTTGCGGTATTTTGGTAAAACTCGGATGTTCGGTTTAAAAAATAACGTATTGCTGGTCGTCCTATAGGACGTCCATCTTGGGACCAAAGCCAAGCGCAATCACTAGATTTTACAACCTTAAATTATCTCGGGCGGCGGTTTTTCATTTTTATTTATTTTTTTTTTATTATTATATATATTTTTTTTTTTTGTTATAGCCGCGTAACAATTTTTTGAAATCCGGCACCGACAGCTTACAGCCCCGACGGAGTCCGCGCGGCCTTGAGCAAACTTTCCTACAGAACACTCTGCTTTCGCGGCATTTTCAGCATGTCTGTCGACCACGGGCGAGCCGTGTCTGACGAGAATGTGCATTTTGGAGTGTAAAAAAAAATGTAAGTCGCCAAAATTGGGCAAATTTCGGGATGCCCACAGCAGCAACCAACAGCCACTTTATTTTAAGAGGACGAATGTGGAGTTTCATTGCCAGGGGCGACCGCGATATTCTGCCCCATTGCTGATGGTGATATGGGGATGGAAATAATGAGCCCCTTCACAGTAAGGGTCGAAGTCCTATTGTGCATGCCCACAGCACGTGAACAGCAGAACAGGCAAACACGAGATAGAAAAGTGGCAGTTATGAATCATCAAAGAAGTCACGGTGTGCGTCGGGAAGAGCCGGACGTTGAGACCCAGTGAAAAGAAAAAAAAAAAGGAAGAACAGTGAGGAGGCGTCTGGCTACTAGCAGAGCGTCAAGCCGAATCCGAACCGGATCCGAAACCCGGAGAGAAGCGTTATTTTTTGCAGGAACCGAACCGAAAACGCCGCCGCGATCTTGGAGCTGAACCGGAACTGAACCGATTCATAAATTTTCGGTTACCGTTTCAAAATGGAGAGCTCGAGACTGACCGTTTGAATGCGTTAGCATTAGGAGCGTCAAAATGGAAGTGTGTGTGTGTGTGTGTGTGTGTGTGTGTGTGTGTGTGTGTGTGTGTGTGTGTGTGTGTGTGTGATGGTGAAGCCTCACCAAGACAGCAGTATAAGTGGACGTGTAAGGGGGATATAAGAGGGTAAATGTAAATGGAAGCAAATGACTTGAAATTGAAGTAGTGGAAGGTAATTAAGAGTAAGAGGGTAAGAGTACTTGAAGGTAATTAGAGGTAATTAAAACAAGAAAGTTGAGTTTAAAGGTAATGAATGTAAGTATTATGTAATTAACAGAAAGAGTAAATGAAATTAAAGAAAACCGAAGGTAACCTCAGGTCATACAGGAGGTAATTAAATGAAATTAAACGTAATAAACGTCTATTAAAGGGAAATTGAGAGAAATTATGGCAAGTAAACGGAATTGAAGTAATTGAGGGGATTCAAGACTATGTACCTAAGGTAACCTGGGGTTATCTAAGGTAATTAAAGAGTAATTTCAGGGTAATTGGAAGGAATTTAAGCTAATTAAAGGTTAATCAAATGGACGTACATATACTAATTGAAAGTGTAAAACCGGAGATGAAGCACTGACTGGACGCGGACAGCCGGAAGTCTGGTATAGACGGGGTGTGGACAACCAGAAGTCGGGTTTAGACTGGAAGTTGACAACCGGAAGTTATGATTATACCGGAAGCCCATACCCGAAAGTCAAGTATGGACCGGAAAAGATGAACGAATGAATGAATTTTATTTCCACTTTAAGTCGTGGTGGGAGCCGTGAAAAAAAAAAAAAAAGTCGCAGTATCGGCTTTTGGTTCGTAGTAACGACGAGATGGTTAGTGCTAACGCATTTCTCTCGCATTTACCGCTAAATCGCCAGTGAATTTTTTATTTCATCTTACCTACCCTAAGTACCCCAACCTGTTCCAAAAGTGACCGGTTCAGGCGGCATTCATTGCAACCCGAGTCTCCAATACAGGCGAAAATGCACAGCTGGACCGACGACAGCATCGATGGAGACAACGTCGGACAACCGCGCTCTATAGTTTCGTTTTCCTGTGAACAACCGTTTCTTCGCAGCTTTGCGGCTAGCTATAGGACATGCCAAGAGAAATAAAACTTTCGGAACTTTCCTACCGTTTATCTTAGGGCATATACCTTGTGCAATGAACCGGTTCGGAAGCGATATGTGTGTCCTTCTGGAGCTGAACTGGAACCGAACCATTATGCCTGGACCTGAACCGAAACGGAAAAAAATCGGTTTGATCCTCTGGCTACTAGTGTTTCTGAAAGCCATTGTATTAGCAAAACGCCACTCGTCCTTGAGGCCAGTTTTTTGTCTCCATTTGTCGCCATTTTTGCTGCCTTAGCAAACGTGGTTGTGTCATGTTGAACGTAGAAGTAAAATGCAAGCGACCAGGTGTATACTTGACTAGACCAACACTTCTGTGGTTACTTCGATGACGCAATTGTATTTACGGCAAATCCCTCCGATCTCGAGAACGTTGTCAGATGTGCCGAAAAATGCTCACCTGAATTAATTTTCACTACAGAGACCCCTTCTGGTAATTCCTTAAGATTCCTAGAGATAACTTTCCTTTTTAAGTCAAGTTTCTGTTTGGAGTATGTAAATCAGTAAACCAAAACCTCTCCTCCATCCCCAGAGTTGTAATCACAAATCTGTCAAAAACGGAATTCTAAAATCGGTCTTGTCCGCTGCTATGACAAGAAAATAAAAGTAAAAATAAATCCTGTGTTCAGAGGATTTCTAGCGACATACATGAGGAGCTCTTGCGTCTACTATGTGCTGGCTACGAAACGGATTCAATCAGAAAATGCTTGTTCCGTACGATCACGCGACAAGAAGCCCTACCAACCGCTGTCCTGTCATCATTCCGCTTTTTCCATGATATTTCCCACTCACTAGGACAACTGGCTGCTGCATACGGCGTACGTGTGGCATACACGATACCTAGCAAACTGTCAAATCTACCGTTTCTACGTCCCTCTACTGAAAACGGTTGCGCCCCAAACCACAAATATCCTTATGTGAATTGCTCCAAACGCGTTGTGTACTCAATACCCTTAAAATGTGGAGCCTTCTACAATGGCCAGACTAAAAAAAAGTATTAATGAGCGCTTAAGAGAGCACGAAAACATTGTTCCCTATAATTCACCAACCTCTGAACCACCCCAACGTTGAGACAACCGTTCTGATTGCCTTCCTCTCTTCAATGAGGCTATAGAGCTCTATTGCATTGCAAGGATGATACTTCTCGTACACTCTTGGAAACAGCTTTGATCGTTCACACCCCCAGGTTACATGGTAATCTGTCCATAGTTATCGCGCCTTGCCTTTATAATCTAATCAGCCCCGCATACATAGACTATTCCACTTCTTGATGCTTTGCTTCCCCTCCTTGCTTCCTTAAGCCCTTCGGTTGTAGATATGATTCCGCGTTTTCAGTTTTAATCGAAAAACACATAAAAACATACGCCGGGTAAATTTTCCCTAATTCGGTTTTCGTCAAAAAAAAAAAAAAAAAAGAAACACCGAATACGGAGGGACATTCCAGGACATGACAGAGGTAAATTGCAGCACATGGCCAGCAAGTTGTTGATGCAGATCAGAGCCTACAGAAATACGGTGGTTACGAAAAATGTCCATTTACTTTTTCGTTAGCCGTAAAACGCCACCTAAGCGAACAACGCCATATTGAATGACCGTCGTGGGGAAATTACATTGCGATTTCCATTCCCCAATAACTGTCGGGTAAACCACGTACATGCTAGGAAAAACATCGAAAAACGCCGACTGCGTGAAAGTCAATAGCATCGAAAAACATACGCCGAATATACTCGAAAATAAACACCGGAACCCTAGTTGTAGATAACGAAAACGTAAGGCATCCTTGTCGACCTCCCCCTCTGCTTTGTTTTACTTTTACTCGGCCTCGCCACTAACCGTTGAATGGATCAGATATCGGGCGTCATATTCGCTTCTTCTGACACGGCGAAGCCGTGTTCCCTTTCGCCCACCTGGTGTCTTCATGTTGTATATTTGTACCTGCTATATTAAAACCTTTATATTTTGAAACCTATGCGCTGACATTTAAACCAGCAGTGCTTCACAACGACGTCGAAAATGGCGCTAAAGCAGAGTGCTGTGCGGGAAAGTGTGCTCTAGGCCATGCGGACTCCGTCGGGGCTGTAAGCTGCCAGTACCGGATTTCAAGAGATCGTTACGTGACAATAACACACACACAAAAAAAAGAGATAGGGAGAGAGAGAGAAAAAGTCACCCCTTGAGATTATGGGAATTGATGCCTGGTAACCAGACTTGTGCCCGTTACTCGAAAAAAGTAATTGATTACCATACTCGACTTCAAATGTAATTGAGTAACGAGTAGAAAAGTAACGCGTTACTTCGGTCGTTACTCTGCATTCACGCAAATTATAACCGTCTTTGTGTGCCTCAGAAAAAAGAAAAAAAAAAGGTTCAACAGCGGAACAGCTGAAATAACAAGACAAACAAAAACACGTAGGACAAGGAGATCTGTACGCCCGGGAAGACGTTGACCCGATTGTGGAAGAGCATTGCGTGGAACTTCCCCATGACTCACTAAACTTCCAAAGCTTCAGGTACCATCACACTGGTGTAGGAAGAGATTAGGGAGAAAGACTCTGAAATTCCAGAGCGTTATTACAATGACCTCCGCTTGCTATAGTAGAACAGCCCAACAAAGGCTGATGGCACCAGGGGCTTGATTTGGGGCAGAACATCTGAAAGGTAAGCTAATCTCTGCCGGAAAAGTAATCAATTACTGAGTAATCGATTACTCAGAAAAGTAATTGATTACTCGAAAAATTACTTTGGCAGCAAAGTAACTGATTACTTTATTTTTAATTAACTGCGATTTTAGTTAACTGTGTGTCCCCAAAACTACATGATAATTTGTGGAGAGGTGGACTGGTCCCTTCTCAGCATGAGCACGGTGGAATTTTCGAAATCTAACGAATAGCTCATACGTCCACCGAACATGTTTGGCGCCGCCTGGTGGGGAACAGTGCGGAGCGGAAGTTGGGTAGATATTTTGCGAATGTACTATATTCAACTGAAGAGGAACATGACAAAAATTGTTATCGCGATCTATGATGGTCCAGCCACCGACTTCTGACGTTTGACCTAGAATGACTCATATATATCCGTTACAGATTCCCCCCCCCCCCTTTGTTTAATGCTGTGACAGCGGCACTGATGCCGTTTTCTTTATTTTTTTTTTTTTGGTGGTGGTTGTGATGGTGAAAGGACTCGGGGTTGTCTGCCTCACACAGGTGGGCAACGTCACGACTGTCGCCCTAGGGGAATGTGCGTCCTGGGCCGACTTCTAAGGGAACTGTGCCGACATCTGTCTGAAAGCGACTGAGGAAAACCCAGGAAGAACCCCAGCCGGCGCAGTCCGCACCGGGATTCCAACATTGTTGCGGGATACGTGGTCAAGCCAGGGGCGGTTCCAAGGGGGGGGGGTGCAATCGCCTCCCGAAAACGTCAGTTTATACATTGGATTTCCCTCTCCCCCTCCTCCACTACACGCTCCGACAAAGAAACCGCCCCTCCCCCAAACCGAGGGTCTGGATCCGCCCCTGGGTCAGGCGGACTTGCTGTGAGAAAAAGCGCATAACTGCTGGGTGACTAATTAGCTCTGTAATTTATTAAGTAACCTGTGGATTAGATAATTTCTTTGAAATGCGATATAGCAGAAATGGAGCTAGTCATTATCAGCGTTGAAAAAAATCAGGAATATTTTTAAAAATATCCTTTCGAGCGGGCTTTTTTTCTTGGATAGAACCGGGATATTTTCGGAGAATATAGATAAAGCCTAGAAATTTGACACAATGTAAAATCAGATATGTTTTGCTGTTCTTCTTGATTTCGGGTGAGGTCTCTTAGTTTCAGTTTATGGAACTGCCTGTCCCAGTAATATTGAATGAGTTTCCACTGTTTTCTGAAAGGTGTAGTCCCATGCACGCGTGGGTGAATGGTGTAGACGCTACACGCCTCGATTAGCTGTCGTACGTCAGTTACAATGCCTCCAAGAAGCAGAAGAAAGCCTCTCCCTCAGTAAGCAGAAGTAGAAGAAAACGACGAAAAAGTGAAATCTGGAAAGTTAAAATAAAGTCAAGTTGAAAAGTTACAAAGTTCAAAGTTAGAATTTAATGTTGCGCGTACCTGGGCTTCTGTAAACACAAAACAGTAAACTCACGTAATAAAATATACCGACAGTTTTCCGTGTGACGTTGAATTAAGATTGCCTTTCACGTCGCATCTGGCCAAATCTCTAAAAAATCCAGAAATATGTATTCATTGCATTAACCGCTTTACATATCAAGACCATCTGTGACTTTCATCTGGTTATAACGCCGCACTTGAGCGCGACACGACCACTCTGCGCTGATAGAGCATCATGGCCACATCAGGCGAGCTTGGCGTCTGATCTGACCAGATCTTGGGGTAAACGCTGATCTGGCCAGACCTGGGAAGCTTGGCGGCTGATGTGCATGAACATCCTGGGAGAAAGGCTCCTGATCTGGCCAGATCCTGGGAGCAAGTCACCTGATCTGGCCAGATCTGGCAAACTTTGCTCCGGATACAGACTGATGCCGCCAGATCCTGCCAGATCTGGGAGGGATGTGGCATTTTCGTACAGGTAAAATCCAACAAAATCCACCGGATAAAATCCATATGGATTTAATCCAACAACCTTGGCCATGGTTCAAATCCATCGCCCTTATTGAACACCCTGGGATAAGTTTCCAGCTCTCGCTATGCAAATGAACCGAAACCAGAACTACGCACTACTCGAGCGCAGAAAGAGCGACAGGCCTCACGTGACCAATCGACGTGAGAGGACCATGTTCTTTGGGGCAATGGAGCCGATTGGAGTAGGCGCTGATCTATTAGCCAAATAGACCGCTCTCCGGCCCATATGAGGCCACGACCCAAAGTATACTAGGTCGATTTCACGTCAGATCGGACACGCAGGCAGGTCCCGTCGACTTTGTGTACTTTCGTAATTTGTTTATATTTAGCAGCTTACCATATACAGGGTGTCCCACCGAAAAAGGACCAGGGGCTAAAGAAAAAACAGAGTGCTCTACACAAATGGAACCAACTGTACGTGCTTGGCAGCTGTGTGGTCTATCCAAAAATATTTTTTTCATCGCCCCTTGTCAATTAATTAGCGGTGATTAATTTTCTAAATTTTTAATTACCGGTTTTAGCTCTCAGATGTCAATGAGGAAGTTGTAGTACATGTCGAAAAAGACAACTGAAGTGGTTCGAGGTCGCTATGGCTTATGGTTTCGTTTTTTCTCGGGTTTAAAAGCTGGTTTCGCATGCCGGGCGCACCGCAAATCGCTGCCCACAATCCGGCACCCGCGCGCGACGATTCCAGCGCCCTCCGGCGTTCATTGACTTTGAGATTAGCGCTTGGAGACCATCCTTGGGCCACGTCACACAAGAGGAAGATATTTCACCTGTTTCACGGCACACCTATCAGAGCGCACTGCAATCGTCGCTCGCGGGCGCCGAATTATGGGGAGCGCTCTGTGGTGCGCGCGGCTTCTGAAACCAATTTTTACACCCAGGAAAAAACGAAACCGCAAGCCATAGCAACCTCGAACCACTTCAGTTGCGTCTTTTACGACATGTACTACAACTTCCTCATTGACATCTGAGAGCTAAAACCGATAATTAAAAACTTAGAAAATTAATTACCGCTAATTAATTGACAAGGGGCGATGAAAAAATATTTTCGAATAGACCACACAACTGCCAAGCACGTGCAGTTGGTTCCATTTGCGTAGAGCACTCCGTTTTCGCTTTAGCCCCTGGACCTTTTTCGGTGGGACACCCATTATGATATGATAAAGAGTGGTTAAACGAATGATTTCTACCGAATAGTTTTTGTGCAAATACATCGAGAAATACCGGCATTAAATTCGAGTGTTTCACTTTTGCCGTTTTTGCACGTGCATGTCTCCTGAGTATTAAAAGACATTCTTGCGAATTTTTTTATGCATCCAGGCCAGAAAGCGGGCCAGAAGGAATTTTGGTCCATTTTATGGCCAATGTACTGGTGGCCACAACGGCTACAGTATATGGCTACAGCCACAATGGCTGCAATGATGGCCGATGTAGGCCATCCAGGCCAGAAGGCAGTTTTGGGGCGCAGGTCTGGTGCCCTTTGATACAACGAATGACGAACCTGCTCTCTCGCGCAATTTTGTTCCAAATTCGACGCGTGATTGCTCTGGATGTAGATGTCCCTCGTTGCTATATTTGGCATCAGTTTACTCAGATTTCAATACTCTTTCATTTGACTTGGTTGTCGTGCGTGTACCTCTTACATGCATCCGCTGACACAGGCAAACGTTTACGCACGTTTCGAAAACACGAGGACTTTGCGCGTCCGTTTCTCGAGAAGCCCCCCCTCCCCCCTTTTTTTTTTCAATTACATTTTTGCGGGACACGGTATATTTTTCGGGACCGATATTAGACCTTTCCTCTGCTGTAATGAAATTCTGCTTCAAAGGCTGCGCACTTGCGATGAGCGCTTTAAAACGCGGCCCTACTCTGCACGTGTGTCTGTCGGTGCGGGACTTGGCGGTTACCGCGGGACGGCGGTTCTTTGTCGATGTCTTACTAGAGTGAAAATGGACAGCTTTCTGTAATCAAAAGCGGTAGAATACGTACATGCATTTGAAAGTCTGTGGAAGCGGAAAGCGTATTTCGTAATGACAATGACAAACGATTTCACTAAAAAAATTCATATCTAAAGTTCCTCAGGATCCACTTTCCGATGTCTTGCTTTGCCGCACCTACAAACCTTGTATGCTGATTGATGAAGTAAATTTAACCGTCCCTCTTTCATTCGCACTCGAAAAGAAGCCACGTCCTCAGCGCGTAGGCGGAGTTAATGGACACGCTTGTGGTGCTGTGACAAGCACGTTACCGTATCTTGTGACCCTAGGATGCTCAGGTGAACCCAGGTTATGTGTTGTGGCATGGTGCTTGACAGACTAGTGCGTAACGCGTTACTAGTAATTGCGTTACTTGTAATCAATTACATTTTGAGAACTTTTTCGAGTAATCCCTTACTTTGCTGTCAAAGTAATTTTTGGAGTAATTAATTACGTCCGCAAGTCAAGCCTTACGGCTTTTTTGCCTCCGTTCCTCTCACACCTTCGTGTGAAATAAAACGTATGTATGTAAGCACCTCGTACCGGAAGCCTTTGTTGGGCCGTTCTACTACAGCAAGCGGAGGTCATTGTAATAACGTTCTGGAATTTCAGGGTCTCTCTCCCTAATCTCTCCCCACACCAGTGTGGCGGTACCAGAAGCTTTGGAGGTTTAGTGAGTTATGGGCAAGTTCCACGCAGTGCTCTTCCACAATCGGGTCAACGTCTTCCCGTGCGATATATACAGTAGGCGTACAGAACTACCTGTCCTACGCGTTTTTGTTTTTGGTGTTATTTCAGCTGTTCTGCTGTTGAACTTTTTTTTTCTTTTTTGCTTTTCTGAGGCACACAAGCACTGGTATAATTTGTGTGAATGCAGGGTAACGACCGGAGTAACGCCGTGACTTTTCTACTCGTTACTCAGTTACATTTGGAGTCGAGTAACTGGGAAGTAACGGAAGGCGGTAATCGATTACTTTTTTCGAGTAACGAGCACATGTCTGGTGCTTGATTAGTGAACCGATGCCGTCACATGCACTTTTGCTGTTGCCTGTTCCTGTAAATGGCCACGCCTAAGGCGAACGCATACGCATCGCATCTGTATGCGGCGTCAGATAAGTAGACATCGTGCAAATGCAACTTAGGCTTGCCTGCACACACTTTGTATTTAGTCTTTACTGGTTCATCAAGTTTGCCTATTCTCAACCATGCCAGCTTGGCACGAGTCTGACGCGGTGCTTCGAAAGGTTGCTTCCCCTTTTCAGCTGCCATCGTAACATACACGTGCTATCTGCCCATGCCTGATTTGACCTGTAGCTTCTAATCCCATTTTCTTTTCTTTTCTTTCAGACAGCAGCTTGTGAATACCTCCCAGAATGCGCCGCCATCCGGCCAGAGGTACAGCGCCATACGCTGGCAAAAAATGCAAGCCGCCCTTATGGTGGGAAACACTCAAGGGCCTTACCCGTCTACCAGATGATCTCTTGCTCGACACACTGTTGGACCCCAGAAGCGGTTTCAAGAGCTTCCTCTCCACTTGCAATCGCGACACCGAAGCCATCCGTACCGCCGTCATACTCCTGGAGAAAGCTTCTTCAACACCTTTCCCTTCACAGAAACTGCTGGAGCTCCTCAGCACCGTTGCATTTTCTGAGTCATTCATGCTTTTCCAGCTACCCTCGCTGTTTTTAGACTGCAAGGCTAAAGCGGGGCGAGATAACGTAGATGTTCTTCATAAGTCCATCTCGCTGCTGACTCGTCTCCAAACCTCACTTCCGGCGACGACAGCGCAACATCTGGTAACACTTTTGCCACTAGTAACGGACCTCGTGAGATCCATGGAAGGAGCGTTGCCGAGAGAGCTCGGAGCTACACTTTCCCACTTGGACACCATGAAAGATTTTTTCCTGGCTGAAACACACGCAAGGGAGATGGTAAAGCAGGAGCGATTGCACGCATCGTCGCCACCGGACAACTTCAGGGATGTTCCCGTGATACCGCTGGTGTGTGAATTGGTCGCCTCCACGAAGCCATTCTTGAGACCGAACATCGTTCGTGGAGCTTACGTTGACATCGACCATTACTTGGATGTCCAGTACAGACTTTTGCGGGAGGACTTCGTGAGACCCTTGCGTGAGGGTCTCCAGAAGCTCCTTCAATCAGGCATGGAGATCAGGCGCACGGATGGCATTAATGTTTACCGCAACGTCCAAGTAGGGCAGTCCGATATTACAAGGGGTGGCATTGTGCACGAACTCCTGTTCAACGCCTCTGCTTTTCGAATGGTCAACTGGGAAAGGACAAAACGGTTCATGAACGACAACTTGATTTGCTTGTCGAACGACAGCTTCCAGACTATCTTCTTCGCCACAGTGAAGGGGAGAGATCCGAACGAGTTAAAAGTAGGAAGGCTCACTGTCTTGTTTGAGGACCTTTTCGTTCAGGCTATTACCTGGAACAGGTACACCATGGTGGAAACGCAAATTTATTTTGAAGCGTACAAGCACAACCTTGTAGCGCTGCAGGCTATTCGTGCAGGTTCATTGCCCTTCTACCAGTACATCGTAAAATCAACTCCCGAAGTAAATAGCCCAGCGTACATGGATGGGAATACGACGTACGACATAAGTCCCCTGTGTAAGCATTCATTCCTATCCAGGCCTGTAACCATTTTGGACGAGAATCAATGGCCACCTCTCGAAGACATTCAGCTTGATGCATCTCAGCTGGCTGCTGTGAAGATGGCTCTACTAAAGGAATTTTCTGTAATTCAGGGCCCACCAGGCACTGGGAAAACGTACATAGGCCTGAAAATTGTGGAGGTGCTTCTAAGGAACATCAACGTGTGGCGAAGAGACAGCCTCCCTATTCTCGTTGTCTGCTACACTAATCATGCTTTAGACCAGTTCCTGGAAGGAATTCTGAGAACAACTCGTCACATTGTACGTATTGGTGGGAGATGTAGCAGCAGTTCCTTGGTGCCATTTACGCTGTTTAATAAACGGATGGAAAAGGCGGAACTTGACTATGAGGTTCGAGAGAAACATACAGAATTGCAGGAGAGCCTCCAAGCTTTGTCAGCAACAATGTCTGCAATATATACCGTAAGCTGCGAGTATGTTGACCTCGAGAGGCACATGTCACCTCGTGTACAGGACAGTTTTAGGAGCCGTCCTTACGCCATTCATGAAGGATTTGGAACCTGGCTTGAGCTTGACGCCTTAAAAAGAGCGTTCACGGATGAATTCGTTCACCGGACACAGGATGAGAATCCGCAAGACCAACTCGGGGAGGATGAGATTGAAGAAGAGTTCGACGAAGATCTTGAAACAGATCGGTACGATGATGATGAACTCTATCGCAGAACCGGATCTACTCGCGCAACGAGGGCGGCTGGAGCGAACAGTGCAGAGATAGACAAGGAGCATGCATGGTGCCTTCACTTATACGGGCTAGTGTCTGCTGATGATAGGGCTCTTGACGACCAACAAGTAATAGATGTATGGAGGCTGCCTGTCGAAGAACGTTGGAAGCTCTACCGGTACTGGGCATCAGTCGCTATAGGAGGCATGCAGGGCGCTGTGGCTGAGGCCAGAGCTGGTGTGGCTGAAATCAAAAGGATGATGGAGGACGAGCAACTGAAGGTCGATCTTGGAGCTCTTCGTAAAGCTCTTGTTGTTGGAGCTACCACGACGGGGGCGGCCAAAAATCGTGCTTTGATCCAACGGTTACAGCCAACAATAGTCGTCGTCGAAGAGGCCGCAGAAGTGTTGGAAGCACACGTGGTCACAAGTTTGGCCTCGACTACGCAGCACCTGATCCTTATTGGTGACCACAAACAACTAAGACCTTCGAGCGCTGTCTATGAGCTTGCAACGCGGTATAAGATGGAGGTCTCACTCTTCGAGAGGATGCTAACTAATGGCATGGCTTGTCAACAGCTCGAGGTCCAGCACAGGATGCGACCAGAATTCACGAAGTTACTTGTTCCTCACTTTTACGAGAAGCTAGAAAACTTCCCCAGTGTTGAATGCTACGAGAACGTTAGAGGCATGGACAACAATATATTCTTCGTGAGTCACAAAATCTGCGAGACCGACGAGGCTGACACAAAGAGTCACTCAAACGTTCACGAAGCCCGTTTTGTGGTCTGTTTAGCCGAGTACCTTCTAAACCAGGAATATGATCCGGCTCAAATTACTATCCTCACACCATACAGCGGCCAAATGTTTAAGCTCAAGGACTTGGCCAAAAACAGGGCGTGTTGCGATGTTCGCATCACAGTGCTGGATAATTTCCAGGGCGAAGAAAACGACATCATCATCCTGTCCCTTGTTCGTTCCAACCCAGAAAAGAAGGTCGGTTTCGTGAAGATACCAAACCGCGTTTGTGTTTCCCTCTCCAGGGCCAGGAAAGGACTGTACTGCGTAGGAAACTTCGACATCATTGGTCAGTCTAGCGAGATATGGAAGAATATTATGAAGGAGCTGCAAAAGCTAAATGCGACCGGACCCGAGCTGCAGCTGCGCTGCCCAAACCACCCGGAGACGGTTACCGCTGTAACAACTGCAGACGACTTTGCGAAGGTTCCAGAAGGTGGTTGCGGCATAGCCTGTACGGTTCGCTTGGACTGCGGCCACTCGTGTGGCATGCTCTGCCACGGATACGACAGGTTCCACGAGGCGTTCAAGTGCAGAAAGAGCTGCGAGAGGAAGTGCCACAACGGGCACGGCTGCAAATTGCTCTGTTCGGAAGACTGCGGGGAATGCACTGTACCAGTCCTTACGCAGTTCCAACCCTGCAGCCATTCGTGCGAGATTGCTTGCCACGAAACCCTTTCACCGAGCTGCCCATTGCCGTGCGAGAAGATATTTGAATGTGGCCATAAATGTCCCAAAGTATGCAGCGAGGAATGTGAGTATCCCTGTCGGGCTCTCGTAACCGCAAAGGGCGAGTGTGGTCATGACGTCCGTCTGGAGTGTCACTCAGCGAGGACGGGTCGCGTGAGTGACTGGTGCAAGGCACCGTGCGAAAAGACGCTTTCGTGCGATCATCGTTGCTTGCGAGAATGTAGGAAAGATTGTCGTTGCACGACGCTAGTGATGGCCAAAGGAGAATGCGGACATGAATGTGAAGTTCCTTGCGCCGTTTCCAAAAGCCCTGATCTCATTACCAGACGGCACTGCGATCATCCTTGTGAAAAAACACTTAAATGCGGGCATCGTTGTCTCCTAAAATGTAAACAGAGTTGCACTAGTGATTGTGAAGTTGTAGTAATAGTAGACTGCAAAGGTGGCCATCGAGACGAAGTTCGGTGCTTCATGTCAAAAGGCTATCGTTGCAAGAAGGACTGTACCAAGACGTTAGACTGCGGCCACCTGTGTAGAAAAATGTGTTTTGAGGATTGTGGGATAGTGTGCCACGAAATCGTACAAATTAAGCTTGCCTGCGAACACCTCGTTGAGGCCGAATGCAGCGAGCAAAGCTGGGCCATGAAGCTCCCGTGCACGACAACGGTTCCGGTAAAATGTGCGTCGGGCCATGTTGTACATGTCACCTGCGCCGATGCCAATAACGTCGCCGCTATCCAGATGCTCTGTGAGGCTGGTTGTTCCAAGCTACTACCCTGTGGTCACCAGTGCACACTTAAGTGCAAAGAGATCTGCAGTGCCGCATCTTGTAAGATGAAGACATTTGTAGACCTGCAATGCGGTCATAGAGCATCCGTTCCTTGCCACGTGAAATTCGCACTTGAATCTTTGAAGGAGACACAAGATGAACTCAAAGCATTTTACGTGAAGCACAAAAATATGCTGACATGCAACAAACAAGTACAGGCGACTTGCGCAGCAGGACATAAGATAAGGGTACCTTGCCGTTTAGTGGACGCTGGCAAAGTAGTACACAGGTCCCGCTGTAAAGCTCCTTGCAACGTCACTCTTCCTTGTGGTCATCCCTGTGATTCTATTTGCTCCAAATGTGCAGAGGTAAAGGGCCATCCGCCATGTACCAAGCGCTGCCAGAAGATACTGCCATGCGGGCATCCCTGCACAGACACGTGCGCACAGCCCTGCACAATATGCAACGAGCGCTGCAAGTTGCTATGCATCCACAGACCGTGCAGCCTTCCTTGCGGATATCCTTGCATCCCGTGCTGTCTGCCCTGTCGATGGAAATGCGAGCACGCCCAATGCACCGTTACGTGCTCGGAGCCATGCAACAGAGAGCCGTGCAGCGAGCCCTGTCCGAAGAAGCTTCCTTGTAAACATCCTTGCTTAGGATACTGCGGTGAACCATGTCCGAACGTGTGCAAAGTCTGCAAACGATTGAAGCACTTCAAGGATGTCACGGGTGATGTTCGCTTCGTTCTTCTGCTTGACTGTGGCCATTCTGTGCCAGAAAGCATCCTCTCGAAGCTCTTCGAAGAAGCCAGGAGGGACCAAACTGGTCCAGTGCAGTGCCCGATATGCAAACGCAAGGTTACATTCAGTTTCAGGTATGATATATCAGTGTTTTGAATTTTTTATGTGACCCGAACTGAGTTACTCTCCCGCGTTGTACCAAGTACCCAAGCACCTTGAAGTACCAAGTACTCTAACACTACTTGTAGTTTTCCAATTGAGTACCTCGTACCGCCTTTTGGAGCACATTTCTAGCTGAGTACTTTAAGTACTTTTCTATAGCACTTTCCCATCAATTACACGAGTGCCCAGTGGGGCATGCAAAGAAAACACCCCCCTGCCCCCCTCTCCTTTCTGGTGTCCTCTGTCCACCTGCAGTCTGTACGCCATCCATGGCTACAGTTGGTTCGCGGCGCTAACATGATATAAAAAAGGACGAAGAAACGAAAATTTTGTTCTAGAAGCAGTATTTTTTAACAACAAAATGTATTGATGACCTCCTTTTTCATACTAGTTTCATCTCAAATCGAACAATCCGGTACACTTGATGTCTCGAATGAACGGGAAAAAAAATATTTTGAAGCCATCGGTGAGCTAAGAGAAATAAACGCTTTCCGAATTCTCTGCGCTGCGCGGTTCGGGAAAGGAGAGGAGGAAAAAAGTGCTTCTCAGAAGGCTTCGTTGTCGCGTGCAGGTTTGTTTTCCCTTTCAAGGCTATTGCTTGATCTGGCTTTAGACCACTTCGGGCACAATAGGATCCCGCGTTGGCAGTGCTGTGTCGGTTTTTGTTTGGTTTGTCTGCAAAAAAACAAAACAAAAACAAAACAAAGTTGACTCAAACCGCCGGAAAGCACCATATTCACTGCAAATTTGCGGACGATGTAAAAAACGGATAAGACTGACCTTTATGCCGTTTAATTTTTCATTCATGGGGCTATCGAATGATGTATAATGTGTTGCTCTACTATGTCAGGAACGTAAGCGATGCCTCTCTTAGTAGCACCATACCACCGAAACAAGGCGAATTTAGGAAGCCTTTATCTAAAAAACCCCACCAAAAGCATGCCTCGAAATTTTTATTGGTCGTTGGTAATCCCTTAGACTATACACAGAAGAAAAATCAGAATTCGGACTTGATCGGTAGGCGCACTGTGAATTTTTTGCCGGAACGCATTCAAGTGGTGGCACCGTGTCCCGACTCTTGCAAAATCGAATTTTCCAAAGGAACTTTCAACTTCTGTCTTCAAATGAAAAGTAATTACTATCGTTTGAAGCCGTTCTGAGCGTTTATGTTCATAACAGTATTGTAATAGCTGAATATAGATTGTGGAGCAACCAGATGGTGCTCACATTTTTTGCGGGATGACACGCGACACATGCATTGCAAGTGCTGGGAGTCCGTGAAGAAACGGAGTGCTTTAGAATACTTTTGCGTAGGGTTGTGCCAACCAAATCCGCGAACCCTAGGCAAGGATTTGAGATTCGGGAATCCGAATCTCAGTGCCCCAATTGGCGAATGGAATCTTTCGAATCCACCAACTACGTTTGTTCGTTTCTTTTTCAAGTTTGCTCCTACGGAGTCTGCCGAAACCCTAATTGACCAACGAGTGCTTTCTTGTTTCTTTGTTTACATTGCTCCGGATTGAAAGAGTTCAGGCAGAAACCGTTACATTACAAATTTAAAAGTAATGTGGTTTTGCTTTCGATTGTTGCTTTAGCTTTATGGAAATGGACTCGATAATTTATGTATTTTTTGTTGTCGATGAACAAATATGTCAAGTAAACTATGTGGGCATACTTTCTGCCGAAACTCTATTATTATTTTTGTAATTGAACAAATGTATCATGTTCTGCTTCAAAACAATCTCCTTTTAGAACTACTTTTTAAACTGTATCTAAAGAAAGGATTCGAAAGATACGAGATTCGTGGATTCGCAGAACCTTCCTTGGATTTGGATTGGGACTCGGATTGGATAAATTGTGGATTCGCAGAAGCTTGGATTCGGATTCGAAAAATTCTGGGTTCGTCCCATCTCTACTTTTGCGTCTTTATAAGAGGTAGCATATTTAACTTCGAAGTATATTTGCAGTACACAGAATAAAGACAACTTGACAGCGAAGAAGACAGTGTAACGATGGTAAGGAGGTAACGTAAGTTACGCAGAGTATTCCGGATGGATGAAAGTGCTCGTGTCATGAACTGCTTTAGGGTGTTGTAGGAGCCGCTTTCCTTAATGTTACTTTTGATGGTAGGTTCTTGTTAGATTTTCTTGATAGGCTCCTTCTCACGTTACATGCTAGCTCGCTGCAGTCCTGACAGTTACCCCTGGATGTTCCTGGCAAGGCAACACCGAAAGCGGCCTGCAATCCACGGCCTGTCTTTCTGCCCATTTCTTCACGTATTACGGAGTGTTTCCGCTATGCATGTGCCTCCGCCGACTTCTTTCTTGGCTTAAGCGGTGTGACATTAATGGCCTCAGATGATATACGTATACTCACTGATTTCTTCTACAACCTCGGGCTGGTGCACAAACGGTTCACCGCGTGAGCTTCCTTCAAATGTGGGCGACATTGCTGCTTCCTGTGATTAAGCCACATTTGCTGTGAAGTACTTGAAGTAGCTTCTCCATAGCTGGTCCATTTCTGTTACGCCTTCGGCTTGATATGCTGGAACTAGAGTCACTAAATAAGCTACGCTTCAGAGTATCGACACTGAGTTCCAAGAGCGAGCATGTGCCATCTTGTTTCCGCGCCACGCTACCAACGCGCACTTTAGCGCACGATGCCATCCATCGTGCCATCGTGCGCGGGTAAAATGTTCCTTTCGTTTGCAAGCAGCAGTTGACGGCCTGGAGCTCATCTTGACATCCTAGGGACGCTCTGGTTGACGATACATGGATTATCGCACAACAGTCATACACCCTTCTCTATCCCACAACGAGCATAATGTTAGCCGTCTCAGATGGGGTAATGGTACCGGAGTGGTGCGGAAACAAGATGGCGCTCCTGCACTCCCTTGGACCTCAGTGTCGATACTCTGAAGCGAAGCCTATTTAGTGACTCTAGCTGGAACCATATTCTTTATGACATCTATGCCGATCTCCGAAGCAAAGCGAAAGTCCTTTTTCCGAAGCACTTGTTTCTTGTGTATGAGGCGGTAGTCAGCACAATAAACACAGTCGGCGCTGTACAACGAAGGGGCCATTGAGGTAGGTGTGATGCCAGGACGACACACTACAGTAATGCATGTCTTCATGTCTTCACGCACGTAATGTCTGTAGCATGAAGCATGTAATGTCTTCACACACTCTGTATAAGGGCATTCCGTGCAGTTCTGTAGTCGAGGATGTTGCGAAACTTTGCGCAAGGTGTCTTCCGAGAGTTAATCCGACTAGGACGTTCCCATGATCGCTGCGTGTCGAACCGAAGAACATATTGGACAGCGGCGCCAGTCACACTGTTTCGGCAAGGTTCACAAAAGGCACCTTGAATTAGACTTTAGTGTGTGCGTAAGACACTACAAAACACTTTCCTGAGTACGATTTCCGCCGTCCGAAGTCATGGGGCCGTAGGAAAGGAAATGTTTAAAGAATACTGGAAGTCACTGCGTCTCTCCTGCCGGTTACAATACTGTTATGAACATAAATGCTCAGAACGGCTTCAAACGATAGTAATTACTTTTCATTTGAAGACACAAGTTGAAAGACTCTTTGGAAAATTCGATTTTGCAAGACTCGGGACACGGTGCCACCACTTGAATGCGCTCCGCGTACAGGGCCGGCAAAAACTTCACAGTGCGCCTACCGATCAAGTCCGAATTGTCATTTTTCTTCTGTGTATAGTGTAAGCGACTACCAACAACATATAAAAATTTCGAGGCATGTTTTTGGTGGGGTTTTCAGATACAAGCTTCTGAAATTCGTCATTTTTCGGAGGTATGGTGCTGCTTAAAGAGGTATCGCTTACGTTACTGACAGGGTAGGGTAACAAATTATATATAATTCGATAGCCCCGTGAATGACAAATTAAACGGCATAAAGCTCAATCTTATCCGTTTTGTACATCGTCCGCAAAGTTGCAGTGAATATGATGCTTTTCGGCACTTTGAGTCAATTTCGATATTTTTTTGTAGACAAACAAAAACCGCCACAGCACTGCCAACGCAGGATCCTATTGTGCCCTAAGTGGTCTAAAGCCAGATCAAGAAATTACTACAATGCGACAGGAAATAGCCTTGTAGAGAACGCACAAAAATGCGCGCGACGACATCGTCTTCTGAGAGGGAGTTTTTTTTTCCTCCTCTCCCATTTTCCGAACCGCGCAGCGCAGAGAATTCGGAAAGCGTTTATTTCTCCTAACTCACCGATGGCTCCAACATATATTTGTTTCCTGTTCGTTCTAGACCTCAAGTTAACCAGTTACCCATCAAAAAGAACTCGTTACAAGTTAAGCTACTGTGTTAAAAATGTAACTAACTTAATAACGAAGTTTTTCAGCCTGAAATGTAACTCGCAGTTACTGTGTTACTTAGAAAAAAGAACGAGTTCCTTCCAAGTTACTTCGGACACAAAGTAGCATTAGGCAGGTGCAGCGCGCGTGAGCAGTTGAGTTAGACCTTCAGTTGCCTGCGGAGGACTGCAACGCGCTTAGGTCCTTTTCGTTTATGTCCAACAATAGACCTCTCCCTGTTTGTAAACAAATGCCGTCATAGTGTTCGACAGCGCCACAAATTTGGTAGAATTGAACTACGCTCGAAGCTAGAGGTGAACAAGGTCGCGCCCGAAAGCCACTTTCTTGAGGGGATTAGGATATCGTCCCTTAAAGGGACACGACCATCGGTCCTGCCCTTCGTGGAATCCCGCCCCCTCCTTCCGATTTGTTTCGGTTTCAGTCTGTCTACCAATGTCATGATGACGTTTCTCTGGTAGAGGTCTATTCGAACGCTATGCATCTTACTCCCTGTGGGCGCACAATGGTTCAGCTTCATTTCAATGGCAGCGATTTTTACTTCCTGAATAAAATACTGTCATTGATTAAAAAGCACGTGTTAATGCAAAACATCTCATGAAGGAACCGGAGAGAAAGCAAGAAAATATGTGGACGTGAGCGAAAAAAGAGTTAAAAGTAACTTGGAACTTAACCTAAGTTACTTTGGAAAAGTTACCTGAAAAACGAACGAGTTCCTCTGAAAGTTACTACGGCGCAAAAGTACCGAGTTAAGTTACAAGTCACCAAAAAGAGGAACTTAGTTACAGTAAGGCGGGAAACCGCATGGAGCAACTTTTGCCAACTGAATCGGGCCAACGGAGCGCCAACTCAGCGTGAACGGAACGATATCGATGCTATGCAACCGCATGGAGCAGAATGTCCACGTTCAGGTCGTCATGGGGAAGCGTCGGCCTAGCGTTTACCACCGCTTGTTGCACGCGATGTGGCAATGGGGTAGGGGGGGGGATATATTTATTAGACGAAAAGGAAAAAAAGACGATATGGCAATGCTTATTATAGTAAATTGCTGTACGCATTGTTTAGTAACCTAACTGATATTTTAGCGGTTCTTGAAAAAGTACGGTGCTAATAACATCTAAAAATCAGGTGCTTACAAGAAATTTTAAGATACGAAGAGAATGTTGGCTCATCAGTGTTTCTAGCAATGCTCACTAAAGAAATATCAGACTGCATTTTTGTTACCGCTATCTCATCACACATTTCCGATTTCCCATGTGCCACAAATAATATTTTGATGTTTCATTTAGTCACCTTCGCCGTGCACACACCTTATTGCCACCTCCTGCCATAGGATATATTTTAAGTTGATGTCCTTATACTGAACAAGTTTGACGTTCCAAAGGGGTGGCCTCCTTGAAACCTCCGATATTAATATATCCACGTCGAAGTCCGCGCGACGTGCCGTCTGCGTGTCCTTCTAGGAGGCAAAGCTACAAAAACAAAGCCCGCAAAAAAAAAAAAGAAAAAAAAAAGCGGTCACAGGTGACTTTTTGTCACGTCCTTGTGGAATTTCCTGTGAAGCGTGTTTTCATTGGCGCACACGGTTCCGTCGGGTGGTGTCACTTCCTCTCCTCAGACTAAATATCTATCCTTGTCAGAAACCGGCTCATCCGTCCGTCGTCTATTGTTCGATTAGTAGGTCACCGTTCCTTTCTCAGTTCTGCTGCCATTCAGTTGGCAAAAGTGCTCCATGCGGTTGCCGCCTAACGAGTTCCCTCGAACTCTGAATACAAGTGCCAAAACAAAGTTTTGATTGCATTCAACAGACTTTTTTGTTGAGATATAACTGTAAAGTGACTAAGCTGCTTCAACGGGGTAACTGTAGCTGTAACTAGCTATCATTTCAAAAAGAAAAAAAAGAAAGAAAGGAACTGTAACTGAGTTTGTACCCTCGTCAGACGGCAAAACTAAGGCCGTTAGCCGAACGGCGCTTACTTCACCTGCTGTCCAACCATCATTTCGAATGACACCGTTCTCTGCCCTGATTTGTTGAAAACAGGGAGCGTACGCCTTTTTTTTGTGTGTGTGTGGCAATTATGAAGTGCATAATTGTCACAAAAAAGTTCCATCTCAAATGGAACAATCTTCTCAATCTATGTTTGTATTGTCCAAGTGTGGGCCCCAACAGCACAGTGTGAATTAGTGTAAGGTTGATAAGTCTAATAAATCTAGGAAGTTAAGAAGTCTGAGGGCATCCTAACGGCGTATGAGATGACAAAATATGTGCAATAGGAATTCTGGTGGAGAAGAGTAACTGGTTCCAGTTACTTATAGCTCAGTTACACCAGTGGCGTGGACGGACCGACTCTTGACGAGAGTGCTTCGCTGCTATCTTTCCTTTTCCAACACTGGTAGGATGTGCAACATTTATCACTGGTACGACTTATCTAATCCTCTTTTCATTGGCTGCATCCACAGGTACGGTGCATTCGTCCGGGAGTACATGGAAACGATCAACAAGGAGAAGATGCTCGTATACGACCGTGCCGCAAAGCCCGATATGATCGGAAGACCTGAGAGGGAAGAAGTCGACGGTGCTGCAACTAGGTTACTTCAACTGCGATTGAACGCCAAAGTGAACAAAAGAGGAAGCATGGACAGAAGATTTCCGCAGACACCTGTGTTCACGGCGGCTCCTTCGGGTCGCGGATCTTGGCGACAAAGCCAAAGGGGCATGCCGTACAGCAATGGAGTACCAAGAGGAGGCCAAGCGGAGTACAATGGACATGTCGACAACACGTCTGGACAGAGAAGTTCTCGAGGAAGCGACCGTGGTCTGCGGAGAACGTGGAGGGGTGGTGGACAGCCTCCTAATATGTATGGATCGCGCTTTTCAGCGTTGGCCCCTCTTGCCAATGGTGCTACGCCTGCGGTACCCAGGCTACCCTGGGTACCGCATGATGGACGAAATGGCGTTTCTGAAAGAGGTGGCTTCAGCGGAAGGCCACGTAGTAACAGAGGAAGAGTAGGTCGAGGTGGTCGTGGTAGGGGGTCGCGTGGTGGTAGAAGGGGATCATAGAGACTTCCTGTACGTACAAATCCTTGCGTTTTTTATGCTTAGAGTTTATGATTATTTTACACCCTTGGCTTAGGTGACGCCGAGTCGTTACTGTGTATGTGCATGATACGGCTGCAAACTGGAGCAAGCACAAAACACGTTGTACGGTTAGTTTCGCTAATCAGTTGAGAGATAATTTTTAGAAATAAACATTTTAACGGGACAGTTGTTCTCGGAATTTGCTGAAACAATCCAAACGAACGTGTCGTACAGCTCTGGTGTCTACAGCACATAGCGCGCTTAGGTGCACCGAGCGAGTTGTGGCCTCGTGCAGGGTTCTTGCTCCTGGATGCGAAACGAGAAGTTGGTCGGACAAGACACTATCTCTTTGTAGTGGAGGGGGCGCTTCATGTCATGGCTCGACAGCAATAAGATTGATTTTCTTGTCGCATTTATCTGTGAGTGCGTAAGAGCGAAAAACCGTGCTGCACCAGCACGTGATCAAGGTCATTGTGAGGCACATTCAATTATAAAATGGTATTGCTGTTCAACAGAAGAGTGAAATCAGTACATTGCATACATGCACTCCGACCGTTTTCGTTATCCCGCCTCCAGACGCGAGAATTATAGTCAGAGACCGTAGCTCGCGCGTTGCATGTCGGACTCATATTTGCTGCGCCAGAGCGGTGCACGGTGTCGTTGAAGTACTGTACTGCTTATTTGCCAGCCTCGGTAGCCCGGTCAGTAACGTCTTCAAGATCGCAGGTTCGGCCCCGGTCCAGGACAGTAGCAATGTGGGGGTCGTACTTCTCACTAAACCGTCTGTTGGAGATTTCTGGCATACGTCAGAGAGCACATCAAATTATCCGCAGTCCTACCCTGCAATATGTCCTACAGAAATAGGCTGACACGCCTCGCGGGTCTTGGGATGTGATCTGCTCAAATCGCTACTGATGTTACTTGAGAAAGATGTCACCATGGTTTATTAAAAATGGCAATGACGGGAGCTGTCGCGCACGTGGACACATACACCAAGGGGATGTCACTATTACAGTTAGAATAGAATCTTATGGTGAGCATACAGGGTGGTCCACCAACCATGATAGAAACACATACAGTGAAACCTCCAATCTGGGGCACCTTTGATTCCCAGTTCAGCTGTCCCAATTTGGGAGGTGTCCCACTTACAGATAAAGAGTCCCGAATGAAATTACAAAGTCAGCTGATTTGACAGCCTAAAAATATTTTATTTGTATTTTCACACAGAAAAGTTTTTCTGACATTGTTCATGTGGGCAGTGTTTATCTTTGACCTGAGGGCCACTATGTCTTGGGAGACCTCTGGAAGGGTTTGAAATCCATACTGTTCCAAAATGATTAAAGCACTCTGAACTTCACTAATTGGTATTGTCCAGCCAATCCTTCAGAAGTTCATCCTTGGCCGCGCTTATCCTTGAAATTGTCGATTTCGAGACACCAAATTCATCAGCATGGAATCTGCAGGACGCTCCAGCTAGAAGGCGGTCGACAACTTCCTTCTTCTTGTCCAAACACAGCTCCCGAAGCTTCCGTTTTGGCATCTTCACTAGCTGGCTGTCACCTCACAGAAGAAATGGTCCCTGCAGGCACCAAAGCAGGTTCACCAGGCTTGGGCACACAAAGGCACAATCCAGAACAGTGTCCCACATAGGGAAAAAATGGCTGTCCCACTTCCGAGATAGGGAGGTGTCCCACTTAGGGAAGGTAGCTCCCATGTATTTCCTATGGAAAGGTTCCTGTTCTCTCTCATGCTGTCCCAGGCACGGAGGTGTCCCAGATGAGGGGCTTCACTGTAGTAAATAACAGAGGGAACGGAGAGACATGCGGTCAAGGGATTTTTTTCCTGCCAGGAACATTTACCACGTGTTGGTACCATTGTTATTTTATTTCTATTCATGGAAATTTAATTTCTTTCTACAAAATTTTCCAACTCAACCTCACGTTTTCTTTGCGGAAATGTGTACCTTCCACGTGATCATACTACTCAGTATAACACCGGATATGACAGATAATGCAACGACAGTTGCTGAAATAAATCCGCGGAAACGAGTCCTTGGCTCAGCTTTTCGTTTATCGGCTCTAATTTGAGCGACAAAAATTGATTTCTTTGCCTGTCTGTCAAAACACCGGGTGACCTTGTTTATGATAAGATAGCTCTGATTCCCGCACCCACCGCGCGTGTTTGTTCTGTGGGCTTGGATTCTCACCCTATCCCTCTCTTATGGCGTGTCAATGTAACCTCCTTACCTCGCGCTTTGTCGCTCAAACTAGAGCCGACAAAAAAGAGGCGGAGCCAAGGACCCATTTCCGCGTATGTTTGGGGAATTTTTTCAGCAATTGTCGTTGCGTTACGTGTCTTACCACGTCCTATACTGAGTAAAATGACCACGTGGAACCCACTTCCACAAATAATATGTTAGATTGACTTGAGAAATTTCGGAGTTCAGTCCAGGAAATTAAATATCCCGGAACTGAAATGAAATAAGAACGATACCAATATGTGGCATATGTTCCTGGCAGAAAAGAGAAAAAAAAAATCCCTCGACCGCGTGCCTTCCCGTTGCTTGCGTAATTTACTATAAATTTCTGCCGTGGTTGGTAGGCCACCCCGTATAGCACACTGAAAAAAAACAAAAAAAAAACAAGAAAACGAAAGATGGCTCTTTCAACCAAAATCCACTGTGCAGAAGTCAATCCGTGTAATGCATGCTAACTCCATCCTTGTCTAAACTTCTCGTTGGAGTAACCGGATGAGGTTCCACAGTTGGTGACTGTACTCAATATGGCGCACTCTGAGGGCATTACCCAGGTCTACTTTCCCTTTCCCTTTTTCTCTTAATCACGTTTGTCCTCTCCCTCAAAGTGGACAAGTGAGGGCAGATGACATACAAATTTTGTGACCGAAGAAAGTAGTACCTTGAGCTTGAGGAATATTGTTAAAGGGGCCGTAAACAGGCCACCAAACATTTCTGAAATAATGATACCCCATGAAAGAACGCAGCTCATAATACCCAAATATACATTTCGTTCGGGTCGTGCCAGCTCATTGACCCATATAACTGCTATCAAAGATGAGTAACCAGCGAGCCTCTCTCCACCACGCATACGTCACATGGCTACGTAGCGTTTTGCCGTCCAATCGGGCGGCCCAGCTGCGCTCATGACGTTTCAAATTACCAGCCAATAAACATATTTCGTTATCAGCTGTGAGTCGGAGCGCTCAGTTTGTTTGTGTGAAACGACGTTTTGCGCTCCGTGGTTGCGAAATTCAACGTCATGACATCTTCAACATATCCGGCTGGCGCAAACGTCAACAGCTGGGCTGCTATCACATGACGCGATTCGAACCCGGGTTCCTCCCAGTCACGACGTGACATGGCCAGCACGCTATCCACTGTACCACGCGAGCTGGTGACGCGATGCCGCGTGGATCAAACCAAAGTACGGCAGCCCAGTTGTCGGAACCATTCGAAGATGACGAAGATGTTCCATCGCGCACCTGCCTAAGATTCCGGAACTGTAGTCCCGGATATTCATTCGCGCTCGTGGTGTGCTGCGTGCTACTACCCAGAAAACGTAGTGCGCGTATGATACCTAAATTAAACGCATTTCTTTCTCAGTTTGAGGCTGTAGCTGTTTAGATTTTGAATAGAAGAGGATTCACGTTCATCTAGTCCAATTTCGCATTTGAAATAAAATCATACGTGGAACACTCAATCGTAATTGGTGGGGAAAGCGCTACGTCAAAATGACGTAAATTTAGAGCGCGGGGCGGAGCTAAAATGCGAAAGAGTGCAGTGGAAATTTCATCAGTATACAAGCGCCTTTTGTTTTTAAGCGTTAGTAATTGCAAGGAGTTTTCACTGACTAAGTTCCAATAATATAACACAAAGAAATGTGCACCTTTTGTACCTGTTTACGGCCCCTTTAAGAGAAACGGAGGTGACTCAGTCTGTTTATTATCGGGCCAGCACGAGAGGAAGAGACCGCCACCCGTGCCAGAGAACGTCTTCGTCCTCTCACGCTCGCCTATTACCCGTGACAATACCCCCCGCTGAGGCGTGTGATCATCCTGATCACGGCGGCAGTGGGGCGCTGTAAGGTTTCATCCGGGAGACATGTACCACCTCTTCGACTTTACGCTGACGGCGACGGCCGGGAGGAGATGCACTTGTGGGAACGACGACGTACTTGACAGCTGAGGTCTGCTTTACAACCTCGTAAGGGCCGAAATAGCGACGGAGCAATTTTTCCGCCAGGCCAACCTTCCGTTCCGGTTTCCAGATCCATACCAATTGCCCCGTCGCGAATAGAGCGGGCGTGTGCGTTAAGTCGTAGCGGGTCTTCTGCTTATCCTGGGAAAGCAGCACATATGTGCGTGCAAGTTGCCGCGACTCTTCAGCCCTGGCCAGAATCTCAGTGACATAGTCGGTTGGGGCAGTGGTCAGGAGCATACGGAAGCACTGTATCCAGCATGGTCTCGCATTCCCGGGCGTATAGCAGAAAGAACGGAGAAAAAGTAGTAGTGTCTTGCCGGGAGGTGTGATACGTGTAGGTGACATACGGGAGGACATGGTCCCAGTTGGAATGAGAGGCGTCCACGTACATGGACAACATATCACATAGCGTCCGATTGAGTCTCTCCGTGAGGCCGTTACATTGAGGGTGATATGAAGTAGTCGTCCGATGGACAGTGTTGCATGCACGCAAGAGTTCGGAAATGACTGTGGACAAGAAGACACCTCCACGATCAGTTAAGGTTTCACGAGGGGCACCATGGCGAAGAATGACCTGATGCAGCAGAAAATTGGCGACGTCTGGTGCCGTTGAGGAAACAAGGGCGGACGTTTCGGCGTAACGGGTGTGATGGTCAATGCAGACTATGATCCACTTTTTCCCTTCGGAAGACGAGGGGAACGGTCCCAATAGGTCAACTCCAACACGGTGGAATGGGGCTGGGGGCGGTAGCTCTTGGTTGTGGGTGATATGGGGACTGATGTCGGCTCCAAACTCACGCATTTCTTCATTCACAACTTGTCGGATATTCGGCAAAGGGGAAGGGGTACCGTGTTGGTTGCGGAAGAGTGCTTGTAATTCTTGACGAATGACGGTACGCACCATGGTCTCCAGGTCAGGACCGCACTGATCCACAGCGGCGATGTTGTGAACGTTAGGCAGGCGCTCGAAGGCCGGGCTTCGTATACGATTTCGCCGCATCGCCTCGAACTTGCGTGTTTCCGTCTCTAGCGCTTCGACAGTGGTTACGTTCCGCACCGAAAGAAAATTAAATACGTCTTCTGCAATGCCTTTTAACAGGTGGCCTACCTTTTCTTCTTGTGACATTGCGGGATTGCTGATTCGACAGAGCTTCAGGACGTTTTCGATGTAGTCTGTGCAGGTCTCCTGGGGCTGCTGGGCCCGAGTGGCAAGTAAACCTTCGGCCTCCTTTTTTTGGAACTGAGCGTTTCCAAATATGGCCGATAGCTGGGTTTTAAATGCATCCCAGGACGTTATGGAGTCTTCATGGTTTTCAAACCACACCTTTGCTGTTCCCGCCAGATAAAAGATGGCATTGGCGAGACGAAACGAGTCGTCCCACATATTGACGTCACTGACTCTTTCATATTCTTCGAGCCAGGTGGTGGGGTCTTCGCCTCGTTTTCCAGCAAAAGTCGAGGCTTCTCTATCCCGCCTAGAGAAGACATAGTTCGCGGAAGCGCTTGTTGGCATGGACTGACCATTGGCACCAGCCGGCATGGTGGTGTCAGGAGACAAGCCGCGAAGGCGACGGCTGTAACGTACTGGGCAAGCCGTGGGGAAGGAATCGCACCTCCACCAAATGTTAAGAGAAACGGAGGTGACTCAGTCTGTTTATTATCGGGCCAGCACGAGAGGAAGAGACCGCCACCCGTGCCAGAGAACGTCTTCGTCCTCTCACGCTCGCCTATTACCCGTGACAATATTATACAAAGAAAAAAGAAAACGACGCTGCTCACAATTACATAGAGACCAGAGGGCACTAACTTTCATAAGCAATAGCAATTATAAGCAAGCAAGCATAAGCAATTCTGAAAAGCAGATCTACTAGAGGGCACACAATCGTGTGCTGGTTGGTGGTTGCCAAGGTCTTGCTGAAGACTGTCAGGGGATGGGTTCGAATTAGAGCTGCGCGAATGTTGGAAATTTCGAATATGGAACCAATATCTGATGCTATTCGCAACCTATTTTCAGTATTAGAAATTTTCGAATATTTTTTCGAATAGTACTGAAGCGAGGCGTGGTTATCGCCATTCTACAAGTGGGCTTCACGTCATTACTTTCGAGCGTTAGGTGAAGCCCACTTTACACTGTTTACAATATTCTGTCACTATAATGTCTACAAATCTTGTGAGCTCATGGTCAACACTATGCTCTGGGCATTGCAGGTTCCGGGAAATGTGCTCCCAACTTTGAGAGTTCTGTTCAGTAACAGATGGAAATACGTGCAGTTTCGAAAAAAAGTGCAGGAAATTCACAAGAAATGAGGAGATGCACACAAAGCAGGCTGCATGGGACGTGTTGAGTAACGCTCAGTGCAGTTCATCCCACTAATGTAGTCTACCATTCACAACACAGAGGGATCCTTCTCTCACGATATGTTATGCCGGATGAAAATGCTCACAAGTTTGGAGCAGAACATCATCAAGTGAACACAACACCACAAAATATTTCACCACAAGGTATTTGAACTTATTGGAAATTGGGCCTTTTCTGAATATTCGAATTCGATTCGGTATGTGAAGAAATTATTGGAATTCGATTCGCTGTGTAAGTGAAATATTCGCAAAAATATTTGCAATTGAAATTTTACCACTCGCACAGCTATAGTTCGAATCCTATCACCGGCTGTGCTGTCTGAGGCTTTCCGGTCGACTTTCAAGAGCCGCGTCTACATGAACTCAACAGGTACGGTTGAGTTTAACTATCGAGTTAACTCACTCTTGTAAACGCGATCGGGTCGAGCTGACCGGACGCGAGGAACTATGGGATCGGGTACAGCTATCGCTCTTAGAGGTGTGCGCCGCCGCGCCGAAGCGCCGCCGCCGGAGGCGGGAGCCTCGCCGTCGCCGCCGTACGAAAACTGTCGGCGCGCCGCCGCCGCCGATGTTGAAAAATCGGCGCGGCTGTGTAATGTTCCCATTTTGATCCACTTTCTATAGACGAATATCTCCCATACCTAATATTTTGTTTTTCTTTCGTCTTAGGTTCCAGGCTTCATTTGTGGTGTTTTTAGCAGTGAGATTTCATCTCCTGATATGCTGTTTATGCTTTAGAGTTTCGTTTCATAGTCGACCCTGGAGGCACACAATTCCAGGAAAACTTCATCGTCATTCAATTCTTGCAGGTTGTTTGCCGGTCATCCACCAACACCATAGCACTGGTCATTATCCATATACAGGGTGTTTTGTTTTTTATTCGTCACAGAATTTTTGTTTAAAAAATAGCGGGATGAAATACATGCCGCTTTTGAGTTGGTCATGCGAATATTATCTCGAAGAAAGTATGTAACTATAAGATCATTAATTACCTCAAATTCATTAATTCTTTAATTAAGGAATTTCGCGTAAAAACGGGATAGCAGAACGGAAGATACTCATCGTTGAAAGCCATTCCATGTTTAAAAAATTCTTAAACGCGCACGTGTGTTGAAATATCCGACGCTGAATGTCGCTATGCAAATGAGCCGAAATAAGAAGTACGACATTTCCGAGCGCAGAAATGACGCGACTTCCGGGTTGGAAAGCGGTCTATCTAACCAACAGATTAGCGCCTACACTAATCAGCTCGATCGCTCCAAAGCACTTGGTCTTCTCACGTGGATTGCCCGTCGCTCTTTCTGCGCTCGAAAAGTGCGTAGCAAATAGCGCATTTTGTGTGTGCCGGCGAAAAGCACCCAGTCAGAGAGAGTGTTTTCAATTGCGGAATTGCTGGGCTTATAATGCGCGCGAAGCATGTCAGACTCAACCCACTCGTTCTGGACAAGTTCATACTGTAAAACCCTTTAATTTCGCGAGACCTTAATTTTCGCGAATTTTGCGAATCGAGAAAATTCGAGGAACTCGAGGAGCGGGCGAAATTTAGTTGTTGCGCACTTAACGCGCACTTAACGCGCCCAGTCGAAGTTCTTGGGCGACGACCTTCTTGAAGTGCTTTACTTCTCCCAATGTTCGTTTGTGTGTTCGGTTTTCTTTCATGATACTATCCAGTGCTGACGCACTTGTTTGGTGCAAGGTGCAGTAAATACTGCCACCGTCGCGGTGTCTATGATGGAGAAAATACCCCCGCTCTGAGGTGTTCGTGCGTCCCCGTTGGAGAAGAGAGCATATTGACAGCCCACGGGGCGCAAGCCGATATGACAGCATCGGCGTGACGCCGCTGACGCCGCCGCCGCCGCCGGGCCTTCAACCTGCTCTACGCCACCGCCGAAAAAAATGCCCACGGCGCACACCTCTAGCGGTAAGACGAGTTTATAAGCTCCACGTGAAACTCCAATTTGCCCAATATTGCCGGTTCGAGTTTGTGCTGACTCAGTCAACTGTTTGAACTGACCCATAACAACAGCAATAAATGAAGAAGTGATGATGACATGGGATGTTTCCCCGTGGTAGTCACAGGACCCTGCCCCACTTCACAGTGGTTAATATGAGAGGATGAATTATGGTGAAAGTGAAGCGACGACAGGTCGGGGTTCTGTTTAGAGCTCTTCGAGCTGTCTCATAAGGCTAACGAGAACCTCTCGTATTTCCGGTGAGTGCAAGCCGGGCTTTGTTTGTGGGAGCGTAGTTGCAGATAGCCGATGGGGCACATAATAGCCGACCAAGTGTTACCATTCGCCCTCCTGATTTGAAATTCCATTGAATGGCTGCACAATTATTTCCGCCCACGCAATGAGCAACTGTCTTTTCCGGAACACAAATTCACGTCCGCGAAACAAGGAAAACCAAGGACAAAGCTCGATTGCTTCGTACGATGATATGCCGTCCGACATCACTATTTACCGCACAAACTCAACAAATTTCGATGTCTGTCCATGTCATTTTAGCGAACCAAATGCACATTTTTTGTTGGCTTAGGCTCAGCGAGGCGGACGCGAGGCAACAGCACGTTAGTTGATTATTAGGTTAGTAAAAGTTCGATGTTTGCATTTTCATGTTCAGGTTAGTCTAAGTGGGCTTTGGCAGTTATTTTGAGATACGCCCAATTTTTCGATACCGGTTCCCTGGATTTTTCATCTTTCGACACTCCTTGTCGGTTGCGCGTTGGATTACCCAAAACCTGCACCCTGTGAGGCAAGGTAGACCAAGGGAAAGGGGTGAAGAGAGGTGTTAACGCTGGTGATGGGACCCGATGTTCCTGGCTATCTGCCAAACTCAAAATAAGATTCAGGAATACGGCATTTGGATAACACACAGACAGTTTACCGGCACTCTGGTATGATACATACAATGAATAAATGACTGGAAAGATATACCTAGCAATTTGGGTGATGAAGGGCCGAATGAGCTAAAGCCAGGATCCAACAGACTAACGACGTATGATGATGAACGTCGTACGATGAAAAAACTGACAGCACGTGGCGCCACTGCTGGCTTATGACAATGACGGTGAGGCCGAATTGAACAGATTGGCTCTCACACGCCCACCTCTAACAAAAAAATGAAATGTACTCATTTCGTTATAACACTGAGGAAAAATGAAACCTTACAATACCGTTAATGCAGAAATTTAGCAGTTTAAAATTGAAGCTGTTCTGAAACAGGATAAAAAGAAAGAGAGAACATGATTCATGCCAGGGCCCTTGGCAGAAGCATGCAGCATCTTTTGTCGTGAAATGCAGAACCTAGATTTAAGAGAGTTTAATAAACCACCATCAAAGGAAGTAGTAGAATCTCCTGATTCTAAACACATTGTGAATTTGTTAACATTGAAGTACAAAGTAGTACAAAGTTCGTAGTACATGACATAGCACAGCACAGCATGAATAGCATTGTGACATGCAGTACATACACAGTACATGCAGTGATACGAAAATGAAGCGAAATAGCGCGAAGAAGTGACTAAATTCGAAACTGAGACACTAAATTCGAAATGCAGAAAGTTGATCTGAAGAGGTCAGTAGAAGGGAAATGCTAAACAGCAACAATGTAAGCGTGTGTTTGAGTGTGCCTGTGTGCGTGAGTAACTAAGAAATGTGGAAGTAACCCAAAGTGAAAAGCAAAGGAAAAATATCTATCCATATCTCGCCATCAGGTGCTGGAATGACATCATAGTCCACCACTCTCGCACGACGTGGTTGTATCAAAGCACAAAGCCGCTTGCAAAACGGTCGGCTTAAACGCACGGCATAATGAAAGAATTATTGGCCCATTCTTTCGATAAGAGAGTGCTGCCTTTATCGCACGTGTACTTAACCTAGACCTAGGCCTTGGCGTAGACATAACCCCACGTCGACAATCGGGTATTGTCGTCCGTCTTGTGTGTATAAGCCGATAAAATGGTGACGCAAAGATAATTTTTCGATAGTGTGCTATATCAATGCCACCCAATAACAGGAGGCATGAGCACTCTCTTATTACGCGCCTGGCCCCACTGTCGCTGTTTGCGGTCCAGTGGCGTAGCCACGGGGGGGGGGGGGGCCGAGCTCCCCCTACCTGCCACTGACCGACCCACGCAAATCGTGCAAATCCGAGGAGAAAATAATATATGGGGGGGGGGGGGACCAGTGTGACGATCGCGAAAGTTCTTACAGTTCATGGCGTCTATCTAAGCGGCACACTTGAATGTTTTCCAAAGTATGCGCTTTTCAAAATCCTTCCAATCTCGTGACACCACCTCATTAGACATCACAGTATAATCGTATTGTGAATGTCCAAATCAATTATTTTCGTTTTTTTTTTTTTTCAACCGCATGCTGCGGTATGCACAATTGTGTGTTGTCGCACCCAGGATCAGCGGGCGGGGGGGGAGTGGGGGGGGGGGGTTTCGTATAGAGCCCCCCCCCCAACCTTGGAGGTCTGGCTACGCCACTGTTGCGGCCGCAGAAAGAGCGAAGAAGAGAAAAGCTCCCTGGTTGAAAATGTCTGGAATCCGGTGCGTGACGTTGCCAAAAGAGTGCGCGGGCATTCTGTTATTATGGTAACCTACTGTCATTTAAGTGGCACTGGTTGTATCATATATCACTGAGGTGAGATAACTATAGCTCGGCATTTTGGGGTCGCGAAACTCACAGTCATAATCACCTCATAAGCTAGGAGCTCAGCCGCAGGCTACGAATAAGTGACCGGCTCTTTTTCAGAATAATGGGAAAAGGGTCGACTTCTGTCTACGCTAGCAGACGATAGCAGCAGATGATTGTTATCGTGAGTTCCACAAAATAATACATAATGATACGATAAATACAACATTGACTCCATAACGCAAAATTCCTGCATAAAAATTCCCTAAAAAATGTGCCCGATAAGTCGGTCTACCTGACATCACGTCCACTTCGAACGCATAAAAGGGACGAGGACCTCCACAGCCATGCAGGGGGGAGCTCCCTGTTGCCACCGCCTTCCCAAACACCAGTGTTAATGGCACCGAATTCTTATTCTATGATATTAACCAATGTGACCGCGCTTACATCGTACGACCTTGTTTCAATATGAATTGCAATCACAAAAAAAAAAAAAAAACAATGGTGACAAATCCCTCTGAAACCCGCATGCAATAAACTCCAGAGTCGTTTCGCGTGCTTAAATTGGGTAATTAGGACCTTAGTAACTACTAGAAACACAATTTCCTTGACTTGTATTAAATTTTTGGCTGCAATGGTGTGTTATCATAATGCACACTGGGCTTGTATCACCAAGTAAAAAGAGTGTATAATAGAAAGCATGGCAAATCGTAATTTTTTCTCACTCAAGCAAACATTCAAAATAGTAAAATAGTGTGTTAAGTGTTCACTATGAATGAAGCACCTGGAAACAGTTTCTAGAAACCGCGATGCATAGAAAAATGTTGCAAGCTTTGCACCGAAACCTCGTACGTGGACAGCAACCTGGGTTCCTGCACCGAGATGAGGATTAGTTTGCCACCCTATGACGCCGCCGGTTGCGTATTTCCAAACCCGCTCCTGTACAACAGATCACATGCGTCTAGCCGAAGATTTATTCCGCTCTCCAGTTGGATGCCAATGCGCAGGCGCACTATGCGCGTTCGAGCAGACGATTCTCCTCTCCCACTCTCCATCTCCTTTCTTCTCCGTTCCTTCTCTTGAGTTCGCGCCAGCGTGACCTAGAGAGCCGAAGACGTCCATCGTCCACCGTGGTCCATGCGTTGTCGGAGGAGGAGGAGGAGGAGGAGTGTCGTTGGGAGGAACCCCAGAGGTCTGCCTGCCTGATTAGGCGGCATAGGTGGGGAGTAACGCGTTACTAACGCGTTACATTCGAGTAGTGAAATACGGTAACGCATTACATTTGGGAGAAAAGTAATGAGTAACGTAACGTCATTACATTTTTAACAACTAACGCGTAACGGCGTTATGCGTTACTGTGTCTTCGGGAACTTGAAAGCTTGAGCGAGGACCGTGCCTGCAGAATCCGGGAAAATCCCCGATTTTTTCTATTCATCTTCAACAATGACAAGAAGGTCACATCGACACCCACGAAGAACGCAAAAGAAGGGTTGTTGACCTACCCTGGTTGAGGTGTCACCTTTGTTTACCACCTCTGTTTTTCACTCCCTCTGGTATTTTTCGGACGAATGGGGCAAAAGCGGCAGAAAAATAGCCTCTACCCTCTGAACAAGCAACAAAGTACCAATGGATTGGCTGTTTGGATTTGTACTGTATGAGATAAAAGGTCACCGTCTCTATCACCCTTGACAAGGGGCACTCACTGGTCACTAGGCGTCCTCTCGGAAGACCGAGCGGAATCCGCTCGGGGGGAGGATAGCTGCGTCTATGGGCCGACTTCAGGGGAACTGTGCCGGCATACGCCTATTACACATCTGAGGGAAACCCAGGAAAAGCCCCAGACGGCACAGCCGGCCCGCGGATTCGAACCGCGGACCTCCCAGTCTCCAAGCGCACGCGTTACCGCTGCGCCACCGGAGCTGGTCCATGCGTTGTCCACGCGTGCCTCTGCCGCATTTTCCCTGCCGGTGCCCAAAGGGTGTGTGATTGGAGTGGCATCGCTGCACGATGACAGCGTTCGGGGGCAGAGTACCGATGACCGCACTTGTGCCTTCTGCTCCAAAGCGTTCAGTGCAAAGTTCAATTTAGTGAAGCATTTTAACAACGTGCACGGCCACGTACAGACGTTTCGCAAGAATTTTGGTTGCGACCAATGCTCCGGTGTCAATTTCACGTTTCGTGAGGACCACACTACGGCAAAAAGAGGAAATCAGAGATTCGCTGCTTACCTGCCCAGGTGCTGCGACTCTGAAGATACATAGTGGGAATGATCATGAGTATTGAACGGTACAACTATGGCCGCTGTTCAGCAGATTTCATTAAACTGATTTAGAAGAACAACGAGCTGCCTGTTCTGAGAGTTCTTGGTTTTTTATGCATTAAATCACTGGATGGGGATTTCAAGCAAACATTATAAGCTACATCTCTTTAGCTTTTCTGTATAAGATCACCATTTTAATGGATTATCATTCCCTATAGCAATTTAGTTGCGTATGTGTATATTTGAGCGGGCCCGGCTTGACGGCTGCATACCTGGCCCGGCCCAAGCCCAAGGAATTTATAGGATACCCGGCCCAGTGTATCAGGCTGTAAAATTTGACTGGGTGTACCTAACATAGGGGTAACATAGGAGGCTCCAGACTGACCTAGGGCCGGCAAGGTTCAGGCCCGTTCCCGAACCGGGCCCATAATGGTCATACCCGAGCCCAGCCCCGCAAAAAGGAAGACTGGGCCGGCCTCGGGTTTTCGGGTTAGCCCGTGCAGTGCTCTACTTCGTATTAATATTTATTCCGTTTCTTACACGTCTGTGAGCACAGCTTCCCTGAGTATGCATAGTTCAATTACCTGCCCATGCATGCATTCACAACTATAGTACTATACTATAATTATATACTCTAATTTTTGCATTTGGCGGCTTATAATTATTTTTCTTTCCAACCTGATAACGAAAAGAAGAGCGTCTCGCTATCATACTTATACCCCTGACACACGGGCACATTCAGGACCTCTTATCTCAAGGCCTTTTGGAAATTCCACAATTGAGATAGAAAACATTCACGCTGCACTGTTTCGCGCTCTCTGCGGCATCGAACTTGTTGCCCTGTCTAATAAAACAGTTGAGATAAAAGGCCCTAAATGTGCCCGTCTGACAACGGTATTATACTATCTCTTCGGCATTCACATTTAGGCTGTGTGCCGAAAAGTAAGAATGGTTGTGCGGTACGTAGAGCAGATATATTGTCCTCCCTCACTTTGCGCACACAGGTTGACAGTCACGATCGGCATATATTTTGCACCAATGATCTTATCAGCCGTTACAGGGTATAAAAGGATTACCTTATCGATTTCCTTTATCGCTCATTGTCAACCCTCATGAGTCACTTCTTATCAGCAAACAAAATCAACTGATCACACTCTATCACATGGTTAACCCCGATACATTTCACCGGTTATCAGTCGATAGCGTTATGAGTAATGTAACTCTCATCAGGAATTGTCTTTAGGGCACCGCAGGTAAAATACACCAGAAACCAGAAACACGCGTGGATGCATGGGCGTCTTCAACGCAGAAGGGAGGAAAAGAGGTGTAGACCATTGTGTAGACCAGGAGAGGAGAGAATCGTCTGCTCGAAGAGGCATAGTGCGCCTGCGCATTGGCATCCAATTGGAGAGCGGAATAAATCTGCGGCTAGACGCATGTAACAGATCGGCCGCCGCCGCCTCCAGTTAGCGCGCCGGCGGCGGCCGAAAACCCTGAACATCGCGGCTGCTGTGCTATGTTGCTATGTTTGTGGTCGGAGCGTGTATACGGCTGGACGGTTAATGAGTGAAAAGTGAATGATAGATGTGTTTAGGTGTCTTTGGATGACGATAAGGAACGTACAAGTTCTCCGAACATTTATGTGCCTTGCTTTTGAGAACGTGAGACCATGGATAGTCAACGTTTTCAGTGAAAGTGACGATGTGCTGCTGCTTCGTGTCTCTAGTTTGCGATGGCATGAATGCCCATTGTCGTTCAAATTATTGTGAGAAACAAAGCGCGAAGACTGAAAAACCAAATATCGGCTAAAGCTTTGTTGTGTGTCACCTTCGATGGAGTGTATCAATATGAAAAATAACACTTTCCAATCCCGCCGTAACGTTATTTACTGCGATTCTTCATAGCAACCACTCTCTCTGAAGCTGCTTACGAGGAACATTGGAATTAAGCCATTAAAGAAATAAACCGTCGTCGAATTATGTCATGGTCATGGCGCATCTTCAAAAATGGCAAGACTGTATGTACTGAAGTCTGTACATAGTACATGCACAAAAGATAACCCTTCTGTGTGTATGGACACCTGTGCGTCCTAACTTTTCGGGTTCGGGGAATGTGTGATTCGGGTTGTATTTTCCAACTTCTAATTCGCTGTGAGATGGAGTCCTGTTAATACATTCAGATGATGTCCTTTTCTTTCTGCTTAGACTTCTTTGCTGATACTTCATGGTCTCTTTCATGTTGACATAAAAATCATGTCCACTAGTTATAAGTAGAGACACTGCACTATCTTTACGTAACTAATAGTTTTGACAACCGTACAGTGTACTACAGCAAATAATCTACTGAGCTTTTCTCCTGATCAGTGTTTTTATTCAGTACTTCTGACTACAAGCAGGTAATTGTGGCAACGAACAGGAGAAATAGCATGCATAATATACACGAACATTGGTATGTTCAAATACAGCAAGTGTACCAAATAGCAACAAAATAAAACAGAATGAAAGTATACAGCAAAGACAAAAACCATTGAAAAAGGTAACATTTCCTGAAGTTTGAGGAACACACCATACGAAGAGGACAACACGTACTATAGGTACATATCATGGTGACGTTATGAAGCATGCTGCATTACTCACCTCACAGTGAGGAATGCCATTCACACTTTTTGTTGTTTCAAGAGATATGTTCATTGTTGTTGTTGTTTTATCAATTCATTATTGTGTAGTTAGATAAGACATTACTTGATTTTCTGTCTTAGCACAAGCCCCCACTGCACATTCCACAAGGAATATTCAAAGCTAAATTTAATGGCCATCTGTGATGTTAACTACAGTCTGTCAATTAGATTTTCGCCTTGTACCTCATGTGTCAGATCAATTGTCATGACCATGTGTCAATTTCAGATCTGCCTGTATATCTTCGCAGCGTGATTTCCACTGCACACTCCACAGTCAGCCCTTTGTCACTCGCCATGTGAACCTGCATGCTCCTTTGCATGCATTTCACGTAAATTAATTCTGCTGAGCTTCCCTCTTGATTTTCCTTCTGATATCCCACTCTCAATAGCAATGAATTCATCAAACACTGAGGAGTGCCTGGGTTTAGTGCATTACGTCATGTTGTACTTTGTCTCGCTGGTTGTTTTGGTCAAATTATCAGCATCCCTTCTGCTGTCAGTTCTGAATCATGTAGGAAATACAATACAAGACTGGGATTTGCTGGGATTTTCTTCTTGTGGGAATGTTGGGGCTCAAAAGGAGCTTGGAACTTACCCCAAGTTACTTTGACAAAATAACCTAAAAAAGGAACAAGTTCTTCAAGAAGTTACCGGAACTCAAAATCAACGAATTAGGTTTAAAAGTATACAGGGGGACCCGCAATGTAGTCAGCTTCTGGTCAGCTCTCTCAACAAAGAAAGGTAGCTTTACAGTAATGAGTTACACCCAACACTGATCCTTGTTATTATTATTAGAGCATGAATCAATGTGCACTAAACACTGCCAAAATAAGCATGCAACTATGCAATGCAAATCTTCGAAATATGCAGTAAAAATCCTTAATATGTGCACTGTTTTGCATTGTTTGTGGTACAAAAGTAATGCACCAAAATCCTATTTTTTGTAAAGAAAAGTGAGTATTTTGTTAGGGATAATAAGGTAAAATAAAGCCGCATTCATTCTGCAGAACACAGCAACGGATACTTGCGCCACAGGTATAAATCATGGAGCTAAGGCGTTTGTGATTGATAAACTAGCATAAAGCAGTTACGCAAAAGTTCAGTACATAAACGCAGTCTAGGTACTGGACGAAACCCCTGACGAAACAAGCTTGAGTATGAGCAAAACGAACATACGTGTATATTCGTGTAAATCCCTGCTCAGGTTATTATCCAGGAAAGGGCGAACAAACCTCTAGGTCTACATGTTTACTGGTCAAGGCCGTAGGGGGAGGGGGCGTATCTTTATTAAGAAAATAGATACGAAAAGTTAGCCAGGCAAAGAGCCGGCTTGCTATTCCAAAAAAGAAAAAAAACTGAAAAGAAAAAGAAGGAAAAGGTAAAAAAGAAAGAAGGAAAGAGACACGAGAACAACAGCACATGCAGTTCACGAGTCCTGAGATTCTGAGAAAAACCGAGGAGAGCGGCAGTGACAGTCCACTTGTTGGGGTGCAAGACAAGGCCAAGGAGAGCAGCCAATGAAAAGTTGTTACAGCCAATCTGGAGTGATGGCAACGAAGGGTGTTCCTATGGTGAAAGCGTTGCAGACAATGTAGTCATAGTCAATGTGTATGTGGTAGTTTCGGCCCGGAACTGCAGAGCACATATGGCGCACCGACAGCGAATATGTAGACTGCGTAGGGGTTAAATAAAAAAATATTAAAAATCCAGTACCTGTGTTCACACTCACTTGACCTCATCTTGGTCATACTCAAACCATCATGTCGCTACTTCCTTACATCACGTACATGTATGCATGTAAATTGAGGTTTAAGTGCCACAGGATGCTGTGTTTGCAATTCCAAGAGCACTGCAGTCCTGTAAAAAACAGCATGCGCTACCGTGCTATGAAAAAAATGCATAACTTATTCATGTCAGATAAGTAATGTGTCATCTTTGTCTTCGTCACTTCACCATGTTTCCTAACGTATGCCAGCTTCCACAATCTAAAGTGCTGACAGACTGATATTGCAATGTTGCACAGCTGTGTATTTTCCATAAAATCACTATATGTTGCAGAGTGAATTACTTGCTTGGTCTACATGCATATCATAGTAACTGAAATAAAGTCGTTGTGTTAGTAACTGAACATTTGTTTTGGTACTGAAACTTTATTGCACACACCCTCCAAAGCTTGAACAGCCTTCTCCCTATCTTGCCACTATCAGTACTTTTTATTATCTCAGTCTGATGGGCAGAACACGGCACATTAATGATGGTAGTATCGCATGACTAGGGATACGGCTTTGGTTTTATCCGATAAGCTCTGAAAACACCACCAGTAATTTTTAAAATGAAATTTTGTACAAAATATTGAGACTATTCTGATCCACAATGCCAAACTTCCCATGCCAAAAGTCATGTATTGGCTTGTTGTAAAGGGCTACAAAGGGACCGTGATGAGCATTATGGCTTTCAGCCCTTTCAATTGTCCTGTCAGGGAGATTCAGTACATCTAATGAGAGTAGGCCATTGTTGCACGAGCAAGCGTGAATATGAAAGGAGGTCCAGTGTCCGATGCTAATATTAGGCATTTACCAAGTTGAGATAATCAAACAGAAGTACAGGTCCCAGATTACCAACACTGACTTCTAACTTGTATAGTACATACCTCACTTCAGTATAACTGGGTATTTTACATATTGTGCTGCCAACGCGCAATGTCAATGTGCAAACAAAAAAGTTGCACGCTGCATTATAAGTGTGGTGCACACGCTCATTTTTTGTTTAATACTTGCTTCTGATTTATATGAACTTCAACAATTGTGACCATTTGCCCCGCTTCCTGGAACCTCTGAACAAGTTGGTTTTCTAATGTCAGCCACTGCCATGTAACCAAACCATTGTGTTTTGTGTATCAGGGCACTAAAGGTAATCTGCGGGCTGTTCGAAACGTATCCGTACACACTTAACTGTTGTGTTTACGTCACCACGGTACAGACTTCAGTACGTGCACGACGTCTTGCTGTTTTTGCAAGTACGCCATGACCACGTCATAATTCAACGACGGTTTATTTCCTTAATAATTGAATTCCAACGTCCCTCATCAACAACTCCACAGAGACGGGTCACTATGAATAACCGCAGTAAAGAACATTACGACGCGATTGACAAGACAAGGGTTATTTCTCTTACTGCTACACAGTCCATCGAAGGTGCTTAAACACAACAAAGCTTTAACCTAAATTCGGTTTTTCACTGTTCGCGCTATGTTTCTCAAAATAATTTGAACGACAATGGGCATTCATGCCATCGCAAACCGGAGGCATGAAGCAGCAGCACGTCGTCACTTTCACTGAAAACGTTGACTATCCGTGGTCCCACATTCTCAAAAGCAAGGCACATAAATGTCCGAAGGACTTGTACATTGATTAATGCCTTCCAAAGACACCTAAACACGTCTATCATTTACTTCTCACTCATTAGCTGTCCAGTAACACCCTCCTAACCACCCACAGGGGGGCCATATGTCCGCCATTTTTGTAACTACCCTCAAGCGGTCGCTTGTGGCAACGCAGCCATCTTGTCATGGACCCACGTCACGGAGCCATCATCCAATGATATGCCCCGCTGGTTTGTTTTCCTTATGTTTTGATCATTCCGCCTGTTCGCTCCCCCGTTTCGTCTGCTTCGCCGGCGGCGAGATTTTCCAAAGTCGGGATTAGGGTACAGACGCGATTGTGTTTTGCTTTCATCAGTCTTCCGAATTTTTTATGGCGTATCCATAATCGAACATGGTACTTTGTTGTTATCCGGGTTGCAGTAACCGTTCCACGTTTGCTGGCAAAGCATCTGGCATAACATACCACCAGTAAGTACGCCACTTGGAATGTGCTTTCAGTTGTAGTTTCACTTTCCGACTACACTTCCTAGCTTCCCTCGTGAACCGTCTCTACGATTGTCGTGGGAACATGCGATCGGGAGACCAGACTTTGTGCCAACAAAACACAGCGTGGTCTGCTCGAAGCACTTCAGAAACGAAGACTTCGACAGAACTTCGCTAACACGGGTCCGTCTACGTGAAGGTGCTGTCCCCATTCCTTCGCTGCAGGTTCAGCAGGTAGGCATCGTAAACAAAATGCAATGGTGTAGTCAATTATCGGTGGCTGCATTGCCTCCAGTTGCTTGGGAAGGAGCCAGAAGTTGCTGGAGTGAGCGATCCCGAACCCAGCGCACAAGAGGCAAGCATTGATGACAGTATGTGTATTATAATAAACAGCACATCTTCTTATTATCTCATCACAGTTGCTTGAGGAACAGTCAAGCATGCCAGGAGTGAGCATGCCAGAACCCAGTGCACAAGAGGCAGGACATGTGAGCATATATATCATGTGAACAGTATATGCCTGCGACATGGTTGTCTCAGTCTCAGTGTCATGCCCAAGCGGCTCCCCGTGAGACCTGGACGAACTTGTGTCGGGAAAGTAGTAGCAAAAAGTTAAACTAGGTCCCACTGCCAGTGTGTACTCCTTCATTCCCCATGGTGTTCACCAGGAACTGCAGAAAGGCTTCACAGTGGTAGAACCCAGATTTCGAACAACTGTGTCGCAGGCAGTATACATATGAGTATCACAGTTGTTCTCATATTACAGGTGCACGAGGTCGCGGATATGCCTTCTGTGCCTCCTTCACCTGCTTTGGTAAGTGCTAAAAATCTCCCGAAAACGTATTGCAGTGGTTCTGAAACCACGTACGTTATGGCATGGGCGACTATCTTTATGTGGAGTCGCTTCAATAAAACTTTTGATGAGTCTATGCCTGTAGAAACTGTCTTATTTTGAAGTACAGGGAGTCCAAATTGCTGTCCTTTACGCAGGTTGTTGAACGAGAGCGTGTCACGAAAAAAATATTTGAATCTGCTACCTGAGTTACAAACAGGTTCTATGTCAGGAGTATCACCCGTTTGTTACTCAAGTAGCAGGAAAGTAGCATTCGTTTTTCTTTTATTGCTCTCTTTAAATATTTTTTCCTAACACTCGCTCGTTGAACACACTCGTATCTATATCCTTTTCCTCCCCTCTATAGGACATATCGGTGGGTGACGTACATGAAGACATCAGTGGGGTGAGTTATTCACTTACCTCCGCATGCACATTGTCATGGTGCTGTTTAGCATCTCAACTTGGGAAGTTTTCCATTACAATATCCCTTCTCTTAATCTATAGGACAGCACTGGGTTTGACTGCACACATATTCTTATATGTGACGAGCAAAATGACCCATTGGTAAGACATATCACCGACTACGCAATAAGTATTTATGCATGCAGTTCTTAGGGCCGTCATTTAACTTGTGGGTACGTGGGTTTTGACTGTTGGTTTAGGTGTCATAAATTGTGCATCTTGTTGCAGCAATAACGTCTTTTCAGCATAATGCTATCTTTTGTATTTTGCTTCTAGAGCTTCACTGATGACACAAGTTCAGTAGGGACACCTGGGCCATCCGTTCAGTCATCCAGGCTGTCGTCTGTAGTAAGTCTTATTGCACTTTTTGTAGTATCTAAATCTGCATGCAAGGGAGGTTAACTGCTATAACTAAAGCAAGGAATAAAGAAACCTAAGGAGGGAGCGCACCACATTATCTTGGTTGGAGAAGGTGTGGTGGAAACGGAGGACAAAAAGTGGCGGAATTGATGTTACTCCACACGGGCAATGTAAATTAGAGGATGTAGTGTGGTGCCATTAGTGTTGGTCAAACGAAGGCCGGGGGGGGGGGGAGAGGGAGCGAAGCACATGAGCAGCTAGCCAAGAGAGGAGCTTTGTTCAACCAACAGCTATATGGCAGCCACTCTCTCCTTTGGCTTCTTTCCTCCATGAATTAGGGTATGCGGACTCTACAAAATTGAACATCTTTATGATGCACTATTCATTTATGCTCCTATCTGTCTGACCTTTTCAGGGCACTTCCCCTCTTGCCTCCCTTACCAGCCCAAGCACCAGCAGAGGCGTGCTCGTGGTAAGGGTAATACTCATAAACATAACACTTGAATATGATATTATACATTATGTCGTGAACTGGCAGTACCTGATAGGAAACAGATGCAATATCTTTAGTTACAACTTGTGACACGGACGTCTGAAATTTCAGTTCCACGCTATGGCTATGTTCTGCAATTTCTGGTGGACACAGTGCTGGGAATGAAGTATAGTAAAGAGTAGAGATGGGACGAATCCAGAACCTTGCGAATCCGAATCCCAGGAAGTTTCTGCGAATCCATGAATCTTACGAATCTCGAATCTTTCAAATCCTTTTTTTAAAAAGAGTTTGAAAAGCCAAGAAAAAAAAAAGACTTCTGCTGGAGAGTGCTTTGAAGCAGAATATGACACATTTGTTGAATGAAAAAAAAAAAGTTCAGTTTCGGGTGAAAGTATACCCATATAGTATATCTAACGTATTGTTCATCGACTACGAAAAATTCATAAATTCTCGTGTCTGAATTATTTCCATAAAGCTAAAGCAACAATCAAAAGCAAAACCATATTACTTTTAAACTTGTAATGTAACAGTTCCAGCCTGAACTCTTTCAGTCCAGAGCAATGTAAACAAACAAACAAGAAAACACCCGTCGGTCAATGAGGCTTTCGGCGGACTCCGGAGGCGCCAATTTATAAAAGAATCAACCAAATGTGGTCAGTGGATTTGAAAGACTCGATTCGCCGTTTTGGGCACTGGGATTCGGATTCCCCAATCTCGAATCCCTGCCTACGATTCGTGGATTTGAGGATTCGCGGATTCGGCTGGCACATCCCTAGTAAAGAGTAATATTAGGACGCAGTCTACATGTTTACTACTACTTTCCTCATACTGTTCTGTTCTGAACTTCTGGAGAGTCGCTAAGGCGTCATACAGAGATTTCATACAACTGTGTCCATAGCTGTTCATGCCTGCTGAACAGACTAACAGTTACATTTGCGGCTGACATATACATGTCACATCACGAGAAACTGGTCAGACCACTTCACGAAGAGAGTGATAAAAAGATACTTGAGTTACAAACATGTGGTACATCAAGAGCAGCACTTGTTTGTGCCACAAAGGTAGCCTCCAGTTTCTGTGTAGCACTCTTATTACGAAGCACTCTGGTCGGTTTTTCATGATGCACTTGTATAGTGTGTAACTATTGATACGGGTAACTATTGATATTTGTTTTGTTGGGTGGGGCAAATAATAATGCACTGTGCATAGTGCAGTTCGAGGTTAAATATTTTTGCATTAAGAAGTGCCCTCAAAGGAAAAAAATGAGATAAATACGTGTATTTGCAGACAGTTGGATGTCATGAGGAACTGTCCAGTTCATTCGGCATTTGTGCATGCTGATGATTCTTACTAACCCTCATACATGTTACAATGAATTGTACTCAGTCTGAGCCAATAAAAATGGATTCTATCGACCACAATGCCATGAGGTCCTTGTGATTTGCATGCCTGATACTTTGTCACCTGTTGCGGCTGCTACGATTCAAAGCCAAATCTCTTCTTTATTCGGTAAGTATACTCTATATACCAAAGGAAGGAAGTATTTTGTTTCACGTGCATGTTGAATATGAGAAAATATCTAAAGTTAGGTGCAATTGCTCATATGGCAACTTATTCTCCGTGCTCTATTCAAACTCCCTTCATGAAGTACCAGCACACTCTTCTCTCTATTTTGAGTCATGAGGGATTTTCTTTTAATTGTACTATTAAGCCAATATAAATGCATGTCACCAGAATCTGCAAAAGGTCGCAGTACCTCAAGTAGTACGCATGCTCCGTTTTGTGACTTGCCGGAATATCCAGTGGAGTCTATGCAATAAGGTACCTGCATGTTGTCCTAGGAAAACTCAGCTGAGGACACACCTGTGAAAGCCTTCCTCAAAAAAGAAGTAAGACGAATTTGCAATCTGAACACCATCAGCAAAAAGCGGATCAAGGCATTGCAGCAAGCCCAACGCCGTATAAAGCAGAAGTTTGCTAAATTGCAGCACATCATATCAGATTTGACTTCCAAAAACATTTTGCTTGAAGAACATGCAGGCTGTCTTGAAAACATTGCTGGGGCGAACAAAGATCTGCTGATGCGACAAGTAGCGAAAAAGGGAGGAACCAGTTTGCCACATCAGTATAGCCCTGAGTTGCGTGCCTTTGCACTCACCCTTCATTTCTACTCACCGCGTGCCTACAACTAGGTACGTAAAACGTTTGACACATGCTTGCCCCATCCACGCACTATAAAAAAGTGGTACCGGTACCACTTTGTTTTACACGCAGTCGATTGATAGAGAAGCTGGATTTTCAAAAGGGAGCACTGTCTGCATTGGAAATGAAGGCTGTCATTAACTCAAAGAAAGGAGTACAAACTGCGTGCAGCCTTATGGTTGACGAAATGGCCATTGAGTGGGATGGGAGGAGGACGTACGGGTATGCAACTGCTGGGCCAAATTGTGAAGATTCCAGCGTAGTTGCCAAAGAAGCTTTCGTGATGCTGCTTGTTGCACTGAGTGAACAGTGGAAGTTACCCATTGGCTACTTTCTGGTTGATGGGATTACCGGAGAACAACGAAGTAACCTTGTACTCGAAGGGTTGTCGCTTTGTCACGACGCTGGCGTGACAGTTGTTTCCCTAACCTGTGATGGTGCTGCAGCCAACCTATCTATGCTTCAAAGCCTTGGTTGCTCACTGCAGTACGACAGCTTACGCACAAGCTTTCCACACCCCAACACGGCGATGCCTATAAGTGTTTTTCTTGATGCGTGCCACATGTTGAAGTTGGTGAGGAACGCACTCTGCCACTTCAAGTCGTTTGTTGACGAAGATGGGCATGAAATATCGTGGAAGCACATTGAAGCCCT